>NC_084721.1:4563434-5163434 GCF_033807575.1 Cydia pomonella | reverse complement strand
CGAAGTGAGAGTTTTACTATTATGATACTAAAATGACAGTCCTATTGGCCAATAATAAGTATACTACGAATTCGCCTCACTTGTGTATTAAGATGACACATCTGTTGGTAACACAACAGTTTTTTTTAATACCAAGTTGATGGCAAACCATCATACAGCTAGCTTGATGATAAGCCGTCACCGTAGCCTACGGACACCTGATTCCAGGGGTCAGGGCCTTGTCAGAATAAATAGAAAATTTGCCAAAAGATATACCATAATTTATCAAGAATTTTTCCAAGTGATTTAACCCTGACTTGGCAAATTTTTAACATTCTTAACCAGTAAAAAAGCGAATACAAAATTCTATTGACATTCCTTACTAGGCTCAACGACACAGTAATTTCAATAAATAATACAAGAGCATCAGAAAAGCTTTCAAAGCGTTGGTGTCGGGTGACATTACGTTGATGGGCCTCCACCACTCTCGTCATTTCCTTCGGGCCTCATTCCCCATCGAATAGCGGGAAGTAGTGTGACCTAAAGTGAGGACTGTGAGAGCATTCGATGATATACGGCAAGCACAGACGTATAATCTAGACTTTCATGCCAATTGCAATAACATAATATGACACTGATCTAACATGGATCTGATTCCAATATGAGATGGCTCCAATCTCCTTTAGAAGACCTGCTGAATTGCGCATTATGTCAACCTTCTACCAAAAGCTTCTATTTTGACACCGATAGATCAGTATCATATTGGAATGAGATTTTATAACTAAAAATCGAATTGGCCTGTATATATGTAAGCAGCATGCATTCTCAAAATATATTATTTTTCAAACACAAAGATTACGGTGACAGGTCTTTTGTCTTTCAGGAGATTTAGCGTTTTAAGACATGGCGTTTGACACCTGTTACCATACTCTTCGTGTTTCAAATTCTTCTTCTCCGTCGGAAATTGTTTTGTATCATCTGACAAAATCGAAACTCTTTATCAATTGCTTTTTCCCGGCAGCCTTCATGCCGGCAGACGTCATGATCAGAAAAATAACAACAACAATCATAGAATTGTTGTAATAAAGTGCGCTGTACTGGTATGCTAACACTAGTTACATTGGTACATTGCAAAAAAAGAAAGCTCCAAAACTGTAAAAAGTAAATGTAGATTAAAAATAATTTTACAAATAAATTGAATTTATTTTAAAAAAACTTTTTTAAAGGTCTTTTTAATTTATCTTTATGTACGTTGTAAAGTGTTCTTCTAAAATAGCATGTTTCTACATGGAAGTCGTAGACAGTATGACGTCATGCAAAACCGACATGCAATGACGCCATTCATATCTCTATCTCGCTGTAGTTATTTAATATACGTCATTACCATGAAGTATTCAATGTTTTGAAACGTACGTTTGCTAATTTGACACTTCAATTTATTACATTCAGTTTACTTTTATATAAAATACTTACTTTGACACAATTTATGAAGAAGATTTATTAGCATCTATTAGAACGTATTTGGTAATGACAGTTTGCTCTTTGTATTTTTACATATTTCTTTGGCATTGAGCGTACATTTTATTTTAAGTACGTTAAGTTTCTTACACGTGGCAGCACGTACGACTTCTTTTCAAATATATATCTATGGTTCGTATAATTCCGTTGGATGAGCGATCGTCGTCAGTAATCGCTGGGGTGGTAAATGACTGTATCGTGGACATGGACAAGGATGTTACAAGATTGATTATTTACTGTTGGGGATACTCAATAAAAAATTCTTAGAGACAATAAAATACGTATGGGTTTTCGAGAAATAATTTCATAATCAACCGTAAAAATACAAACATAAGTAATAAACTTCACAATACAGATAACCTAAAAGTTGAAATTTTATTGACCGAATTTCACTTGCCAATCAACCAACTTTTCGCAGATGATTTACCTAGGCAACCAACATTCGGCAAACTTTCATTATGCCAACATTTTAGTTGGTAGAATTGTTGTTAAATAGATTATTATTATGACATACAACATTTGGAACACATCTCTTTCGCCAAATCATTCTTTTGGCTAAAAAATAATAAAACAATAGTGTATAGTACAAGACGACGAGCGAAGCAAAGAAAAGTGTGTTGGGTGAACTTCGACCTAACAGCGCACGAAGCGGAGCGAGCAAAGTGAGCGTGCCGCTTTAGCGGCAGGCGTATGCCAGAACCGACTTTTTTGAGTTGCTACTTTATGCAAAAAAATTGGTTGGGAAATGACATTCGGCAAAATAATTTTCGGTAATGATTTAGAGAACCAACCTATAATCTGCAAATTATACAATTGTAATCTGAGGGATCAGTTACTTGATAATCATATAGAATAAGAATAACCTAAAACTGTTAAACCAAAAATCACTGAATAATAAGTTAATAATTATTGTGCCCATTGTGTTTTCTTAGATATTGGTGTTATCTAGTTTTAGTTTTATTTAGGCTTCACCGAAAACTAGCGTCACATGGCGTGTCTTAGGACTCTCTTCGGGACTTCAAGCTGAGTGAGGGCGATAAATCAAACTAGATATAGAATTTATCCGTGTAATCGTTAATTAAGAACCAACAAGCGTTGACAGTTATTTTGAAAAGATAGTATCTCGTAACTTGTGTGTTGCTTTACATCGTGGGTCGAATTGTTTTGTATGGTTAATAATAATATTATCATTGTATTTCTAAGCAAAATTTATCTCAATATACATTTTAGGTCCTGTGCTAACTATGTGCTCATATTGAATTCGACCACTATATACTTTGAAACTTTTTGTGCTTATAAATATTTCTTATTCTGAACAATGAAATTTACCTTTCTAAGCGAATGTAGTCGAAACATTTTTTTTCTTAAAATATAGTCCATTTACGTTCCGGGCCGAAATTGGGCGATTACACACAGGTAAAATAATATTCTCTCTGGAGATCTCGGGTCAGCACGCCGCTTTAAACCATGGCTTATATAATAACATCAACAATATTACCGTAATATTACACACGACGAAGTCACGCGTAAATAGCGATAATTATTTAGAATCACAGAACCAAGTCGGAGGCCGATTCTGATTTACCGATTTCTTATAGTTTTCTGCTCGTTTTGATACGGTCTTAAGATCCAGGAAGTTCAGAAAACTGAGTTTAAAAAATAAATTTAATTACCAATCTTGAGGTTTTACTCGAGGGACTGTATCGGTTGGAATCCTGAGATTTTGATCTTCGATCGATAAAAAAAAATCACGAACATGGTTAAATTGCACTTTGAAAATTTGTAACAAATTATGAACAAAAGCTGAAAACACGAAAATTGCTAATATAAACCGGCAATATCATGTTTGAGGGAACGTATCGATTACTTTTTCATTTATTTAAACGTACAAAAAATTTAAATTAAAGACATGTGTCCGCGCTCCCGCGGCACTTTCATCTCGCTCACGCTGCTCAGTGAGACTGAGAGAACACGAACATACTGGGTTCATCAGTAAGTGAGGCCTAAGACAACTATGATTATTTCGCAAGCATTAGATAGATAGATAGGTAGAATACTCTTTATTGGCACACCTCAGTAAAAGATACAGAAAAGATAAAGAAAAACAATTGATTAGTGATAGAGGCAGACAACAGGCGGTCTTATCGCTAAAGAGCGATCTCTTCCAGACAACCTTTGAGTTGCGGAAACAAAAACAATTAATCAAAAAGAGTGGGTGTTGCAAAAAAAAATCATTTTGAAGCCTTAACACAATAAGCATACACGTAAAAGAAAATAAAATAGACATACATAAATATACATAATAAATCATAGCATTCGCGCGTGAGTCGCTTATGATGGGGGATGGGTCGAATCAAAACAAGGTGAAAAATACTAAAACAGAATAGTCTCTAGGTATGATTTAATGGGATAGTTTGCAATCATAGATTATAAGAGATTGCTCATTAAAAAGCTATTAAACTTAATAATTATTATAAACTTAACAAAGTTACAAAGCTAGTTTATGTTGCTCTATATAGACAAGACCTAGTTTTGCCTCTTGGTTGGAAGAACTTATTCCCCGCGGAGATTATTGAGATCGATTAAACGACCTACGTCTCGTGCTAAACTTATACCTACCCATAGGTAAGTACCTAGCCTACTTAACCTACTAATATCATTAATATAAAAGCGACTTAGTTCACAGATACGCGGACACACACAGATAAATAGTTTATGTTTATACACATATAGATAAATGGAAATTTTACCAAAGAAATATTAAACTCTAGAGGTTGACAAAGGCTGTTTAATGATATATGTGGCAAAAAGCAGACAAATCGCCTGATGGTAAGCAATTACTTATACCCATGGACAATCGCAACACCAGAGAGGTTGTAAGTGCGTTGGAGGCCTAGATGGGAGTCTCTTTTCTTGAAGGTTTGAAGGTCGTAACGGTGCAGAAATACCGCAAGCAACAGTTCATTCCATAGTTTAGCTGTGAGAGGCAGGTAGTTTTTGGAGAAACACTATTTAGTTTTTGTCTGTCCCTTAAGGAGGAAATAATACCAAACACCAAATTTCACGTAGCCAAAGTCGTGGGTATAATATGTATTTTTAAGCATTAGTCTTCTCGACGAGGTTGTTGACTCACTTCGTTCGTTTCTTAAACCCACACTCGTGTATTTTAATGCCTTATGTTATGTTATGTTCTGTTTCTTTATTTGCTTTTATAAGATACAAGTATCATGTCATGCAAAATTTTATGCAGTAAAATAAACTTAGCCTAAATCATGCATAACATTCAAAATGAAATAATAACATTTGACAAAGGGCCTCTTGTTATGTAGGAGTCACATAAACTACTATTATTTCGTTGCACAATGTACTATTACGTAAACGATTGCCAACCTAGTCAGTATTGTACGAGTATAAGTATGATATAAAAATTGTAAAGCCGCACAACGAATCATAGCATCGCCATCGGCACGGCACCTCGACCGACGTGTCGGAAATATTAACTTCGGAATTTGAATACTTTATGATAAGTAAAAAGATTTGAATCGCAAATGTGTTCGCATTTTAATCAAATGGGCGCAAGCTGCCTGTTCACCGCGTTATTTTGTCTTTTTACGCACTGTTGTCTTTTGTCGTGCGTGGGTCGTTAGAAATGTAATTCTAATATCAGCAGGTTGGTACGCATGTAATTTTTTTTTCATTCTAATGGTTGTTCAGTTAAAACACAAATCGACCTAGCCCCAAACTAAGCAAATCTTTTACTATGGGTACTAGGCAACGATATATACACTTATATATAAAGAAAACAACCATGACCCAGGAACAAATATCTGCGTTCATCACACCGTCGGCTTCATAGGCAGGGCACTATCCGCTAGGCCAGACCGGTCGTCAGAAATAATAAATGTATGTACTGGTCAAACGAAGGCCCTACTGTGTTTGCTGAATAAGCAACACGGTATTCTGTATAGTTAAGGTTACACGCTAATGTATGCAGTGTCATATTGAAGATACCTATAAGTAAACGTCCTCTGACCAAAGATCTCGGGCCTAAGCTTCTAAATATTCTTGAATAAATTACAAGCTGTCATCTTGCAAGAAACCTGGACTATGCATACAAGTAGAAAATGTAGAAAAAAGCTACTGTGTTTTAATTGATAATTAATTTAAGAATTTTACCAAAATTTAAAAACAAAAGTGGTATAGACCATTTACCATGACTAAACAAAAAAAAAGCGGCCAAGTGCGAGTCGGACTCGCCCATGAAAGGTTCCGTTCCGAACCATTTATGACATTTATGACGTATTAAAAAAAAAACTACTTACTAGATCTCGTTCAAACCAATTTTCGGTGGAAGTTTGCTTGGTAATGTATATCATATAATTTTTTAGTTTTATTATTCTGTTATTTTAGAAGTTACAGGGGGGGGACACATTTTACCACTTTGGAAGTGTCTCTCGCGCAAACTATTCAGTTTAGAAAAAAATATATTAAAAACCTCAATATCATTTTTTAAGACCTATCCATAGATACCCCACACGTATGGCTTTGACAAAAAAAATATATTTTATGACGTATTAAAAAAAAACTACTTACTAGATCTCGTTCAAACCAATTTTCGGTGGAAGTTTGCATGGCAATGTACATCTTATATTTTTTTTAGGTTTATCATTCTCATTTTACCACTTTAGAAGTGTCTCTCGCGCAAACTATTCACCTTAGAAAAAAATGATATTAAAAACCTCAATATCATTTTTGAAGACCTATCTATACCCCACACGTATGGGTTTGAAGATTTTTTTTTATTGAATTTCAGTTCTAAGTATGGGGAACCCCCAAAATTAATTGTTTTTTTTTTCTATTTTTGTGTAATAATCGTAATCCGCATTAATCCGCATTCATAGAATACATCTAATTTCCAAGTTTGAATAGTATAGTTCTTATCAATGAGCGGAATTCTTCATAGCAAAAATCAAACTGTCAGAGGGATTGACCTAACTGTTTTATCGACTTATCGATGTTACGGAATAATATCGCATTAGGTATCCATAATCAACTTAAAAGATTATTCTGTAACATTTGACCTCTTTGATAAGCAATTTGCATCTCCGTATTAAAGTAAATCATGTCAGCGTCACATATGTCATTTATGTCACTTGAGTTTTCATGAGTGATTTCCGTGCCGTGTTACTAAAATGGTTAATCCTAAAAGAAAACAATAAAAACATGGATACAGAAAGATTCTTATTTCAGTTTCAAAGAAGATTCTTCCACAACATATTGCTCTAAATGTTACGTTCATTTACATCATAAAAGTATTTTCTGTTTTATTCTTTACTATTATACCAAAATACAGTGGCGGTCAGCTAATTAGGGACACCTGTGTTTCGTTAAGTGACAAATATTTATCGATAAGTCGATAAAACAGTTAGGTCAATCCCTCTGACAGTTTGATTTTTGCTATGAAGAATTCCGCTCATTGGTTCTTATAGTTTCGGAAAAAAGTGGCTGTGACATAATCGGACAGACAGACGGACATGACAAATCTATAAGGGTTCCGTTTTTTTGCCATTTGGCTACGGAACCCTAAAAAACATGACTGTGGTTACCCATATCACAGAGAGCATACCTAAAAAAAACGGTCAAGTGCGAGTTCGTTTTACTCGCACACCGAGAGTTCCGTACAAACTTGGAATTATCTCGTGTAACTATAAAGGCGACTTTTGAACAGAATTACCTACACTAAGTATATTTGTGTACAACGCCATCTATCAGCAAATTGCCTAACTAATTTGCGCGATGATTCTGTATCATGTGAACCTATTTCAAAATTTGATCTTTTAATTGAAAAAAAGTGTATTTAATGTAATCTCATCGAAATTTCAGGTGTAATAAACACAGTAAAGTTGTTTAAATTGCAAACTGAATTCGGAAAGGTTTATTTTTAATTTTGAAAAAGTTCCCAAGATAAAGGTCTGGTTATATCTTTTCTGTAAAATTTATAGTACTCATAATGTTAATATTATGTAAAAAATCATAATCTTTCTTCGGTAAACTTCGGAGATAAGGGGGGGGGGGGGGCAGTATTTTTTCGCATTTTCCTTCATAAATCGTTTTTTCTTATCTTACACATACCTACATTATTATGTCATAAGAATCAGCAAACCCAAAATACTCACGCAAACAGAATTTATCATTTAAAACTTCGAAAACATTAATCGGGTAGGTACTGAAACGGCTTACGTTAAGTTCCATCCGAGGCAAACGAGCCCAACCGAGCCTTGTAAGAAATACAATTTAACTTCCCACGAACAAAGTGTTTCATTTGAAAACGTTTTCTCGAGGATTCAAACAAATTGGATCTCACGCCTGCTCAATCCTTTATTCCCTGTAATGCGACGAAAAGATTATTAATCGAAAATTTCCCCTCAAGAAAACACCTGTCCTGAATTCCATGGCCTGAATTGACGTTATTATTTCGTATTTATTAATATTTGGAACATTAATTTGGGGTAATTTTAGTATTTTGTGCGCTGTTCACGTCGTACCATTACAGTTTAGCTTAGTCGTTACTTTGACACATTGAAATGTTTAGCTTTTGAATTAACGCTGTTGGTACGCTTTTTGTGCTTCAATATTAGCGAAATGAGTCGTAATTTGCATTTAATGAGATATTTTATGAAATTATCTTTTATCATTCCACAGGATACACTTAGTAATATTAGGATTACGTTGGTTTTCTTAGTCAAAGACCTACCGGTTAATTTCACATGATATTTTGTCTACACGCTCCAAGAAAATAATTACCTAAATCGAACCAATGCACGAATTATACAACCTACGGTTTCAATACTCCAAAATATGAAAGGAGGAGGAAAATATGGAATGACAATGGGAAATAGTTATTTTTAAATTGCAAAAGTAGGCAACGATAGGACGTAAAAAATGTAGTACCGTGTAGAAAAACAAACCAGTACCCCTAGTGTAAATTTGATCGACATCATAACGTGACGAACGCGTTTGCGTTAAGTCTCATTTTGTATAGGATTTTGAGTTTCCAAAACGTCCCGCTTGGCGCGCTCTTTCTAAATCCAATACAAAATGAGACTAAACGCAAACGCGTACGTCACGTTTCGAAATCGAATTTATTTACACTAGGGGTACAGTACGTTTCTTTACTTCAACAAAAAGTAATGAACCAACAAACTGACAAGTCATAAAAATATCCAATCAACAGTAAACTGCGACTTACTCGCTATTTAAAAGAAACCTTTCAACCAACATTTTAGCGCAACAAGACGAGTGTAAAACGTTCAACATTGTGTTGTGGATAACAGAGCCCATCTGCACCATGCCGCCTCTCTTTCCAAAAGGACGTATAGCAATGGAAATATACCATCATTTGCGTCTTTCTTAGTGAAAATACCAGCATTTATGTCCCACGTACGCCTCACTATTCAGTAGATCGAAAAACTTTTCCAATACTACTGTGGATGATCACAGAAATAGTTGGCTACGGGCACCGTGGGTACTTTTATTGCAGTATTACCCCACTTCGCCTTAGTTTTTCAGGCGTGCGACGCATTTTTTAAATGTTCAGGATACTTACGGCCGCGGTCCATACGGAAAGTTTCGTATATTCGCGGCAAAATGACCAATAATAGTAAATTTTCTTAACTCCTCTCCCTGTATTGCTGTGTTGACATTAGACTGGTAGTTTGTGGAGTACTTTCGGCATCAGATATCTTTTATGATATATAAATCCACTAAATAAATACGACACACGTTACACCAAGTGCTCACAAATATTTGAACTCACTTCTATAGTGAAAGCGTTAGAAGCCAGGTGTAGATATTTTTTGAGTACTTTATCATTAGAGCTACGGCTAGTCATGCCGATTTGAACGTACACGGACATTAAAATTATATCTGAATGATGACATTTAATTATCGTGCGTCTTGCTCGCACTGGTGTAGATACGTGTACGAAAAATTACGAGCTAATTGTATGATATTATAATTACATCATTTAGATGTCATGGTGATCAGATGAAGGTATAAGAGCAGAAGCGCTCAAAACAGGCACAACATCAGTTTTCCCCGAGGTGCGATGTGTGAAACATATACAGCTAAGATTGCAGCCAATTTAATACTATATTGGTATACGTAAAACATGGAGGGAAGATGTATTTATCGTAATTGATAAAACAATACCAACTTATAAAATAATAGTAATTGATAAAACAATAGTATCAAAATATTTTTAAAATCAATTTAATTTTACAGATCACTTGTCAATTCGTTATCCTATAGTACATTTTTCTATCTATAACAAAAATATTCAAACTTTACCTACCTAACCGTTATATATACCAAACTTTTAATGAACAAGCGTTTCCGTCAACATAATCGGTTGGCAACTTCTGTAGGTGTTGGTAGAACTCGTTAAACAGAGAAAGTTTACGAAACATCAACACTATAGGGTTACTTGTTATTAAAAACATTGACAAAAATTTGGGGAGTGGAAAAGAGTTTTTTGTATCTACGTTGCTATGGCAAAATGCCTTATTGATTTTGTCCATGTTCCAAGTTTTTCCATTTTGTTAAAGCGTATCGTTTGACCCATGATCCGCTAAGATTTTTCCTTGTTGATTAATTTTGGTGTTAATTGTTGTATACCACAACTCATAAATGGATTCTGATGTACGTTTCGTCCTGCAGTTAACTTAATGCAGTTAGCTGATATTTAAGATGAATTTAATTCACTAATAATCGAGTCAATCTTACGCATAATTTTATTGACATATAATTAATAACTTTTAAGATTGAATCTCGTTGCCCTTATTCATAATTTTGCAAGTTAGATAGGTAATTTTTGTTAACATGGACTCCCAAGCAAAATTTGAGGATGAAACCTCACCAGATCACCCTCAGCTTTTGCTTCTTTGGCAATTAACTTTATTCTATTCATGAAATTAACGTGTTACCTAGTTTTCTACTAATCTAAAACCTTTACGCCAGCTGGGGCATAAGATTAGTTATTTTGTTTGTTTTTTTATTTATTTTGCGTGGCTTAGGTATATTGAAATAATAATTTTAAGTTCCAGCTTTGTATTTAGCATGGAAATGTGGCCATTCCTTCCACAGGGGACAGATCTACCTAAGACAGGTGGGTATAAGTTTTATTTATTTATTTTATTCGTTTTAACTTATTTTGTTCATACTTAATTTTAGTAATAGTTTATAGGTTTTGTTATTGTACCTAGGTATCATTAGAGAATAAATATATATTTGTATTAAAATTTAAGAGCGGTGAAAGCCTTTTGTACTTGTATCTAATTGGCATAAACATGTATATGTATAAAGTACCTACATACACATTTATAAACATAAACGTGTATCTCTTAAAATAAAATACTTTCGCGTACTACATACACGCGCTTTTAGCAAGAAACCTTAAAAACAAACTCAGAAGTGGGTGTTAAAGTCGGCTATGAGACGTTTGGCTTCAAGCTCGTTGAAGAAAAGATCGCATATGCAAAGCGTGGAAACATTGTGTAACCTTAAGCCACTTACAGACTTGCAAGTAGCTGTTTATTTCTAAAGCATCTTATGCAGTATTTATTTCTAAAGCAGTATTATGTGATTATGTCTTATGGCATACTGGCGTGGGGCAAAGCAGCTGACATAGAAACCATCTTCTTTCTTCAGAAGAGAGCAATCAAACCTATTTATAACATGGCTTCTCGAGACTCACTGAGAGAACGATTCAAGGACTATTTCCTTGTCAGTTCTGGATGCGATTAGCGCAAGACCGCAACAAGTGGCGTACTGGATGAGAGACATACATATATATGCTCCGCTATAGAGAAAAATCATGTTCTTATAGTTTGGCAAACCAGTAATAGTAGGATAAAAAATCCCTATTTTTGAGATTTCTCCTTCCTAAGGCTCACGGTTTTAGCTAAGTATATTACTTCGATTACGAAATTTTAATAATTTTCAATTGGAACACTGTGTATGTTTTGTTTCTTTAATGTCAAAATAAAACAAAATCATCTCTATTTCCTTTAAAGATGGTTCAAATTTTACTAGCAATTTTTGAATTTTTTATTTATATGGCTGGATCATATTTAAGAGGTTATAGTACGGTCAAGTTTCACAAACATCTTTAATGTACCTAACCAAATGTGCGTTAAATTCTCACAAGTGTGCATGGATACTTTACTTTTACTTCATATAGTATACTTAGTTGCAAGAATGCAGTCAGATGTTTTATTTCACGAATAAGCAGTGGTTGTGGAGCATGAAGCAAATCAGAAATAAAAAAAAACCGGCCAAATGAGATTTTCACACGAAATGTTCGTAGGTAGGTATTTTTTATATGTGTGTTCCCAAATTTCTCAAAGGTGGTTTAGGATTTTTTTTGTTTGGGATACATATATAGTTTATAGTGTTTTTTGGGTCAGGATCTGATCGAAAATATTTGAATATTTTAAGCATACCAATACGGATTTATTATAATTTTTAACTCGTTGTATACCTACACAATAACAATCAAATATGATAATAAATCCGAACGTAACAATTTCTCTAGCAAAAAGACAATTAATTAAAAAAATTGCAAATTATGAAATCAGTTTCTTATTGTAAAAGGTTTTAGACAATTTAGCTTTTACATTAATAACATACTCGTACTAAAACATTGCCCCTCATTTCAAAAATGTGGAATATTTTTATTTAGCACTCGTTTTCACCCAAGTTAAGAAGAACCAGACAAATATCCAAAATTACTTGTTCCCCTATAGCACGTAGTTGAAACCTAAGAAATCATCTGAGCAGCGCAGCCTCACTGGCTAATATATAATAGAACCATTGTGTGCGTAACATTTAGAGCAGCTTATCATTTCAATCTTTTCTACCACCATATCTTTCTTTACCTGCACAATCAAATTTGTGCTTTACGCTGTTTTTAATAAGTTCCATTTTGCTATGACTAGGGTAATAAGGATACGAGGTTGAGTAAATAATAAATCGTTATCCGTAGACTTGGCTAGAATACAAAGAACTTCTTTCGGACCATGGCCACAATTGACCACTGAACCTTTGTACGTTGGACGTTATACCTGTTTCCAATGTACACATTACAAAGTTATGTGCTAGATTTCGATGTAAAGGGATTTATAAGGAACGTGTAAGCTGCACATAAAACAGGGATTCACCGAATAGATTGTGAAATTGATTCGCAGCTTTAACCAATAACTAAGGGAAAAAGTGATAGTGTTTCATACCAATAATAAGTATGGTACCTAGTCAATAGGTGGTTTACCAATAGGTAACCTGAACACCGCGAACTTAACATCAAAACGAAATAATGCACCTAACCCATACTGAGTTTCTTCGGCCATCTGAGCAGAACAGGACTAGATAGTCTGGATAAGCTCATGATCACTGACCACATGGTAAGTATTTGTAGAGATGGACGTATGGCCACGCATTGGGCGGACAGAATAACGTCAGAGACTAAAGCCACAATATAGGTCAACATTATCATACACCGGCGGTTTCGAGAGCACTGGTAAAGAGTGTCCACAGAACCCGAAAAAGAAGAAGGAGAACCGCCAGACCTCAACCGTCATCAGCCTGATATCACTGAATTTGATATGATGCATAACCCCCTTATTCATAAACGTGTATTAAAGTTACGATGCCGCTGATCATCGTTTGTCCTTTTCCATCATACCAATACGTCGGAAAGGGACAAACGATGATCAGCGGCATCGTAACTTTAGTACACGTTTATGAATAAGGGGGTATGAGTTTAGCTGTGGTTATATAGTCACGTAAATAAACTATTGGTTAGGTAACGCAGAACATGTGGTACTATATTATACACGATGAAATTTAATTGGTGATCAGGAACCTATTTTCCTAATTCAGTCATCGATGGTGATTACATTTATATAGCACGAACACAATTCTAAGTTATTTTTTATAGACGACTGGTCTGGCCTAGTGGGTAGTGACCCTGCCTATGACGCCGATGGTCCTGGGTTCAGCTGTCAAAATAGTAGCCACTGAACCGACCATTCACGGCCTTTAGGTGAATTCCAATTTAGCGGAAGATTTAAAACGGACACCTGATAAACTTTTATGTACAATGTATTATAAAGTCCGGGCAGTTATGCTGAGTGTCACTTTGTACAATGTATTGCACATTGGGCGGCACGAGAATTGAGGCAAACTAAAATATAAGTTAAAATATTAATATCAAACTCCTGAGAGACACAGGCGTACGAAATGTATTCAACAACTTCAAACACTCTTGGCTATGTACGTCCATTAGCCAACGTGGATGGCTCTAGAAAAGCTTCTTTTCAAGAAATATTTGAATTGAAAAACGTGAATGACCCGTTTTAATCTATTAAGTAAGAAAAAGTATAACTTGAAAGTACATGGTTGAGCGCATCGGTGGTCACGTGGGGCGGGCAAAGATGGGAATACACCCAATGTAATAATAATAATGAAGGAGGTGTTTTCATTTTGTACTGGTTTTGATAAGACTTTGATGATTGTAGTAGTAGTAGTAGTAGTAGGAGTAGTAAAACACTTTAATTTTACGAAAATAAACATACACCATACGATACGAACTTGTCCCTTTTTGACGATTGTCCTGGTGATTGGCGTACATCTCACGGACGACTTTCGCTTCATTCTCCATGCACCAACCAGCGTGAGCGTTCTCCAAGGTCGTATCAAAAGTAATATCAAAACCGTTACAAGTTGTCAAATTTGAATCGGGCTCGAGATCTCGACAACATGGAGGAAAAAATACGGAAAGCTGATCCTATTGGGAGTATTACTGAAATGTTCTGCCGCCGCTTTTTATACATACTGTGCCTTAAACTGTTTTTTGACAAGTTTTCACAGATAATAAAGTATGACATTGATGCATCAAGGCGGTTTGACAAAGGGAAATGCGAAAATCGAAATTTAGCTATCGGCTATTCATCGCTCGAATAACGAAATTTCAATATTCTTGTTTCGCGGTAGACCCTCAGATTGTGATGGATTGTGGTAGTGGCGCTCCCTCACGCAAGTTTCACGTAATATTCCCTATTTAACTACCATGCGTTCACCATTCGAAGGGTGAAACAGACACATCTATACTTCAACTTCAAGATATTCAGCAAATAGGTCACAAGGGTACTTTTACACGTCAACATGGAATTTACATACAAGCAAAAAAAAACACATCAACTAATAATGAATAATTGAAAAATACAATTTACTGAAAATATCAATTCAAAACTAAATTTAATTATTCAAACTATTTTTAATTCTTTCCATAATAATCATGAGTCAGATTATCACAAATTGAAAACGATCGATAAATAACTTGTTATCGTATCATCTTGAAGCTGGTTATCGAAGTCCTAGTAAATATTATTGTTTTCCTTATAAATGGTGGTTTCCTTACACGTGGACGTCGTGGACACGTGAACATGAGTGACAATATTTATTTTATTGTCAATATGATTTTATATTGATCTCTACTTACTACGACTCCAAAATAGGGTACTTTCCTAATAGTCAAATCAGTTTATTTTTTGAACTGTCAAAACTCTATGGATTCTGTCTGAAATAAACGATTTTTTTTTTTAATACGATTTGTCACTCTGGAACTTATATGAAAACTGAACTGTGACGTCACGGTCAAGTCACCTACTTTTTGTAGTTCTATGCTATGTATTAAATAGACATTGTGTCGAAAAAAATCTGCATTCTACGTTTTTCTAATAGGTAGTTATCTTATTTATTTCATCCATCCATCATTTGTGTTAAGTAATTAATTTATTTTAAACACAGAAACATCCCTCCTCCTAAGTTTACTGAGACTAGTGACAATTTTACCATTTTTATAATTTTTACCATTTCGTTTTTATTTTACATATTTATGAATAAAATACTTTTTTTTTCACTGGAATTGCTGAAATACATATAGTTTTGGAAAGAAAGTGACGTTTGTGAATGCAACTAACATTATTTTGTAAACTGGAACATTATACAGAAATACTATTGTGTTTTCTAAATTCGATCTTGTTTTAAAGATAATGACAATTTTGTGATAAATTTATTTTTGTCGGTGTTGGTGAAAATTCATTATTTTCTGCTACGCTGCCACTATGTAACTCGGTTTTGACATACATGCTGACAGACATTAAAATTTTACAGAAATCTCACAAAATATATCTGTAATAAAATAAAAAACTTCTTATTTGATTTTTTCGCTAACATTTAATAATAAATAACTTGTCGTATGCAGAAAACAAAC
This sequence comes from Cydia pomonella, assembly GCF_033807575.1. Taxonomy (NCBI): domain Eukaryota; kingdom Metazoa; phylum Arthropoda; class Insecta; order Lepidoptera; family Tortricidae; genus Cydia; species Cydia pomonella. The sequence continues at coordinate 5,147,605 of NC_084721.1, read as the reverse complement.
AAACAAAGTTTTTTTTTGTTTGCAAACTTTGACCAAAAGTCATATAACATTTTTGCTCCTCATGACCTCAGGAATGTGTCGTTATAATCTGTTGAGTTACTCGTTTCCACCCTGTATATACTACGCTTGTTTGCCACCGTTGCAGTCAAAATATAATAAAAAAATGTCAACAGTGCTGTAACATCATATGATTAGTATAATTAGTACTAATTACAAAAAAAAAACGTGATAGTTATATCACATCATAAATATTTCCATATCACTTTTCATCATGACACAGGAAAGCAGTGTTTCCGTAGCAAACAATAAGAACAGTATTACCACGGCAGTTATCTGATACGTAAACTACGCGAAGCTTTCACAATCCGTACATTAGCTACATAAACGGAACGTGTAACGAGTGGACCCGGCCTTTGGCTGTTTCTACACCTTACTGAGCACTTGACATTAAAAACCATTTTAAGTAAAACTAGATGCGAATCAACTATTATGGAACCAGAGTTCAGCTCATACTAGTTACTCTCAAACAAGGCCTGTGGTCAGCACGCAATGCGAATAAAAGCCTAGGCGATAAACAGCTTTCTTTCCACCGAATACTTGCACTTTCCAAACATTCCGCCATAAAACTACGCCTCAACCAACACTATTTTACCACTATTCCAATCACAACTACTCTTTATTATGAACGCATTAAGGCTCAAAGTCCGACACTTTTTAGTTTTACAACGGTAAATGCGCACGGCTGGGTTGTAGTTTTATGTGTCATACAACGCTTCAGTGGCATCTGCCGAGGGATAATTAGGAAGGGTCCGATACTTTATGTTTGCTTTTACTTTATGGCTGTTACGCGGTCATTAAAAATGCTCTTGTTAATTTGTGTGTGAAAATTCATGTGAGTTTATAAATTAAATATCAAATATCAAACATTTATTCAGCAAATAGGCCACAGGGGCACTTTTACATGTCCATTTTTACAAACAATAAAAATTACAAAAAAAAAAAAACAATTACAAATATGGAATCGATGATATAATAAATACTTTATTAGAGATGTATACTGTCTCTAAATGTCAAATTACACAAAAAGGGGCACCTTTTTTTCTTTCTTTTTTTTTCCAAAAATATTGAATATTCAAAAATGTTTTTTGAAGACCCTTATTCGTTTGAAAGACCTAACTAAAGGTACCCCAAAAGATTGGGTAATAGCGAGAAAAAAGAAACATTTGGTATGGGAGTTACGCAAAAAAAATTGTGATGTTTGTTTTACCGTTACGTATCCATGCCAAATTGCAGCTTTCTAGCACTAACGATCACGAAGCAAAGCCGCGGACAGACAGATGGACAAGGCGAAACTACATATAATTGCCTACGGAACCCTAAAAACTATGACTCACGTGCTATCGACATCTATACCAAAATCATTAATTTATTTTTTATATATTGGTGATGTGATACATCATCATTTTATCGACATTGGCTTGTGAAGTAAGTTTTACTTGTACTCCCACTATTTTAGGTCTCACGCTAGACCGGGCCGTTTCCGGGCCGTAGCGTCAGACACGTCATTTTCTATGACGGCTGATCGGTGATCACATGGTTCTTTCCATAGAAAACGAAGCGCCGGGAGCTCCGGCCCGGCCCGGCCCGGTCTAGCGTTATTCTGTATGATTGGGTGTGTGCATCTATTTTATTGGGAATATCAATAAAATAGAAATCATGGTGGTTAGTGAAATTATAACAAACTGCCCCTGTTAAACCAGTAAGCCTAGCACATGTTTGGCGCGAGAGTATCTCGCGGCGAGATAGACTACCCGTCTTTTTCTATGTTAATTAAAGAGGGACGGGTAGTCTTAATTTTGCTGAAAAAAATACTAAATGGAACTTAGTTTCCTAAATTAAAAAAGTGCGAGTCGGACTCGCGCATGAAGGGTTCCGTACCATTAATGACGTATTAAAAAAAATCTACTTACTAGATCTCGTTCAAACCAATTTTCGGTGGAAGTTTGCATGCTAATGTATATCATATATTTTATTTTTATTTTTCATTCTGTTATTTTAGAAGTTACAGGGGGGGGGGGACACACATTTTTTTACTTTGGAAGTGTCTCTCGCGCAAACTGTTCAGTTTAGAAAAAAATGATATTAGGAACCTAAATATCATTTTTGAAGACCTATCCATAGACACCCCACACGTATGGGTTTGATGAAAAATTTTTTTTTAAATTTTATGACGTATGATAAAAAAACTACTTACTCGATCTCGTTCAAACCAATTTTCGGTGGAAGTTTGCATGGCAATGTATATCATATATTTTTATTCGATTTTTCATTCTGTTATTTTAGAAGTTACGGGTGGGGGGACACACATTTTACCACTTTGGAAGTGTCTCCCGCGCAAACTATTCAGTTTAGAAAAAAAAGATATTAGAAACCTCAATATCATTTTTAAAGACCTATCCATAGATATCCCACACGTATGGGTTTGATGAAAAAAGATTTTTTGAGTTTCAGTTCTAAGTATGGGGAACCCCCAAAATTTATTGTTTTTTTTCTATTTTTGTGTAAAAATCCTAATGCGGTTCATAGAATACATCTACTTACCAAGTTTGAACAGTATAGCCCTTATAGTTTCGGAAAAAAGTGGCGGTGACATAATCGGACAGACAGACGGACATGACGAATCTATAAGGGTTCCGTTTTTTGCCATTTGCCTACGGAACCCTAAAAAGGGTTAAGGTGACCCGATCAAATCTCATTTTACCATACCTGCCGGGCTAGCACATGATTGGCGCGAGAGTATCTCGCGGCGAGATAGACTACCCGTCTTTTTCTATGTTAATTAAAGAGGTACTCTCGCGCCAATCATGTGCTAGCCCGGCAGGTATGGTAAAATGAGATTTGATCGGGTCACCTTAACCCTTTTTTAATTTAGGAAACTAAGTTCCATTTAGTATTTTTTTCCTTGAAGCAAAATTAAGAAGTGAAGTAAAAATCTGAAAACGTCTACGATAGTTTATTTTATTGGTATTAAAAAACGCACTAATTGAAGTTTTATATAAAATATGAATACCAATTACAAAGTTATTTAAATAAAACTTTAGAACTATGCTCAAACACTAGGTACTGTCACAGAGAAATAATAAGTAAGTATAGAGTGCTCACTCCATACATCAGTTTTGGTACCAAAACGCTTATTCTTATCGTAGTCGACATCTAGCATTGAGTAGCGGCAGTATCAGACAATAGATGTTGCGACGAACGAAAAGTCTAATGCTCGACAATTTTCAACTAATATTATAACCAGATTAACCGGAACTCTATTTTCAACTCCTTCTGTTTGTAATATTAGTTGTAAATTGTTGAGAAATACAATTTTCTTCAGTCGCGATACCCGACAGAGTAAAGTAGCGGTACTGATAATTCCGCTACTCGATGCTAGATGTCGACTACGAAAATAATAAGCGTTTTCGTAACTAAACTGACGAATGGAGTGAGCACTCTATGTTTACTTCTTATTTAACTATGGTACTGTAGAAAAAATATAACTTTCTGAATATTTAAATTTGATAAAATTAAACTTCTCAACTCAGGTGTAGTTTACAGAAAAACAACTTTCTTGAGAAAAACTTTTTGTGGCTATATTTTATTACTATGAAACAAGTGTGGTAATAAATCAATGTCGAAAAGAATGCTTAGCCATTATCATAGTGGAATAAAAAAAACTGTATAATAATAATGTTTCTTTTAAAACAATTATTTTTAAGTAACTTTGTTTATGAGCTATGGTAAATATTCCCTAATATTAATGTTGCTTATTTCGTCGAAGTTAAAATTTTCTATATTTCATCCACTTAATGTAGTCTCTGCTATTAAAAAAATAATAAAGATTGTTTTTCAGAATTTTCAGTTACGTTTTAGGAGTGTCAGTGTAAGAGTCAAAAGTGCGTTAGAATGTTGGACCCCTAATACAAAATGTTTTTTTCATGTTTTTTTTTTTTGAGAGAGTGAAGGTATATGAAATTATATAGAGTCAAGGTCTAATATCAATTAATGTATTATTTGATATTAGTAATAATACAGTTGAATTTTTAAATGACAAATTTAAGGTAAACAACACCAGTGTTTTGACAAGCGGCCTACGACTATTTAAAACTACCCGCATAGGTACCACATAACCAGTGTGACATCGCAACCGCAACCCCAACCGGACCCATTTGTCTTTCTTACCCTAATTATGTGATGAAAATTTATTGTAATTACAGACCCAAAGTCGGATAGAAATGGGGGTGTTTGTGAAAATTGTGATTTAGTTCAAATCTGTTGAATCAAAACGCGATTACCTGATTTGGTGTTGCTGAAGTTAATTTTAAACTTTGCCCCCGTATTACGAAATCAATTTCGAAGGATTAACGATTTAGATTGGTTTGGATTTTAAATATTAAGGTAAACAACACGTGATTGGTGGATTTAATATATTGGAAATAAATTTGGTGCGACGAATTTGAATAATTAAATATGTTTTAAGTAATATAAATTTAAAGCAAATTTAGCTTTAATAGAAAGCGATACGAAAATTATAAATTAAAAGCAGGGAGAGATCCCTTGAGGGGAAAACTTCGCCTTTATACACATTTACTGTATTGTCTCTGTATTATTTATGTACTTATTTTGTGCAATATGTGCTTATATTTATATTAAGTATTCTATAAATATGTGGTATATTGTTATCATTTATTTATGTAGTTCATAAGTAATTTTTTTCCCTGCACCAATTCTAGGTATCTCTGTTTGTCCCTATGGTTGACTGGTAGAGAATGCCATTTGGCATTAAGTCCGCCATTTGTACTTTACTGTATATATTTTTTGCAATAAAGTTTAAATAAATAAATAAAAGGTTTACTACTACTAAATGCGAGTATTTAGATGAATCAAAAATGCATTATGTAGCAGGAACCTATTATTTTTAAAGGGCATTTATACACATACTATTCAATAGAACAACTGATACGAGAGACAAAAGGTAAGGTGTACATATCCGAGTAATTCCGAATCTCAAAAACGGTCGGATAATTTCATAAAGGGGACTCTTATTATTGGGAAATTTTGGGTGATGTTAGCCTGATTTCCGGAACTATCCGTCATACGAATTTACCCGAATACACCTTAAGTGTAAAAGCGGGATTCCATCAGTGTGCGGCATAAGCATATTCAGTACAAAAATGCATGTGCCGCACCGCAGATTGGTGAAACCCCGCCTTCATGTCGTAAAAACATATCATAAAGCCCCATTAAGACGGTTCAAGAACTTGCATGCAACATTCGATACACTACTAACTACAAAATTATAATTAATTCCGTCGATCGACTAAATACCGCAGTGTAACGAAAATTGCGCCAGTATTTAAATCTTCTATGTAAATATCTAAACTACCTATTTTTCGTAGGTATACCATCCGGTCACATTATAACGGCTTATTATCAGTAAACGTAACATCGCGGTCGCGGACGAACAGAAATTTGTAATAAGGGTCTCATTCTACTTTTTCATAACTATTAATTTATTGCCAGAAAAAAGTATGATTGATATTGAATTTGTGTATAATTTTTTTATTCCGAAAATGTATCTCAACCAACTAATAGGAATCCCTCTAAAAACATTTTCATGTAAAATGTTGCCAAGACGAAACCATAAAGCTCATACTTTCCATAAGCTCATAAGTTATCCATAAGCTGTAACTTCACAAACCCTACTACACCTTAGTCAAAATTTGTGGCTTGGCCGTTTCATAATAGGTTTGACCGAAGCACATCTTCTCCACTGGCTTGGCTGAATAATCTTGAGTATTCTAAATGCAAACAACATTTTTTCAAGAACACTAACAAGTACCCTTATTTATTTGGCAGTATCCAGTCAATGGAATGTAAATCTGCAGCTTCCGATCCGGGGCCTGACGCGGGCCCTTAATACTGTAAACCGATTGCTCGTTGTTTGACCGGTAAGCTCTCTTCTTTTGGGATTGTTTGTTTTAACTTAGAGAGGATTAAGGTGATACAAAAAACAATTGCATTTTATGAAATCATTACACATTATTACTACATAAACATGTGCGCATCTATCTAAGTACTTTCGAATATTTGTTTGCGCTAAATTGATGGAAAAACGTCGTATCATACAGAAATTACGACAAAAACCTTATTTTGGTGTTACATTTATAAAAAATAGAACTTTTTTTGCGCGATTTCTATATGAAACAAACTTTTTCTATCAATTCAGCATAAATAAATATTCGAAAGTAGATAGATGCGCACATATTTATGTAGTAATAATGTGTAATGACTTCATAAAACGCAATTGTTTTGTTGAATGGAAAGCAAACCACCTTAAAAATGTATACGTGATGTAATTTGGTACACAAAAAGATCGCCATAAAACTTATTTTGTGGAAATGTGAGCTGTTTGATTTCTTTATATATAATTTCCACAATATAATTCTTAAAGGAGCGATTAAATGTCCGAATCTTTTAGAATTAGTCACTTTCAGTTGTCCGCACCACCCCCTACGTCCTAGATCTCTATTTTATATCAGCTTTGCCCGCAAGAATTACTCTCGGCACACTTTTTTCAGACGAGTCCCTAGTTATTATAATAAGTACCTACTTGATATTGATCCTTTTCACACTTCATTGTCTAGTCTCATAATGATACTTAAACGTAAATTGTTTTAGTTCAAGTACCTATTTCATATAATTAAATATAATACAATGTACACAATGTATAAATGTAACTTTCCGGTTGTCCTAATACCTACTAGATATTAGTAAAAAAAAAAAAAAATACAACATATCCGATAATTAATGAAACAGACAGTAATGTCAAACCTGCTTACTGTATTACTACTTATTGTATTTTTTTTCTCCTCTGAAGACTAGTAAATAGATTTTAAGTATGGCTCATGATTTCATTTTCTTTATGCTGTTAGTATGTATTCTTTATGCTGTTAGTATGTATGTTAACATTATGTACTTAATAATGAACCTCCAGGTCTATGATTCTTAAGTATGTTAAGTACTCTACATTGTACTTCAAATTAATTTGTATATGTGACTGTTTGTGTTCTAAATAAATTAAAAAAAAAAAAAATTAAATATGGTTAAAAAAAAATATAGCCTTTTTGCTGTTATGGCTTTTTTGTGTCGTAAAGGTATGCATGACCTGAGGAACATATTAGTTTTATCAAACATTTTCCTTATTTAATTTTACCTCATCGGTAGATTTTTTGTATATTTCTCTTTTTGGTACAAATAAATTAATAGTTTAATAAACACTAGAAAAACACGCTTTTATAAATGCACGTAAAAACCATTTGTTATAACCTTGAAACCTGATCGTGTTCAAAGTCCATTACGTGACCTTTCTCACAAGTGCAAACACGACTATGATACGATATTTCATCATGGAATGCCAGTGCCTATCCTCCGGCTTCATCAAAAGACCTTGAAACCTAACCGTGGTCAAAGTTCATTACAAGCCTTTTCTAACACATCCAAACAACTATGATACGATGTTCCATCATGACGTTCCAGTTCATATCTTCCGGCTCCATCATCAGAACAGTTCGACAGTACCATATTATTGTATTGTCATTAGAACTACATACAGCTGCCAATTTTCATGTCGCTACGATCCTTGGAAGATGGTTAAATTAGTTACCTTAGATTCCATTACATAGTTACATACAGGTCGACCTAATAAAAGCGTGTTAAAAATATCCCGTTAGATTGATGAAAAACTTAGGTATTATTACGAAATTCTACCTAATAATAACTCCATTGTGATTTTAAGATGTGTTAACAAACACCAAACGAAAAGAAATAAGTTTTTGGTAAAAATGAAATTTTCAATATAAGTTTTTATTGCTGATTGTACTTTTCTCTCCACATGTAACTATATACTCGTCGAAACAATTCTAACTACCCCAAACATAATTAATTTGCGTTGTTTATCACAGAGTTCCCATGGCCACCTCCTGCCTCCATCATCAGATCAGTTCCATGGTAACATCTGATTTACATATGTATGCCAAATTTCAGCTCATTTGGATGACGGAGAATGGATCAAATCTAACTTTCAAGATTTGACCCACACTAACTAACATACATACTAACAGGGCAATTTAAATAAAAGCTTATAATTAAAATGAAAAAAGATAAAGATACGGCCCGATTCGAAGAATGATTAAGACACGTTTAAGATCTTGAAAAGATATTTAAACGATCGATAACTAAACGATATGAAAAAATTGACGTTTATTTCGATTCCGCTGTGATCCCAATAAGATCTATCTACGATATTTCTAACGTCAAAGTGACATTGGTTGCCCGAATCGAGCTGCTTCTGTCAATTATACGACATACAAACGATATCTAAATGGGAACTCTCTCTCTTCGTTATCTCATTCTTCGAATCGGGCCGATAGTTTATTTTCCAAGTAGGAATATTACAATACGCTTATGAACGTCAAATAAAGCTACGCCGGCTCTAACCCTACACCTCTGACCCGATAAGATTTAAATCCCTCCTAAATTGTAGGAGGGTATTCCAATATGGGACCGGCAAGAAACTCGACGAGAAATGTAAAATGGGACGACAGATGCTAAGATAAGTTACGTGTCTATTTCCATACATTATTTAAGTTTCAATTGGCAGTTTCTTTTAACGATATGGAACTTCAAGATGACGACTAGGCCCCCATCTTACTTGAAAATATTCACGTCAATACGAATATATGTATGGTCACATAATAATGTCGGTTGCCAGTTTAATGACATAGACTAATCTTACAAAATAAACGGGTCATCTACGACAACACTCTCTCTAAAGTACATTAAGTTTGAATTTATAATACCTAGTAAATATTATCAAAATTACACATCTTAAGCTCCTAATACGGTACTTAAAGTCCAAGAGAGAGCGTGGACCGCCATTACCCAGCAATAACACTAGGGCGTAACACTTTGCGATGTAAGAAACAGACAATTTACTTTTCCAAGCTCGTATTTAACAAATAATTGCTACTGTAATAGTTGTCTTAAGCTCATAAATATTAAGTTCTTATTTTGAAACATCGAACGGGGAAATAGGATTTTAAAAAGTGTTTTTGTGAGTGAAGCTGTAATTTTCTTTACAAGCAATTACACTTTGAATACATATTTGAGGTTATCTTTTGTAACGAGAATTAAACAAAAAAATCATGATATACTCGTATTTATATAAAATTCAATATTTTTTCAGTCTCAAATCATATCGATACAAGGTAGAAACTGCTTACGCAATTGAAATTATTTAGTTACCTAATATTCTGGGAGATCCCGGAATACTTGTCATAATAATAAAATTGTAGAGTTGTACAACTATACCTTCCATACTAAATTTGTACGAGAGCGTATATCGGCCCAATTCGAACAATGCTTATAAGATCTCACAGCGATACGATACCGATCTGTCAGTGTCAAAAGTGACATTTCTCCAACCAAAATCGTCACTGACAGATCGCTATCATAACGCTGCGCTGTGACATCTTTTAAGCATTGTTCTAATTGGGACGTTGGGTGTGGTGGTCTCGATTATTCAATGTGCTCCTTCGTAGTTGCGGTGCTCTGCGAGAAAAACGTACGATTTTAGCACTGTACGCAAGCGGTTCTATAATAGTCGTACTAGTTAACAAATAAAACACTCAGCACTTGTATAAATTGAGTTCAGAAGTCGAAGAAACGCTCTTCAACCCCCACATCCATCACTCAGTAAAAAAACAAAAAAAATGGTCATTGCCCGCGATGTTTTTACCCGTGTTTGCTGATGCCCGTTCCGTCGCAAACAATTAGCTCCTTTGTGTACTTGGTACTTGCCGCACTTTGCCGACCGTATCAACCCAGACAATAAGGTTGTAAATCGTATGAGTTTCGCATGGACTTAAGATATAATGAGTTTAGATGGAAGTGTACACGGAAGTCTCTTAGCTGTAAGGGCTATTTGCCTTGGGTAAATAGGTAAGTATTTATAAGAAGGTTTTTACAAGTTTTTATTATTTGTATGTTGAGTTTTAGTCCCTAATAAACATTTATTACAAGTAGTATAAGAGTAATATTACATTTTTAATGTCATAAATTTTGAGGGATAAACTAAACAGTATTTAATATTTTAACTTCTTGGCTAATAATACCGAATGAATAAATAATGATAAACGTTTTCCAGCCAGAGATGTACAGCAGTGAGACGAAATGTGCCTCGAAGGCTGAAGTTCGAAGTGCAAAGTAACAAGGCTTACTTAGAGTTTCCTTGTGAGATCGAATTACAAATACTTAAGAAGATACATAGGTATATTCTGCGTACCAAGATTAACCATATACCACAGTTGCTGTAGCAGAAACTTTTGTGATGTAAACATATTTGTTGCCGATTGACCTAAAAAAAGGTTATTGGATTCCATTCTATTTTAAATCTTTATTTTGACAAATCAAAATTTAATATATCTTGGAACGTTTTGATGTGTGGGCCGGCTTGAAGCTATAATAGGCGATTCTGAGTCTAGGCCAAGCGACGACTCTGATAAATATGTAAGGTCATACTGCTGATGTCCTCATATTCATTTATTTCGTATATGAATACATATGTACCTGCTTTAATTTTTTTTTTAATAAATACATCTTAATCATGATAGTTGTAAGGAAATAAATTTAAATGCTACAATGATAGTAGTCAGATTAATAATAATAAAATAAGGGAAAGAGAAATAATAACAAATAATAAAATAATCAAATGAAATGTCACACAATTCACAAACCAGAGAGAGATTAAATCCTTGCTAGAGATCATAACTAGCAATTTCATGTCTAATTTTTTGTTTTAAAGTTACCCATTCTTATACTAAGCGTAGGTAGTAAGCGATTTCAACATTACCCGAGAGATGGCGTGGACATAAAATACGTGTCACGTTTGAGTCATATGAGCAAGTAAATCTTGTAAACTCTGCACCTCGCGCACATAAATTAATGAAGAGCAGAAGTTTGACGTACAGTCAAGTGTAAGAATATGGGTTGCACACCAATTGTTCAAAAATATGTCCATAGCCTTTAAGTCAGCGAATTAAGAGCTATAGGACGTAATTATTTTTGAGTAAGTTGCGTGTACCCTTGTTTTTAAGAGTACACTTGACTGTACAACTACATTTTTATTTGAAGTGATTTCCAGTATTTTTTGAAGTGAAAAATTCTTTAGCGGCGCTGTGCACTTTTTGTGATGGGGAAAAATGTTAAACTCGCGACAGGTCACGTGACCGACAGATTCGACAGATTGAACATTCGTAAGACGGACACGTGACCTGATCGAAAAACTTTTAATGTAATATAAGTTGTCATGTTTGTGTACGATAGCGCAGTAAATGAATATTGTACATATTTTACCACATAAATGATAGTACTTTTATACTGAAAATTAAAGCAATTCGTACAAAACTATTCCCAACCATTCCAAAATATCAAAAATGCACAATGTTAATATTCAAGTTTTCACTTCTGCCAGCACTCCCGGAGTGCAACCCGTTGTTTTTTCTTTGCTATAAATACTTCAGATGACAGAAAAGGTCGTTGTTGATATTGACGAAAGTATTCTGTAGTTGGTTTAAATTTGCCTTAGAATATAGGTAATAATAAAAAAAAAAAAAACAATTTCATATGTGCATGAGTTATAAGTGTTATAACTTAAAGATTCAAATATTATAATCTAGACTAAATACTCTAATTATATATTACACTGATAAACGTTGATGAAAGTAATGTGGTTTCGTACAAATTTATACATATTTTTAATTTTTGTATATACTTCGCTACAAATTGGTCTGATACAGATAAAGGTCACTTCTTTTGACAAGACAACAAAGTTAATGAACCGGGTGTATATGTACTTGTCAAGGTTTTTTTTGTTTTAGTCTCGAGTATTGAAAACACGTATCCTGCGTGTAAAGGGGAAGCGTAAAAATTTACTTTTGATAGTTTTGATTCTGTAAACTTTGGAAAGTTAGGAGAATCAAAAGTATTTTTTTCTAAGTTCCTTTCTAAAAGTATATGACTCAAATAGCCAATTTCTTTTCACTGCACGACTTGTGAAGTGAAGTGTTAAAGTTGCATGTAAATCTTGTACCCCTATTTTTTCAGTTTCATCTCCACTTCTGAGTCTAACTTCTGTATTTTATAACCACTGGATACCGCTACTTCGCATAACTTTGCAGAACTCCCACGAAGCAAACTAAACTGTTTCAACATTCGTTATTACTTGAGTATATTTGTGCTCCTTATGAATTGTTTAGCGTGCATTTCCTAATCTTCGTAATTTAACTGGCTAAAAGCTTATCTAACTAAATAGTCTTGAGAACGTATTAGATTTTGTTTGTAAGCGTTTAGATGCTTTCAAACAAAATGCATAACTTACAGCCCGATTCGAACTTTAATATATGTCAAAAATTTTCTAAAAATACGATATAGATTAGATATGTCAGTGTCAAAAGTGACGTTTCTTCAAACCGAAACGAAATCCAATGTATATCATTTCTTTTGGTGGTTGTCGTGGAGATTCAAGATGGCGAAGATGACTCGAGAATATTTTTTTGTGTTTTGCTCATTCATGTTGTTCAACGTGTAATGTTGATAGCTTATTATGCAGTGAATTATTGTAGAAGTGTGCAGCAAATGAAAACCTAATTTTGAAACACGTTTAACCATGTTTTAATCAACACTCGGTAATCTATCGTGGCTTTTAGTAAAGTCCAGCTATCTCTTTACTAAAAGCAACTACCGAACAACGTCATGCTCTACGAACACACTTAAAACTTACAACGAAACTTGACATTGGCAAAATCATCATAGTAGATTTGATGGAATCCATGTTTTAAAAGAATAAGAAGATATCTTTAGGAAATTAGGATCGTTAGTTTACACCTTTACTTTTTAATACAGTGAGTCTTTTTAGGGTTCCGTACCTCGAAAGGAAAAACGGAATTCTTATAGGATCACTTTTTTGTTCGACCATCCGATCGTTCGTCCATCCGACCATCCGACCGTGTCTCTGTCCGTCTGTCTGACTGTCAAGACCCTTTATCTCGCGAACGCGTGAAGGTATCGAGTTGAAATTTAAACCATATTATTATACTCAGAGCTGCAGTTCCTTGATGCTGTGAAAAAATCAAACCACTAAGTGTAAACTTCTAAACGAAAAAAAAGATACGGTACTTAATTGATTCCGCAAAAAACGTAGGTTATATTTTTGACACTCTCAAGGGAATCAAAATTGATAGGGTACTTCCCGTTGACCTAGCAGGTAAATAGTCTTACACTACAAAACCAGGGGAAAATCTGAAAACTATAAATTTGTGAATATATATATATATATATATATATATAAATCAATATTATAGGATATTATTACACAAATTGACTAAGTCCCACAGTAAGCTCAATAAGGCTTATGTTGTGGGTACTAAGACAATGATAAATATAATATATCAATATGTATAAATATATATGTATATATATATTGTAATAATTCTAAGATGGTAAAATGTCTGTTATAATCATAAAATAGGGCAATGAGATAGAGGCTGTCAGAAAATGACGTACAGATAGCTGCAGAGATAATTGACCCCTCTGCATAGAAATTTGTTTTTAAGGGGGTCAACTATCTCTGCAGCTGATTGGTACATAGGCTAAATTAACATCCAACAAACATCAAACATTTATTCTGCAAATAGGCCACAGGGGCACTTTTATACATGTCAAATTTTACAAGCAATAAAATTACCAAGAATTTCAAAATATAATTACAATTATTACAAATATGGAATCAATCAATTAGATATTTTATTAGAGATGTTATGCAGTCTCTACATGGCGAATACACAAAAAACTATGATGAAAAAAAAAAACATTTTTGGTACCAGCTTTTATAGCTGACTGTTACTTTTCTTTCGACAGGCAACTAATACTCATCGAAACACTTCTAAAAACCCCAAACGCAATTAGGTTGCGTTGTTTTATCACGGAGTTCCTATGGTCACCTCCTGTCTCCATCATCAGATCAGCTCGATGGTACCATAATATTGCATTATCACCCGACTAACATATGTAAGTATGCAAATTTTCATCTTCATCGAAAACCGGGAAGTAGGTCAAATTTAACTTGCAAGATTTGATTACAGACCGACAGACAGACAACGGGACAGGTAAAACTAAAAAGCTTGTAAAAATATAAACAACAATTACTAAAATTTTTAGAGATAAAATATAATTAAAAACGGTACTTAAAATTATCCTTAGAGATGAAAAGGGTCTCGAAAACTTGAATTCTTATACAAGGTGATTCATGAGACGTGAGCAGGATCAAGCCTGCATATTCGGTAAATTATCAACTGTTTCGTACCAGTATTTGTGAGATTAACGTTAATTTAATTTTTACTGCTCAAAAAAAAAGAGTTTTATTTTATTTACGATATTTATGGTCACCCTCTTTGTTTTATCCATAATAAGTGACAAATTGAATGTCATCGGAGTGTGGTTACTTTTATAAAATCGTATCTCACTCAAGTGTGACATTTTATTTTCTTCATAATCAAACTGCTGTCATAACGGTTAAAGAGGTTTTATCTTTGTTAATTAATTGTTGTAGGGTGTACATGATTGTAGATAATCAAATTTGTCCTTAAGAAAAAGTTAAATAACAGATAAAAACCGTGATTGTTTTACTTAAATATGATGTTGAACGATTCATTAACATTTACTGATTTTGTAGTCTTAGTCCAGCTCACGTCTCATGAATCACCCTGTATAAATAATAAAAAGACAAATATATACTTATATATATATAAGTATATATAATATTATTATTGTTTCCTTGAAATATCCACAAACTAAACACAAACCTACTATCCTTCCCAGAGACCATTGATGGTTGAAACTAAAAATGCAGTTAAGAAACACAAGCTAATTAAAAACAACATTATTTACTCCATTCCGTAACCGTGCCAAAATTCACTTGTTCTCCAACTAATTGCTTGTTGCTACGTCTAGTTTAACTGAGATAGTACTTTTTGCATCTTTCAGACATTTCGCAACGACCCGGGGAAAGTTCCGTTAGAACTCTGCGAACTAAGTACTTTAAAAGAAACACCTAATATTGTTAAACAAAGCACGTCACGTTGGCGCTTACTTGCATCCGCTATGGACATACTCGCAACGCGTTCGTAAGGCAAATACGGAGATTGTTTTTACCACGTAAGTGGACAGAATAACGTCTGAGACAAAAACCACATTACAGGCCTACTTCTAGGCCCAAGATAGAGCGGCTTGGAGAGTACTGGTGAAGAGTCGACAGTCGTCACGTCCCTCACCCATGCTTTTCGCCGTCCCAATTACACACACTTTAGCACATAAAAACTCATCAGCTGTGCGGGCTCCGAGGCTGTTGAGCTCCCTTCTGTCATGGGCACCAGATAGTGATATGTTTGCAAGTCGATGGATGGCTGTGTAACAGATGTGTCTGCGGTATTGTGAGGGAATGGACGAAAGTTGATGGTGATCTTGTTTTTCCTGTTGTGTAATCCTATTGTATAATCTGAAATGTACATTGCTTTGGTTTCGGCTGTATATTATGTTTCAAATAAATAATAAAATAAAAATAATAATGAGGATACGATACGACAAGGAAAAAGAAGAAGTGGAAAATAAGATTGCCCGCCTTACTTAGAAGTAAAGGAAAAGTAGAAAATTCACTGTCTTGGGCGAGATTCGAATTCGTGACTCCGGGATATCAGCCCGCCGCCGCTCAACCAATTGAGCTACCGGGACTTACCCGTTGACAGCGAATATTTTCACAATATCCTTGATATACGCCTTAAGGGGGCGCCTAGCGACATCTACCGTAAGAGCATTACATTTCTTAACAGCTATCGGAGCGATGAGACGTAATTATTATCCCTACTAATATAATATGTGAAAAAGTAACTCTTTCTGTCTGTCTGTAACTACTTCACGCTGATTAAGATGAAATGTAGTATGGAGAAAAGCTGAGGCCCGAGAAAGGATATATATTATGATAGTTTTTATCAATAATATATCATTCCACTCAGATGAAGTTGCGAGTAGAAGCTTTTTGCGAGCTATACGGGTATATTATAATTATCTTTTCATCACAGTTGCTTGAAAAAGATCTTATTTTATACTGAAGGACAAAGGCGTGTATTGTTCTCGTGGGAGTTATGGATAGGGAGTTATACCTTTTTTGTGACACTAATTCATACGAAGCAAGTAGGTATACTTTTTTTTAAATACTGACGTTTATTATTTATTTTTATTTTTTATGTTAAAAAATATTTGATTTGATTAATTTAATGGCCGTTTAAAATATTTTTAAAGAATTTTCAATCATGGCTGAATACCGGATAGGTCTGTGCCCGTCGATGCCTAACCTGTCAAAGAATGACAATATGGCGGACGAATGTTTGTAATGTCAACGTATTTAAGAATTATTTTGCTTTAAAATTAGTTTTTTCTTCGCAAGTGTGATGAAAAATATTGCGTGTAAGAATACTGCAAACACGAGTCTTGAATGTACTCCAGCCTGCGGCTCGTTGCACAATATATTATATAATATGTTTTGCTTGTTAGTGACGATAGCATTGGGTATAGATTAGCTCCACGCTAGAAAAGTACAGCGCTCTAACGACCCGAGCTTGGTTCCAAGTTTTAATAGCTGCTATTTTTGGACCTAGATATAGGTCAACCCGATCCTTTTATTATTTGATCGTGAAATCTAGTAATCCTTTAATGATATTATGATCATAGAAAACAATAAAATGCTTTGCTCTTTAGGTTTATTTATATTTGATCAATTCATAATAATATAATTAAATCTTGAAGGATCTCTTCTTGTTATTTAATAAACGGGACTTTATCGCGTAAAAATAAGTTATAAGCTTGCCTCCGACGTTACAAGGATGCCGTTGTCCCCGTGATCTTGGAGAAGACTGGCTAATGGCTCCTCTACACGATGGCCTAGCGCTGGGCCAGTAAGGTGGCCATGCGTTGGTTAGGGCTCCTCTACACGATAGCCCAGCGCAGGACCAGCGAGATGTCCATGCGATGGTTAAGATCACGCACTATGAAATGGGCCACGTGTAGATGCGTACGCACCATCACTGGCCCATTACCTTTAATGTGCTGACAAAAAACCGACGACCATCCCAACGCCATCCCGCCGCGCCATAAGCTATCCGACACCACTACCCTCTCTAAACGCTGGCCCATCTTAGTGGGCCAGTATGAGTGTAGAGGAGGAGGAGGAGCTTGACATCAACATCCAGCCGCGTGAATTTTTCGAACTACCATACATAATACTCACGATGTTCGGTTTTTCAACCTGCGATATTTGTGTTCGCTTACATTTACTATTAACTGGGTTCTATTTGGATGAGATCCTAAAATCAGCGTCCTGATTGCAATTGCTATAAATTAATGAATAAATATCGTGAAAGTTTGAAGCAGCGATCTGTTTTTGATCCCGATATTTACAATGGACTACTTTTTTCCCCGAGCTTACAGCGCTTCGTTTTCTATAGAAAGTACCACGTGGTCACCGATCAGCTGTCAAAGAAAATGACGTGTCAGACGCCTCGGTCCGGGCACGGGCCGGTCTAGCGTGAGACATCCTTTCCTACAAATAGCTCCTACTCGTAACGTGTGTGTTTCTTTACACTGCGAGCCGAATTATTTTGTACGGATAGTATTTTCAACATATGTATTTCTAAGCACAAGTTATCTCAATATGCATACTTCTTCGTTCTATGCGAACCACAGTTTAAAGGTTTGCCCGTATTGAATTTACATACATGACGAATTTTTTGTGTTGCGTCGTCACAAACGTTTAGGTGTTTGTATTTATTTTTTATAAAATTACACAATTAAACATGAAGTAATTAAAAGTATTTAGTATTTAAGTTTTTATTTTTACTTAATTTAAGGTAAATTTAAAATATATGGATGTCCTAGTGCTTAAGTATAGATTGCATAATTACTATTGTATAAATCAAACTAGCATAAGTTTTAATGAAGAACTAATCTTATCTTATTAAAAATAAACTATTTTTGAATTAGGTACCCAGTTAACTATTTGTATCTATTATATAGGGCGATAAAAACAAGCTTATTGTGTACCTTTAAAACTTTTCTAATACACGTATCCGTAAACATGGAGTATCCCAAACATTCGATAAATCACGCGCGAGGGCGCCACCGCAAAGACATTTCGGACCCGCACCCATCCGAAATGAAACCGTCAGAATTGCTAACAAAATTCCAATCACTCGGACTACTAAGCAAATAAACAACTAAAACATTGTTTATATTGGTTTCGATTTAACCGGGAACAAATTTAAATGAGAAATTAAATAAATACATAGTAGATGTCGAACAACATGGTGCATAAACCATTTTTTCATCGTTATAAAATTTAATATCTGATAAAACTAACAATATTAATCTGAGAAATGAAATGAAATCATATAGAAATTTGAATAATAGTTATGATAATATATAATATGCTTAACAAAAATGATAACCAAACCGCCCCACGTAACAAATTGAATAGAAGATATTTTTTAGTTACCTGCAATAATTCGCGGGATAAACATATAGGTCAAATTGAGCAACTTTGACTGGACCAACCCCGAAGTCACGAAAAAATGGACTCTTCTATAAATATCTATATCAAACCAGCCAGAATGTATTATACAGCCAATTTTATTCGCGATTTCGGGGTTGGTCTGATAGTAAAAATCGCTCAGTATGACCTAGATATACATGCAACATGTAAATTGTTACAGGCAACCCTGTATATAAATACTTGTAGGTAGGCCTATTTACCTTCACAGCAAAATTTTAAATAGTACTGGGAGATAAGAAGACTCAAGTTACTATGAAATTTAGCTTTATGATGTAATTTGATAAAAAAAATATCATGACATTTTTTAAAACAAATTTAAATAAATTAAATAGATAAACACAAAAATACTCATAAAAATACAGTTAGAATTCCCCATAAACTGGATAAAATGACCATTTACACAAATGATTCGTTTTTTATAATTTATCCAAATCTTTCTCATAATTTAAGCCAAGAAATTCATAATCAATTAAACCGAAACAACAAGTCCAACAGCGGTAAATTATAAAAGATAATATGAGGCGAAATTCAGGCTTGTTGGTTAGCCCGTCGAGATAAGACACGTCCCGTGATAAGTCGAGACCTTTAGCCGAGCGCCGTGGCTATAAATAAATCTCCTCGAATAATAGTTTGTGTCACCATCCATCATGCAAGGTTCTCAAGTTGGTTTTAGCCGGTTGGAACACGTGATGAAATGATATAGTGGTTTGGTTTGAGCCATTAGGAACAGGCTTTGATTGGTAAAGTTCGGCTTGCAAATAAAAATATTAAATAAAATATGAAAACAAGAAATGAAAACGGAAAATATTTTTAAAATTACCTATTCGTATTCAAATTACCTTTAGGTACCTGTTTGAATTTACTTATGACTATTAAAATGTATCCGTTCGTGTTTTTTATTTGGATGATGGTGATGTTCGGATGTCGACTGCAGCTTCACTAGCCCCGCTCCGTCAAAACTACTAGGGCGGTTTAATGACCGAGAGGTGTCATTTTGCTCATTTTTTTATCGACTTTCGAACAAGAGACGTTAGATTCTTGGCGCGAGGTGTAAATGTGAAGTTTACTATTCCAACGTAGCCCACAAGATGACAGAACCTACTAGGTACAAGAAAACGCACGAGAACGGTAGATGGAAGCCAATAGCCACTTGGTTTGGCGTGAAGTGTCGATGTACATGTATATGTTTCCGATTCAGGCCACAAGATAGCAGACTCCAACGCGCACGGTCCCTATAGCTTGAATGTATCCCAAACCGGGAATAGAAATCGTTACACATACATCACAGAATCATTATCAACTAGGCAAATCAGTCGTCAAAGCAACAGAAATGGAATTAAGTCTTCGACTGAATACCACACCCCAACACCAAGGAGAGTTGTAAAAGAACTGTTAACAACCAAAGTTTGTAATTAGCCCGTCAGACTGGATGGAGGCGTAAAACTTAACTGGCGAATCATTCGAGCTAGTTGGAATGAAACCAAAAAGGAGCTCAGACTAAAAGGGTGGCTCAAACCAAAGAATAGATAATGGTGTTTACGCACAGAAGGTCCGCTGGCGTCCGATTATGTATTTAGGACTGCTTGGTGCCCTAGGTGTTACTTAATTGTATGGTGTGGGTGCCCATCAGGCATATAAAAATGCGATAGCGTTACGGGATTAGTCAGTGGACTCAGGTCCTACTTACGAGTAAACTGTTCAATTATCTGTCAACAAAATATACGAGTATTACTTAATTTAAACAGTACCTTATTACTAAATTAAACTTGTCTAAAACAATAAAAATTAAAAAATTATATATAAACTTGAACATATAAAATAAAAAAAAAGTTAGTCACCGGGCGAGATTCGAACCCGTAACACTCGTTTAACAGTCTGCGTCTTAACCCGCTGGACCAGACGGACAGTGGCCGGCAACACGAAATTAGCGACCATATTCTGCGTCGAAAGAAAAACGCATGAAAACTCGAAAACACGCGTTTTCCCAAACATAAGACTAATCTAGATCGATTGTTTACCCCCAAAAACCCCCATATACCAAATTTCAGCAAAATCGTTAGAACCGTTTCCGAGATCCCGGAAATATATATATATAGGTACAAGAATTGCTCGTTTAAAGGTATAAGATAAAGTGTAACATACAAACCTTCATTCAAGAGCTATGAACATAGGTGGTGTGAAAAGTGCCGATGTGTTAAAAAGGTATTTTTATGGCTCCAGGCTGTACTCGTACTTTAGGTACTGAATTATAAAACTAATAAGTTTCTGTCAAAATTTTCGTTTTTGATACAAGCTGTTATCGCTGACTGTTGTAGCCGTTGTAAAAAGTACCTACAGCAAGCAAATCGTTCATCGAGACATTCGAAACAACTACGAGTAAAAGAAACCCAAACTCAATTAGTTTGCGTTGTTTCATCACAGAGTGCCTTATAGCCACATCCTGTATCCGGCATCAGATCAGCTCGATGGTAACATAACATCGCATTGTCATCCAATTTACACATGTACCTTTACAAATTTTCAAGTTCATCGAAATCTGGGAAGTGGGTCAAATTTAACTTGCAAGATTTGACCCGTACAGACATAGTTACATACGTACATTGCAAGTTAAATAAAAGCTTGTACTTATAATAAAATACGAAACGTAATAATGAGAAACGTCGCTTTTGATACAGTACCCCTAGTGTAAATATTTTCGACAGCGAAACGTGACGTACGCGTTTGTGTTAAGTGTCATTTTGTATGAGATTTTTGACTTTCCAAAACGTCCCGCTTGGCGCGCTGTTCAAAAACCCATACAAAATGAGACTTAACGCAAACGCGTACGTCACGTTTCGCTATCGACTAAATTTACACTAGGGGTACTGACATATCTAATCCATATCGTATTTTTAGCAAATGTTTGTCGTATCTTAAAATTCGTATCGGGTCGTGACAGTATAATTATGTTTAAGCTAAAAATAGCGCAATAGTGACAAAAAGCTCAATGAGTCTTTTATCGCAAAACCGTTACCCCAACGTGTTTGATCTACTTTAATTAGAGGCAAGACTGTGTCCTGTGCCAAACATACGGAGCAACTGCAGCGTGCTATGGCTGCCAGACACTGATCCTTCTAATATACAGTTGTATTTCGGTTTGGATTGAAACCACAATTTATGGCACGCAGCGAAATTGGGTAAGATGATAGATTTTTAAGCTCGTCTAGCCAATTTTTTCGGTAATTCCAAGCGGTACATATGAAGTGAAGAATCCTTTGCCATCGTATTCTCGGAAACCTTCGTGATTTTCATGCTACTTCAGTCAACCTCAGTACTTTTTGTACTGAGACTGACTTCTTCTTCTCAGCATATTCCTGTCCACTACTGGAAATATGCCTCTTTCATGGATTTCCATGTCGTTCTGTATACGGCGGTTCTATGCCAGGTCGGTTGATTGGAATAGCATAACACGTTCGTCTATTTCCATGAAAATACGATGGTAAAGGATTATTCAATACATCTGTACTGAAATTTGGTCTAAGACCTTTGTATTGATAATTTTGTCTAATCTAATGCCCGAAGGTGTCTTTCGGGAGTCAACTGCAGCAGCATTATTGTTGCGACTTTACTGCAGATGCGTTGATATCGCAGCTGAATCTGACAATTTTCATGATAAAGTGAGGATATGTTGTCTAGGAAATCAGCGGCGGTAACAACGACGCCACCACAGTAATCCAGGTTACAGTTGACATCCGGGCAATAGCTGCGAAAATTAAAGTTCGCAAATTGCGGGCATCTTCCTCTGACTCAATTACGCCTTCATTGAAGTAAAAGAGAGAGATCCCCCAATTTGCCGGATGCCGCGGTAGGCCATCTGAATTATATACTATAGTCTGTATTTTTAGGTATTTAAAAAAAGGTAAACAAAATCTACCCTCAAATGGCTCCTTAAGGCAGTTGAGGGTAGATGAAAACATTAAATGATCAAATAAAGTAGGTTTAAAGTCAGGTCGTTCAGTGACAGATCCAGGCGGTTTTGTATTTGGTTGGTTAACCAATAAATATTAAAACTACCCGAAAATGTACAAATTGTTTGTTTACCTTTTTTAAATACCTAAAGATACAGACTATAGGACAATTCATAGTATATAAATATTTAGATAGAAATAACCAAAAATAAACTGTCATATAAGCTAAAATAAAATTAAAAAAATAAAATGTCATAATATACATTACAAAATGTATGCATTAGTTGTAAATCAGATTGTAAATTAAAATAAATCCTAGTCCTATTATTCACATTAACTGTATATTACCATTACCTTTAATATTCGATTAGATTACAATTATGTTAAGTTAAAATATTATTAAGTGTCAATTCGTATTATTTTTTTATAAAGAACTGCTCACAAAAGTAGGTATTTTCGTATACCAAATAGGCAATTTATATTTTTTCAAGGGTTATTTGATTTGGAAGTATACATTTACCACACAAGGGCATCTCGGTAATTAAATTTGTTTGTTTGCCAACATGGCAAGGGCTTACGGCGGGTTAGTGATTTTTACTTGTTTACATGAAATATAACAGATGGCGGGTTTTAATCAAGTGTTAAATCCTGGGTATATAGGGTTGTTTGATTTACGCGAGCCTTTGGGAGTACATTTGCTAAAGTATCAAAGTAAATTTAATCATTTTTTTATTTTGGTGTTTGTTTGATAAAAATTAACGAACTCTTAAGAATTTTCTTGTAAATATATACATGACATTTGACACTCGTATTTGAATTTTTAAGAAGATAGCTTCTATAAAATCAGTAGCAGAAGATAAGTGGGGGAGGTATTTACAGTGCTTCACACAAGCTCTTATGCTAATAAAAAATAAGGTTCTGTTTAGGTCACTTTGGACCACACGCTACGCTTAAGAGCATGGTATGTGACCGCTTCTCCATACGAATGTAGTTCCCACTTTTCTCTCTAAATATTGACATTAAGGAAAATATTTTTACACAATTTGATGTATGTATATCAGCCATAGCTGCAACTATGCCCCTTTGTTTGACATTTTCGATTTTTTTGATTATAATAACAGGTATGAGGGAAACAAACCTCCTATTTATTATAGTGATTAAACAAATCGTGTTCGTGTAAACATACTTTTTTGTAATTTTTATTAATGAATTATTTATTTATTTACTCGTAAACTTTATTGCACAAAATGTGACAACAATATACAAATAGCGGACTTAATGCCAAATGGCATTCTCTGCCACACAACTATAGGGCCAAACAGCTGTATTTTTTTGTTATTATTAATTAAATTTATTTAATTGTGGTTTTAATTTTAGTTCAGAGTATTTTAATTTAATTTAATTTTTGGCATGTTATTCTTATTTTATGTAATAGGTTGATACTTGATTAACTAATATTTTTATTTATATAATATCCACAGAGGAAAATTGGGACTACATTTGTAAGGGCAAGTGGTCCTCCACCATCCTCTTAGCTGCTACAGCGGCCGTAAACGCAACACATGTGGGCGTAAATGCCAGAACACTTAGCAGTCAGTGGGAGAGTCCATCACAGGGTAGTTATAATGTTACGGGTTGTCTAACAGCTGTTTCCAATTTGATTGTCATCAGGTTAGTAAGTTATATAATAAATCCTACATTGTGTATTAAGGGCGGTAAACAAGAATTTACGAACGAGTGGGAATTGAAGCCCGAAGTCGAAAGTGAGGGCTTAATTAAGAACTGTCCGTAATTCCTGTACTGGCCGTGGCACACAATGTTTCATCACACTTGTGAGGGAAAAAGGGGAAAATATAAGTTTTGCCTAATTTCGGACGTACATTACCTACAGGCCTAGGTTGAAATATTGGATTTACGAACCACATCACCTAGCAAGGATGAAATGATATTCCATCCATCTTTTAATGATTTTTTTTAAATATAACTGATAAAAGAATAATAGCATCAAGTATCGACAAGTAAAGTAACTACTCAACCCTAAAGTAAGAACGACAAGTGTGACTAGCATCAGTTCGGCTCTGACATAAACGCTGTCGAGAACGTCACATACTTTCTATGCATCTCGCTCGTACTCACATATTAGTGCGAGCGTGATGTATAGAAAGTAAATTACGTTCTCAATGGCGTATATGTCAGTTTTGACACTGTCAGTGACTCATGGTACAGTCAGCATCAAAAGTAGCGGATGAAACAACGCGCCAAAAGTATCTGATATTCCGGATAACTTTTCCAAATATAGATGAATTTTTAAAATTCGCGTTCAAAAGTATATCTTTTACAGGCTTAGTTGTTCTATATTACATCACTTTTTGTTAAGCTGTTACAGAATGGTAGTTACTTATGAAACGTTATTTGATCCGCTGCTTTTGATGCTGACTGTACGGGTAAACTTACTTTCTATGCATCTCGTTCGTACTCGCTTATAAGTGAGGGCGAGATGTATAGAGAGTAAATTCCGTTCTCAATAGCGTATGTCAGTTTTGACACTGTCAGTGACTCTTGGTACGAGTAAAGGTCGTGTTGGGATACAAAAGACACTTGCACTTTTTCAAACGGGCTAAGTAGTTTTCCCTATTCGTATTGTTCGCACTTTGTCCAGAATAATAGAGTCAGAAAAAGCAAATTTGGCAACGATTTTGATAGCCCAGCCTGTGCGAGTGTTAAGTAAACTTCATAATTTCATAGAAATTTGGCATTTAAAATAACACTTGCACTCTGGGCCAACTTATCTTGGTCTGACTCTACGTATAAAATTAACCATATCTGTACAATGAAATTAAATAGAAATTCCCTCACCTAAGCTACAACTGTTTCTTCGTCTACCAATTCATTGTTTACTTAACAATAAATCGACAGTGAATTGTAAAATGAGATAACAGCCAGCTTATCCGTATTTTCTTTAGTTCACCGTTCTTATTGTCGAGATTTGAAAAGAAGCAGATAATTTACTGAAAATTACTGCTTGGCCATAAAACATAATTTTATGAGAAATAAATAAATGACCAATGATTGCATACTTAGGTATGTCATCATCATTATCACAATGTCCCATTAGTGGCCGATAGCTACAACGCAATGTGTTTAATAAGTTACAATATTTATCATTTCGCATGCTTTGAATGTGGGTCAATGTTTATCTGAGGGCATTTTCCTCTCTGTCGTCGACCCATGAGTAACTAAGGGGAAATAAATGCCCTATTTTACCGCCAAAAATTAAGAAATCGTTCTGATTGTACTTATTCCGCTTTACACAAATTAAATATTTCTTTTGTCGTGACGTGACGTGTACCAATAGGAATACACCAAAAACATTTTTTCACGCTATACTTACGTAGGTGAGCAACGGCAGAACGTGAAAAGTTTTTTAAAGTTGACATTATCCATCTGAATAAAATAAAGTAAGAGATATGAATTGCTTACCATTAGATTGCTATTGAATTCTTAATTTGTTTGAAATAGTTTCACTACCTAAGTTGTCTGTATCAGCTAATGCTGTTGCCTGTTAGCAGTTGCAGATCAAAAAAAGTAAAAGGCGATCTCGCTGATATTCATACTTTGATGAACACACTTTTTTGAAATTTCTGTAGTTTGCAAAATATTAGTGATTTTTTCCTGTAGGAGATAGGCATTTCCAGAGATGCAGTCTCCAATTGCAAGTAAGTCCTAATCCATGGTTACGGCCATTATATGTAGATCTAATACTGGTTAATTTAATTACTGATTTTGTACATTTTTCTCGTTTTATTTGGTTTCCTAGTATTCGAAATGAAAGACACCATTTCAATCTGTCGCGTCGTCTGATGCTGTCGCGACCTGATGCCGCCGCTGAATCTGTCAATTTCCTTGATATAATGAGTAATAACGGATTGAACGTCATAATCGCAACTCTCGGCCCGATTCGAAGAATGAGATACGATAACGGTAAGTTCTGGTTTAGATAAGTTCCCATCTAGATATCGTTTGTATGTCGTATAATTGACAGAAGCAGTTCGATTCGGGCAACCATTGGGATTACAGCGGAATCGAAATAAACGTCAATTTTGACTTGTTGTTTAGTTATCGATCTTTTAAAGATCTTAAACGTCTTAATCATTCTTCGAATCGGGCTGTCTGATGCTGCGGCGTTTATCAAGGAAATGTCGCAACAGTCAAGCAAGTGTAGTTGACATCCTGAGAATGTAAACTTTATTCTGTCATATGCCTGAACAACTACGAGTAATAAGAGACTCAACTATTATTTGAAAATGGAATTCATTGCAACTTAACGTTTATCTAAATATGAAATTTCACAATCGAATCGGGATGCGACCGAGAGGTCCCGAAGGCGTCCGGGGGTGCCCGAATCCCTCACCTTTGGACACCAACGGCCAATGCCGAATCAGTGCCTGCTCGCAGCGCGTGGCGAGTGGACGTGTGACGCGCGTTCGCGGGGTCCACCTGCTCGCGTTTGCTAATGAACATAAATGAAAAATTGTGCTCTGTGAAACAATTAGTCACACTGATTTGTGATGTTTAATTGAATTTTGAAATGGAGTTAACTTGATTTATGGAGGTAAATTAAATAAGTTATTTTAATAGCTGTATGAGGTAAACTTCTTGCACTGTTTTTCACATTATGGGTCAAATTTTGAATACCTAATTAAATATTAAAACCAACACCAGCTTGTAGTTCTTTTTTGTATTTTGAAATTAAATTTTCGGCATTAAATTATATTAAAATACTAAATCAGTCGATACAAAAAAAAACAAGCTGCATTAAACCGCTAAAATTTTTCATATATTTTCACACACATAATGCGAGTCATTTAATATATTTTAAGAATTGCATTCTAGGGTATTTATTTATCATATACTTGCTTTTAAATTATCATTTTCTTATTTACTTCATCACATATCACAATAGTTTAATAGGTGTAGACATATGTTAATAATAAAATCATTCAGCTTACACACGTCCCTCTGCTGAGTACAGGCCTCCTCTCGTCCGTGAGAAGTCTTGAGCTATACTCGTATTAGCCACGTTGACCCAATGCGGGTTGAGGACTACTCAACACCTTTGAATTTATTTGCAGATGTATGCAGGTTTCCTCATGATGTTTTCCCACACCGATATTCTAGGGGTAAACACTAAATGATATTTCCTTAAACCTCATTGGTATGAGCAAGGTTTTAAGCCCGCGGCCTCCGAATAGAAAGTTGGACGTCAGAAAACTCGGCCATCACCACTTCAACATGTTATTGACCTCTAGTTTCGTATTTATTTTAGATGCTATCTACTTTTTTCTACAAATAAACTGGTCTCTGTTGTACAAAGATAGAAGCTAGATGCAACTTTAAATTCTAAAACGACAACGCCAGTCAAAAGGTCACGTGGTATCGGTCACGCGCGTGTCTATCGCATCAACCCAACCGAAGGCGTCACCATCCCTCAGCGGTAAAATTAAGTCCTGATCGGCACAGGAATGAGTACACCTCAACTTTCTACTACTTAATGTAACTCTGACTAGTACTTTATTAAATATGCCTAGTTTTCTGGTGTCATCCATAAGCAACAATTCGTAACAGAATCATCGAGGTTGTCATTTTTTTTAATACTACGTCGGTGGCAAACAAGCATACGGCCCGCCTGATGGTAAGCAGTCTCCGTAGCCTATGTACGCCTGCAACTCCAGAGGAGTTACATGCGCGTTGCCGACCCTACACCCACCCCCCCTCGTTGAGCTCTGGCAACCTTACTCACCGGCAGGAACAGAACACTATGAGTAGGGTCTAGTGTTACTTGGCTGCTGTTTTCTGTAAGGTGGAGGTACTTCCCCAGTTGGGCTCTGCTCTAGATCTGGAATGACATCCACTGGCTGTGCCCTACCACACAAAGCGAGATGACATTCACAATGCCCATACCTCTCTTATGGACGTAGTTTAAGGACGTACCCGGGTCCAATTTGAAAAGCAGTCATTAAAGAAGTCAAATAACAGCCTTTGATACTTTTATCTGAAGACAGACCTTAATTTTAATATGTTGCTTTCACTTTGTCAGCTCTTCCAAATATTAGTTGCCCGTGGAAAGAAAAGTACAGTCAGCGATAAAAGCGCGTATCATAAATGAAATTTTTGACAAAAACTTATTTCTTGTTGACTGACTTTAGTCTCACCTGATGGAAAGCGATGAGAAAACCTAAGATGTAGCCTGACTACCTAAGCCTAAGATGTAGCTCAACCTTTCATATGTGTGTGGTCATCAAAAAGCATGGGGAAACCTTGGTTGCGCTGTATAGAGTAGAAACAATGATTTTCGAAAAAAAGGTGACTAAAAATTCGATAAGAATCCTTATCACAGACAAGAGGTTAAAAGGGAAGAATACCACTCGTACATACAAAAAACATGTTTTTCCACTTCTACTTAAATGCATTTGTGATATGGGCCTTGTTGCCTGAATCAAATTTTTAAATAAAAAAAATAAACAAATATTTTCAATTCTCCATGATTTTTAGTATGTTATTGACACAATTAAAAACTAGGTTTTTAGACTGCTTTTTTCATAATTAGCAATACCAAAAAAGTTTTTTTTAGGAAAAAAGTGAAACCAATTTACCTAGAATATATTATTCTGAAGCGATCGACAACAAAATCTTTGTTAAGATTTAGTTAGTGGAAACCGTCTCGAAATAGAATTTCATAGAAAAAGTACCGTTATTTCGTTAGGATCGCAAAGCTATTCTCCCCTATTAAAGATACCTATATCGTCTCGATCAAGAAACGTTCTCCTTCATCCAAAGGCTTCGGACCGATAATTTCGGAACTGAGAGAGCATTGTACGCCTTACAAATTGACTACCGTCATTACCATCAATGTTCGCATAACAAAGCATAGAATAGAACATGCTTGTTGGCAAATAAGCAGCTGCGCTGGCATTAATAGCTCGAACTTGTTCTAACGAGTTAATGGTTATGCAAATCGAATATGGGCTAATTACACAGCCATATTTCAATATTTGCCAGCAATGTTCCTGTTGCCCCGTGTTCGCTTACAAATATATGGTATATGGTTTTATTTATGACACCTTAATATACTAGCAGAATCTAGTACATATGACAGCCAACGCCGCGAGAGTCGTAAATGTTGTAGAAGTTATATTATTTTTACAATTTAAATATTACTATTACAAACGAAATATAAATAACGATTTCGTGCATGCATCTTTATTATCTTCAATATATTGCAACGCATGTAATCTGCTATATATTTTTAGAGCGCATCATGTTGATTAAGCCGCTTTTGTTGTTAACTGTACCTGACAAAGGAATAACCGTTAAATAGTCTTCACCAATAAGTTTCACTGTCCAACACTAATTTAGACTTTACGTAGATATAACTAATTTATACTTCACTAAGTTTATCCTTGGCCATTTCAGTTCACAAGAGCTTAGTCTAGTTTTGCTTAGCGTGATTTGACTAACAAGTATGAGAAACTTAAACATGCTAAGGTACCCACGGCTGTTGCAAACTTGCCGATGCACTGCCGTGCACCTTGCTAATTTCAAGTTACCTTGCATGTAGCTTAGGATTTATTATTGTTAGTAGGTACATATTGTAATTGTCATAAGTTGCGTTTGAATGTACATGAATATTCATGGAAATCGCATAATTTAAAAATCCAGTGTTTTTTCAATCTTTTTCATTAAGACATCGATCCGATTCGAACTTTAAGATACGTCAAACATTTGCTAAAGTTACGATATGTATTACATATGTTAGTGTTAAAAGTGACGTTTCTTTAAACAAAAACGTCCGTCACTTAATAAATTTTTGGTTTAACATTTGCATTAATTACTTATTATTTATGCTAAAATATTCGCTACCCTATAGATTTTATAAATCTGTATAATTTTAGCTAGCTGCGTACAGAACGCACCCTAAATAAAGATAATTAATGAAAGTCAAAACCAGGAAACGGGCCATTATCTACCACTTAAGACAGTGAACAGGGCCTACATTCTTCTTCGTACAATTCCATTCATATTAGATCAATTTATACGCGTTTTTCACTTCATATTGTTTTTGTTTAAGCAAGAACGAGAATGACGTTACCAATATAATTCATTATTAAAAAGAAAAACTGGGTCGAAAATGTAATACCTAACGTTGAAAGTATACGTAGATCAAAGTGGGTATACTGAGTGGAACTCTGCTAATTTAATTAAAATAATAGTACAAAAAGCGCTGAACTGAAGTAGTCGAGGATATTAAGTATTTTCTAGGAAGTATTCCATTAACTTTCCTTTAGTGAATTTCTTATACATATTAATACTGTTTTGAGCTTGAATGCCTATAAAATTTGGTAATTGACATTATACTAGACGCCTCATTCTGATATAGTCTGTCTTTTAACTACAATTACTACGCCATAAATTGCATGCAAGAAACGAATAGGTCAATCAAATTAGATTTTTCCGAAGAATTAATTCCCAGCAAGCTAGAAATCGTTTCAATAACTTCATTTGATCCATGCGTGTAATCTGGGTTTGCGCAATCAAAGGATTGATGCAATAATGTTTGCTATTTTTCAATTTTTAACTTGTAGCTCGAAAACCGACAGAAAATTTGCTCTAACCCGCACCTTAATATGTATCATAAAGTTTTAAAAAAATATCGCCATTTTGAATATCCTATATTAAGCTTAGAATAAATTTAAAAGTGGAAAAATTACTGTCTTCGGTGAGACTTGGACTCACGGCCTCTGGATTCAAGTCTCACCCAAGTCAGTAATTTTTTCACTTTTAAATTTATTCTAAGTTTAATAGCATCGTTCGCAGACGTTTATGCTTCTTAAAAAATAATTTAATATCTATATTTTTGGTATGCTATGGTATGTATATTAAAATACTAAAAGTAAGTTTCACAAATGTCTGGCCCACCAACCTTGTTGCTAGTGCGCTATTGTAGTTGATAGTGGGTTTCTTCTATATCCAGTGCTTTGGCAATCCAAGGCAAAATGTATCTCCCAATAAGGCTTCAAAATTTTATGAACACCTCCTGGGATTGCACTAACTCGGGTTACACGCATTTAAGACTAAATGAAGGTATTCAAACGATTTGCAGCTTGCTGGAAATTAATTCCTTAAAACGCTCTTTGAATCCAATATGGTTGGCCCACAATGAGCATACCCATACTATTTCCTATGGCTGCACCTATGTACTTTATATACAATAGTAAATAGAGATACAAAACATTAGTACTCACCGCTTGATTGTTAACAAAAACCGATTCGAAATTATAAATCGCAAAACCCTCCAGACCAATTCAAAACTACATTTTGATATTTAAATGATATCAACATCGTGTTATCATTCCCTCGTGCAATGCATTCGTATTATTCGTTCTTGTGTATTGGTGCGAGCGAGATGCTAGAGCTAATAATAACAAAGATATTAAAATATACGTTTGAATCGGCCTTCTGACACTGGGTTTAAAAAAGTATGACATAATATGTGGCTTTCCATCACAGAAGGGTCCTTATGCTTCAAGTTCAATAAGGTCCTATCCATCTGAAATTCTGCTAAAAACGTTCTTATTGCACATGAAGCATAACCCTTCTCTGATGGAACGCCACATATTATGACCATTTTTGAACGTATTAATTATAAAGTTTTTGTAATTATTTTTCAGCGCATATTTCGAATGAAGTTGACTTTATATTGTATACATTTGAATTGAAGCGGATTTTAGGTAATCCTAGGAGTAACGGCCTGATTCGAACCTTAAGATATATAGATAGATTGGATATGTCAGTGTCAAAAGTAATGTTTTTTTTTAAGAAACGTCACTTATGATATTGACAAATCTATCCATATCGTATCTTTAGCAAATGTTTGACGTATCTTAAGCTACGAATCGGGCCGACTGTCAAAAGTGACGTTTTTGTTTTAAGAATGTATTAAAGTTTGAATACGCTGTGTTTGTGTCTGTTGGAAGCGCTGGTGGCCCAGCGGTAAGAGCGCGCGACTTTAAATCCGGAGGTCGCGGGTTCAAATCCCGGCGCGTAACAATGAGTTTTTCGGAATTTATATTTGAAATATCATTTGATATTTACCAGACGCTTTTCGGTGAACGAAAACATCGCGAGGAAACCAGAATAATCCCAATAAGACCTACCTAGTTTACCCTCTGGGTCGGAAAGTCAGATTGCAGTCGCATTCGTAAAAACTAGTTTCTACGCCAATTCTGGAGATTAGTCGTCAAGCGGACCCCTGGCTCCCATGTGCCGTGGCAAAATGCCGGGACAACACGAGGAAGAAGAGTTCAAGTTTGAATACGCTCCTACGCAACACCGTAGACATACCTCGTAAACCAGTTCTACGGCACGCCGTAGAGCTGTAGCATTGCTGACGCTACGTCTTGACTACGGCTTGGCAGAGCGTAGCCACAACAAAGCTACGGCGTAGCTGCGTACGCGCATCGATTTCTTTATTGATAAGTTTTTTCAGTCGTATTTTTCGGATTTTTTTGTAGAATATTTTTTGTTATCACGACTGATGTTTGAGCCGATGATTTTTGACAACCACACAAATACGATAGGTAAAACAGTGTGATAATGCCGATACTGATTTAACTATTTGGTAGAGGATCTTGTTTTGATATGACCTTCACTAAATGCAATCAGACACGTGTTATTAGGCATTTTGCTCGCATAAGGTGCGCAATTTTTTATCATTAGTTATTTCTTACAATTTATTGTTATAATAAAGCTCCACAAATCGAACTTTTTTTTATTATACCGTAATATTATTAGTGGAACATGCTTAGTGCAGTCAAATTTACGACTGTTTTCATTTTAAAGAACGAAATCATATAAGGTACCTACGTTTTGATTATTAATTAACACGATGCTCAAATTTGTTTCTATTCCGTTTCAACATTAAATTAAGCTGAAAATACTTGAGACAGGGTCCT
Source organism: Cydia pomonella (assembly GCF_033807575.1). Taxonomy (NCBI): domain Eukaryota; kingdom Metazoa; phylum Arthropoda; class Insecta; order Lepidoptera; family Tortricidae; genus Cydia; species Cydia pomonella. The sequence goes on along the minus strand of NC_084721.1, from coordinate 5,113,883 downwards.
GAAAATTATTTTCCTACGAAATAACCAGACTTTCGTTCCGCGAACGGATTAATTCTTGAAAATCATAAAGAAAACATTTTTAATCTAAATTTTCCGATACAGGCTCCGGGATGATTTTAATTTTAATAACAGGTTATGATTTAATCAGGATTTGTTAAGGATATCATCTGTCAGTGTAAAAAGTGACTTTCATTATATTTTCACTTTTATTTAAAATCGAAGCCATGTTTCCTAAGAACAGATGTGGCTATCTCTCATAGTTTCTGACTTATCCATACTGACCGTTTTGGATTGTTCAAACTGATTACAGGACTAGATATACCGTATCCTATTGTAAGTATAACGTTTCAGAGCAATCTAGCTAGTCGGTTTAAAATGATAGCGTAACTACGTTTGTATGGAGAACCAAGCTAGCTGGGGACCCTTAAGGACACGTGGTAAAATGGATAGAATACTTCCAGATTGGAAGGAAAAAGAGCATTATGGCCACATTTAACCAAAGATTCTTCGTAAGCCATGTTTTTTTTTTAATATCCTAAGCATCTCCTAAATGGGCCACGACAACAGTTTCTCGTCTACGCCTCGAGCCAGTTTGTTCACCCGTAATTCTAGCTAAGATACGGTTCCGATACATTTTACTCTACGAATGTGGGAACAAAGGCACCGAAGTACATATTTTCTTGTCTTGTTCGAGATTCAATTATTGTTTACATGTACAATATATATCACATATTCCTTATCAATGCCCCTGACATCTATTCTTATTAATTATATAAAGGAACATTAATATTTTAACTACAATTCTCACTGTATTTATAATACAGGTTTTTTTTTTCACCATTTCATCCGTTATGTTGCTTTGCCTTAATAACCTTTCATCCGCTTACTGCTCTTTTCACTAATGTTGGTACAATGTCACAGATTTCATGTCATGTGTTTGCCTGTGTTGTCCATAATATTAGACTATCCAGACTATCTTTCCACAAAAAAAATACCAAACATCCTCATCATAAGTTGAAAGACACTTCGGCATTGGTAAAATCCTCTCTTCTCCCTCGCATTGTCCCGGAATTTTGCCACGGCGCAACTAAAACCGAGAATTGGCGTAGACACTAGTTTTATAACGAAAGCGACTACCATCTGACCTTCTAACCCAGAGGGTTAACTAGGTAGTCCGATAAGTCCGATTTCCTCACGATGTTTTTCGTCACCGAAAAGCAACTGGTATATACCGTATGATTTTTCGTACATAAGTCCCGAAAAACTACGAGTAATTTGTACAAGCCAGCATTTGAACCCAGACATTGGCACTGGGTTACAAAATCCAGGCATTGGCAAAATTCATCTGGCTTAAAGTAGGTATACAAGACATTCATGAAAAGAAAAATCATAACTTGATATTACAATCCGAATACGCCTTCAGGACTGTTGATTTAGGTTGTCTGTGTTCCGGTTATAAAAAAAATATTCACATTGTTTATTGCTGTTCAAGTTAACAAGAAAAACAAGAGATAAAATGGATGTACATAAATCCTTATTTACTACATTCCATTTACACTCAGACTCTAAAACTCTGGTCATAGAAGAAGATAATTATTTAATGACAATGTCTGCTAATATCATCCTTAACGGCAAATTCTATGAAAATATAGCCTTTCTTAATGATACTCTAAGAAAAATGTAATTACATTCTATGAAAATATTCTAGTTTGTGTTTTTGACAAGTAGACACATTACTATTTAAACTATAAACGAAATAAATGTTTGTTTATAGTTCTTAATGATATTTCCACACTTCACTTGCAAAACTAGATCTATAAGACTTTTATTTTGCTTCCCTTATACCGATATCTTCATTACGGTAATTTCTACTACCTACCGCCTTTGCTTGGTTCTTTATGTTAAATTGCTGTCTTAAATCATAAAGGTTTTTTTTTACATTCCGAGTAGATTAAAAATATCCCTGACATTTTGCCCTAGTAACATCTTAAATTTTAACAACAATGAGAGTGTTTTTGGATAACATTGTTTATATTTCATTATATTTGAAATTAAGTATTTTATATAATAGTGAAAGTGAATTTCATTAACTTAAGCATGTTACAATGCACTTATATTACAGCCCCAAGAAGATACCAGTGTACCTAGAGTTCCATCAGAAAACATCAAATATTAAATGAAATAATTATTGTTCATTTTAACAAACTAAATCAATATTAATAAGAACATTATTATTTTAAAACTAAGATATTTATCACGAAATGAAGACAGAAAATATTTAAGAAATTAAAAAAAAAGCAAAATATATATAACTTATAAATATTGCAAAAGCTTAAAAATCTGTTCTTTGGTATTTTGAAAGACAAAACAAAACAAGATTGATCACAAGTAGCGGTAAAAACAATTGCGCGCCGACAAGCACGCCACAGAGCGGCCCGCATTGAATTTCTTTCAATACGTATTTCCCGATACAGCCTTAGTGACTCCGTGTTGACTCGGGTTGGCTGTGTTTTGTGATCTTTGGTATTTGGCTTGCTATATTCTAGACACTAGATTGTAGCTATATGTGTGCGATAGATTGCGCCTATATTAATTACAATATTTATATTTTAGTAATATATTTAAATATGATTATGAATAAGAACCGCTTATAGAGTCATCTTTTGCGATGTTTATGTGTAGCAATACACGTTGCATGATCTTAATTTAATCACTAGTATACACTTCTTTCCAAAAATATTTAATTTTATGTTTTCACTAGATAAAGGACAGTCGTGATATTGTCGGCTATAATCCCAGAATATTTATATTTATGCTTAAAGTAGCCAAAATGTTAAATTCATAAAATCTTATAAGCACATTCAAACGACCGACGACCTGCTGGCTTTGAGGAGCCCCGACGCATTTGGTGCATGCTGAATCGGATAAGGACGGGAGTTGGAAACTGTGCCTATCTATGGCACAAATGGAACTGGTGCGAATCACCAGTATGCCGGTGTGGAGCACCCGAGCAGACCGTACACCACACGGTATTTGACTATCCTCTAACCAAATACCATGGGCAAGTAGAGGATTTTACCACCTTAACTAAAGAAGCGGTACAGTACCTACTTAAAAACTGTAAATCTCTGAAGTAGAGTAACAAAAAGCCATACGAAAAAAAAAAGCACATTCAAACACATTTACTGCCTTTATAAACAAAATATCGACGTCCAAGTAAAAACGTTACGATAAAACTAACTCTCCCCTATTCCCGGTGGCGGTGGTTTTAGAATGATGCATGGACACCTAAGCACTTAACAATAGAACCAGTTGCGGTACAAGTAGTAGACAATTACGCGCCAACAACCACGCTTTCCTGGCCAGGAAGCGGCATTCAAACGTCCATATTTTCTTCTTGATTCGATATAGATTTGATGTTAGTCTCAGTGTATCCCACTTGTGCTTGATTATTGGGGCGGGGGATTGCAATATGTAAAATTTATTGCAATATAGAAAATAAGTATACAATAGAGGTCTTAGTTTAGCATCTGTCATTAGTATGAGTAGCCTCCTGAGGTATTTCCTTTGCGCTACGACATGGTATTTAAGAAGCGAGTATTTAGGTTTCTCAAGGGTCGGCAACGCTGAAGTGGCTCATGTGATGTTGCTTATATCCATGGGCGATGGTGACCGCTTCCCATCAGGCAGCTCGTCTGCTCGTTTGCTGACTATCACGTAAACGTAAAAAACTGTCATAGACAAATATCATTTTTTGCAGTCTGTCACAGACAATATCAATTTATTTTAACTAATTTTACAGTACCCAATTTAAAGTAAATGACAACAGTTTTGAAAATCCCGTTGTCATGTAACGAGAACGAGAAATAAGGCATACCCATTGTACATATATTTAGTTCAACAGCCAACTATGAGATTGAGCATGCAAAAAGTTGGTAGTTCTCCTTTTTGACATTAATTGTAATAAAAAAGAATGTTTATTTCGGACCAACATAATCCATAGATGTGTTAGTAGATGTGGTAATTATCTGAATGCCGCAAAGACACTTTTATACGTCAAGATGCAATTTAAATACTTGTAATGTTGATAAAATACAAATGCAAATTTCAATTGAATGATAAACCGTTATTCATTAGGGATGCTTTTAGTCTAAATGATTAATTACACAAAAATACTACTCGTATACTTACTTACTGCTGTGGCGATGGCGTGGCGACCCGAAGTGGATATTGGCCTCCGACACCAAATGCTGCCATGCTCTTCTGTCCAAAGCCGTTTCTGTCCAGTCGACGACGCCGAGTTCGCTAAGTTCACTAAGGAAGTAAAGACAAAGACTAAGAAAGAAGGACAAGGACTCGTATAATCAAAATAAACAATCAAAGATTTAAAAATCTTTTATTGCATTTAGTATTCTCTATGCAATTGCATACACATAATTGTGTGTAATCAACCAACCAACTTTCCACCTATAGGTAGAAAGCTAGTTTATAAGCTAGACGATTAGGCGTACTTTCTAAGGTCAAGCAGTACTTCAGACCGGAGCAGCTTCTTCAGCTTTACATAGCTCAAGTCCGGTCGTGTATGGAGTATTGCAGTCACCTTTGGGATGGATCCGCCAAGTATCAGCTAGCCACCCTAGATTCTATAGACAAACGCGCTAGGAAGCTTATTGGGGATGCGAGATTGGTAGAGGCTAGACTGCAGAGCCTAGAACACCGTAGAAAGGTAGCCTGTTTATCGGTATTCTACAGGATACATTTCGGGGAGTGTGCGATGGGATTACATAATCTTATCCCCCCATCTCCGTTCTGCCACCGTGGGACTAGACGCGGACTTGCGTTTCACCCTTACGTCGTTACTTTACCACTGATCCGCACTAAACGCTACGCATCCAGCTTTATCATGCGTACGGCTAAGGAGTGGAATTCACTTCCTGCAAATCTATTCCCACTCCACTATAACTTGGACCTTTTTAAATCGAGAGTGAATAGACATCTTTTAGGTAAGCATGTTCCATCCTAGACTACATCGGCACTCTCCATCAGGTGAGATTGTGGTCAAATGCTTACCTTTTCGGAATAAAAAAAAAAAAAAAAAATATAGGTACATTGCGACTAAATAATGCTAAATCAAAAATAAACCAAGCTCGAATGCAGCATCGGCGCACACAATTTCTTTCAATCCGAATTTCCCGATATAGCCTTCGTGACTGTGTTGACTCGTGTTGTGTTCCGTGTCGGCAATTGACGGGACATTTCACGTTTTGTTCCTTTTACACTGTTATACCACGTTGGGAATGAAGACGTATTGTGTTATAACAGTTAGCTTCCACTATGAAATTGTTTGAAGCACGTATTCGTGTGTACTCAGTTTTTGTTTTTTAATGTTCAAAATTTTATTGCAGTTTACAATTTTTTATGAAACAGATTGAATTTTTGACTTATCATGCTTTTAAAGGTATTTTTAATATTTATATTACTTTAAACTTCATTAGCGCTGGTGGTCCAGCGGAAAGAGCGTGCAATTTGCAATCTGGAGGTCGCGGGTTCAAACCTCGACTTGTACCAATGGGTTTTTCGGAATTTATGTACGAAATATCATTTGATATTTCCTAGTCGCTTTTCGGTGAAGGAAAACATCGTGAGGAAACCGAGCTAATCGCAATAAGGCCTAGTTTACCCTTTGAGTTGGAAGGTTAGATGGGAGACGCTTTCATAAAAACTAGTGCTTACGCCAATTCTTGGGATTAGTTGCCAAGTGGACCCTAGGTTCCCATGAGCCGTGTCAAAAAGCCCAGACCAAAGCGAGGAGATGATGATGATTACTTTGAACTTCATGAGAGTAGCATAATAGCAAAAGGAGGTAGATATAATAATATTTTTTTATGTAAACCTAAATGTGAAATAGAAAATAGGTATTGCAAACCTGGCCGCGTAGCCAACGTTACAATTGTTAACGCTGCGTAGCGTAGCGTAGACATCTCTCTCTATCACTCTCCATATTATTGCGACTGTGACAGTTGCGTTTCGTTCACCACGGAGCGTGAACGATATGTGCACGTTGGCTACGCGGGCAGATCAGTTCATACAGTCGTTCTCATACATAATCATTTTAAAGTTTTCTTGCTTTTGCGGTTGTTTCCGATCCGGTTTAAGTAGATCCGGTTAATTAAAACGGATCCAAAATGTTACCGGATCCGGCAAAATGGATTAAAATAAAATAGATAAAACCAAACCTTTAAAAAAATCACAACCCATTATAACTCATAAGCACACAAACCCGCAATCCGATTTGCATAATTAAACTATTAACCAAATTTAATTCAAACAATACGATAATTCATAATTTATTAAACTTAAATCGTTATCTAAGACATCTTAATAAGCCGCGTTTAGGGATAAATCCTTGGAGTTTTTTGAAAATGAAATTAGCCGAAAAAGACTGCGCCATTAAAATTACATTAGCATAAATAAGAGGAATGCTAATCTAAGGAAAATAAATCTCGGGCGGGAAATAAAAATAATCCCTTGGCCGTTCAATGAGCTGGTGACAGATTTACTTTACGGCCTAGTGCAGAAAGCTGCCTAATTAATTTGTATTGCTGTCCCCCTTGCTTTAAGCATACTAACGCTCTTACTAACAAAGCATGGATGGATAAAAAAACCGGTCAAGTGCGACTCGGACTCTCGCACCGAGGGATCCGTACAAACCTGTAAGTATATATTATTATATGATGTAACTAAAAAAAATTGGTTTTCGCAATTTTTCCTTTATCTATGCTGTAAGACGTTGCTTCTTACCAAATTTAAAGATTCTGAGTTCACGGGAAGTACCCTGTAGGTTTTGATTCCCTTTCAAGTGTTGAAAATTAGCGGAAATTTGCTGCATAAACGGCTGTATCTTTTGATTGCGTTAGCTTAGAAGTTTGATTTTTTCACAGCAGCAAGAGACAGTAGATTTGAGTATTTGATATAAATTTCAGCTTGATACCTTTACGCGTTCCTGAGAAACAGGGCCTTGACAGACAGACGGACGGACGGACAACAAAGTGATCCTATAAGGGTTCCGTTTTTTCCTTTCGAGGTACGGAACCCTAAAAAGGAGCTATTTTACTATAATAGTACTTCGTTGGTCTCACATTGTTACTGGATATTTTTGAAATTGTAATGTTTATTTTTTGTTGTAAAATATGTAATCAGAATTGTACCTAAGTAAACGAATCGTATACGTAAACTTTCTCTTACATTTTTTATTGCAAAAAATTTATTCTAAGATTACTTTGTCTGATAAAATAAAAGTCCTACTTTACGTGATCCGTAAAGCTTATTTGGAGAATAATGTCAAATAATATCTTAATATATTTCTAAAAGAGGCATCTTCCAATTTTCGATTATTATCTCGATTTGTTATTCTTGCCATTATGTTGATATTCTTTGGGACTACTGTGAAATCAAGATCATATTACCAAAAATGACATGAAAATTCGACTTTATTTTCTTCGTAATTTGAAAATAAATAAAGATAAAATGAGTTTTCTATCATCGGCAACAAATATTGTAGATTATACTCGTAATAACCTCAGAGCTAGCTCTGTGCCAGCCATCACTGAGAATTATTTACCAATCTACACCATATAAAATATATTTACAAAACCCAAACAAAGCCTTTCCAAAAAATAATTTACGAATCCGAGACACATTTCAACTAAAATAAATAACTCTGCGAATTTCAATTCCAATCTCTGCCCCAATTCATCATATCCGTGTAAATAAATTTGACATTTAGAATGTATAACGCAACCCACAACAGTTGAGGTATTCCCCTGGGGAGGGGTATTGCCAAAGCTTTGCCCAAATGCGGCCATCAGTTAAGACTAAGTTTAACACTCTTTTATTCTAATTAGCCTTTAGGGGAAAAACTCTGAGGGTCTGGGTAAAGGATAGCAAATGTTGCCTTTTCGGCCCTTGGGACACTTGTTTAATTCTAAGGGTCGTCTAGACCGACGATTTGCGAAGTTGCATGGTTTATGCATAGATATCCGATCCAGTTAGTAACCGGTCGTGTGGGTAAATTAGGTTTACGGCTGTTTTGGGGTTTGAATTCATAATTAGTATACGGTAGTAAATAACAAACTATGGGATTTGATAACAAGTTGTGTGATTTATTTTACTATATTTTAGACTTTGGATTTATGGTTATTTGAGTACTAGCTTTAAAATAGAATAAAAAACATAACCACTCAGAATTAGACCTAGCGAACTCTGCACCGACGTGGCTAGCGAATTCTTATGAAAATGTGGTTTTCCATCAGAAAATGGTCCTTATACTTAATGTGCAATAAATACATTTTTAGCAGAATATCTGTTGGAATTTCAGATGAAAAGGACATTACTGAACATGAAGCATAAGGATCCTTCTATGATGGAAAGCCACAAATGAGTCGTTTAAGATACTACATGGATTCAAACTACACCGGTGTAGTTTGAAACCGAACGGTACCTTCATACAGGCACTGCCACAATTTGTCGCTGCATTTGTCACGTCTCGGACTCCCACACATTGCCATAAAATAGTTTACAGCACTGTTACGGGAAAGGTTTCCATGCTTTTCGAATCCTTGACCCTGGTATTCCATAGAAGCCCTTCTAAAAGAGCTATTACTACCTATAGCTTACTAAGCTCAACACAATCATATAAAATCTGAAATCAGCCATAAACCAAATACATTAAATCATCAATTATCACATTATGAGTAAAACATCGTTTAACGTACCGTTTTCTTTTTAACCCCCGAGGCAAAAAGGGGTGTTATAATTTGTACTTTTATTCTGTAGTCATTTCAGATACCAGATATTATAGGTATACTTTTTATTACAGAAAACAGAAGGAACACTTCTCAAATAAATTCGACAAGTACCTACTTATCGCACTATAAGGATTCCCTCAATTACTATTACATCACATCAGCATACACGTTCCTAAAACCATATCGCATGATAATGGCGAAGGTCCGGTCTGACCTCAAAACCTACGCCTGAAATGGGCGCCAATGCTTCGGAAGAACCCTCTTTCTGCAAACGACAATGCTGAATCTTTTATTAGTTTCGTGAATGGGCGCCCAGTTGACATAACCGTCGTGGACATCTGTTGTGATATTACGCCATCCTTGCCAGGGCGTAGTTTTATCGATCGCAACCACTCATAGATTACGCCCTCAAAGAATTCGCAGTGAAAATGTATGAACACTACTAGTCGCCACTATAACCTCCTGATGACCGGCTATGACAATATTCAGAATAGAATAGAATAGAATAGTTTATTGCATATCACATTACAAGCATGGATGGAATGGAACATATAGGTATACATGTGACACCCTGTAAGGGCACAGCAATATAAGAGGGCTACAGTAGGTGATTAAATTACAATTATTTCGCACATCATTAAAATAATATTACACATGATCATTTGATTGTATTATAACATTATTTCCTTACATAAACGAAGCACGGTAATATTTTCATTTACTGACTTTATCAAAATATTCATTAAGAGTATAAAAACATCCATTAATTAGAAACAGCTTCAGGTGTTTTTTAAATTGACCTACATTGTCCAGATCTTTGATAGAGTTTGGGAGGTGGTTGTAGATTTTCATAGTCATATATTGTGGGCTACCTTTGACAAGTTTTAATTTTGAAAAAGGCACTTTTAGTTGATTTAGGTTGCGATTATTTCTTTTGATTTGAGTTGTATCTTTGAATGAATATAAGTTTAAATGTTTCCTAACGAATTTACATGATTCGAATATGTACATAGACGCAACGGTCAGTATTTCATGTTTAATAAAATAAGGTTTACACGACTCCATTTGATCAATGTTTACTAGAATTCTGATGCACTTTTTTTGCAGAATAAATATTTTTTCAATATCGCAGCTATTTCCCCAAAGGACCAGGCCATATGATATTCGCGAATACGCATATGCGTAATATGCCGCAAGGGATGTCTGTAGGTCTGTAACTCGCTTTAGATGCTGAAGGGCGTATATAAAAGCCGAAATTTTTTTTTGACAATTTTAGAATATGGTCTTTCCAGCTCATATTTGAGTCTAATTCGCTTTCATGTCCCAGTTTAAATTTAACTTTGTCAAATAGCGGCTATTACTGCAATGTTCTGCCATAATTTATTTTTATTTTATTTATTTTTATTTTATTTCAAACATATTTCCATAACATTACAGTCGCAACCAATACGTCATGAAATTATATAAATTAAAAGCGTAAAACTACACAACAACAGTTGAGGGCCTAGCATCCATCATCTCACAGAATCTCAGGCATTCCCTTCTCACAGCCTCCCATCGCCACGCAATCAAGTCGCACTCCGGTGCTAATGTCAAGAGCGCATTCAATTGTGAGAGAGAGCGAAGCAATGGAGAATTCATGCGCGACACGGTGCGATAATATGTGCTACATATTGTAAACCATTGAGTAACTTATGCATGCTTTGCCTTAAGCAGTTTTTTGAGAAATTTTCACTATGACATTGATGCTTCAAGGCGGTTTGTTTACTGAAGCCTACCGCGAAACGCGTAAATCGAAATTTCGTTATCTACCTCCTTATCGATACTATCACAATACAAGTCATGCCTAATGTGGTGTTCACTGCAAGCGCCTTTGTTATTTTCCTTTTATGTTTCATTTCAATCATTCATCATCATCAGTTCGAAGAATGAGATACAATAGCGATAATTTCTGGTTTAGATAAGTTCTCATTTAGATATCATTTGTATGTCGTATAATTGACAGAAGCAGCTCGATTCTGGTAACCAATGTCACTTTGACGTTAGAAATATCGTAGATAGATCTTATTGGGATTACAGCGGAATCGAAATAAACATCAATTTCGACATGTCGTTTAGCTATCGATCTTTACAAGATTTTAAACGTGCCTTAATCATTCTTCGAATCGGGCCGGAAGTCAAGATTACAATCGTTTATTAGAGAAGTAAATATGTATTGGAATGTCAGATGGGACAAAATGTGTACACATAGTGTACATCATATAAGTTTCGCTTGACGTTTCCTATTATCCAATGTCAATTGGTTAGACTTCTAGATGCGTTGTTCACTTATATAGGCCTCATCAAACGTAACCGATTCACATGTATGTGAAATTAAACATATCGTGCTTAAATATGTCAATTGACTGAGTCACTCATTTCAGGACTATTCGCATTCTAATATCAATAAAAGAGCTATTGTGTAGTGATCGCAAGTTGTTTAACCTGCTCTATCTAGTAAGTACAAGTGATCTTTAATCCCACTATATCTGGCCACGTGGAATATCTGGGCAAAAATTGAATTCCTCTGAAAACGTGCGCGGCCGATTTCGGGAATCGGTGAGTCGGCAAATGCTTAATCAGCTCCCTTGCCCTCTGTTTTGTTAATATTAATATGGGTATTTTTCCGGCGGAGCTTGTGGGGGAAACAAATGCCGGCTAATCATTAATTGTTTGGGTATACTTCAAAAGTATATTTGCTTACATTTATACATAGTACCTGGGCGACCGAGCTTTGCTCGGTTATAACTATTTATTGTAATATTTATGGTGGTGTATAGGTGATAATCTTAACTACATTTTTTTACTAAATTAAACTTGTCTAAAACAATAAAAATTAAAAAATTATATATAAACTTGAACATATTAAAAAAAAACAAAAGTTAGTCACCGGGCGAGATTCGAACCCGTAACACTCGTTTAGCAGTCCGCGTCTTAACCCGCTGGACCAGACGGACAGTGGCCGGCAACACGAAATTAGCGACCATATTCTGCGTCGAAAGAAAAACGCATGAAAACTCGAAAACACGCGTTTTCCCAAACATAAGACTAATCTAGATAGATTGTATACCCCCAAAAACCCCCATATACCAAATTTCAGCGAAATCGTTAGAGCCGTTTCCGAGATCACAGAAATATATATATATACAAGAATTGCTCGTTTAAAGGTATAAGATATGGCGGAATATTTAGAAATTTAGAAGGCAGTTAAATGTAGTTTATTGCGTGAGAAAAATATTTTTATTACTTTCTGAATGTTTGATAGAAAATGATTAGTGATTGGGATTATGAATGCTATTTTGTATTACGCATTTTTTACAATAGTTTTTTTTCTTCCTCGCGTTGACCCGGCTTTTTCGCCACGGCTTATGAGAGCCTAGGATCCGCTTGGCAACTAATCCCTAGAATTGGTGTAGGCACTAGTTTTTACGAAAGCGACTGCCATCTGACCTTTCCACCCAGAGGGTAAACTAGGCCTAATTGGGATTAGTCCGGTTTCCTCACAATGTTTTCGTTCACCGAAAAGCGACCGGTAAATATCAAATGATATTTCGTACATAAGTTCCGAAAAACTCATTGGTATAAGTCGGGGTTTGAACCCGCAACCTTCGAATTGCAAGTCGCACGCTTTTACCGCTGGCCTAGCGCATTTTTAACAATAGTAGACTTATCAATATTCTTTAAAATTGGACGAGCTATTTTTATCAAGTTTAATTTAAATCCCGAGTTTCAATTAGACGTTTAGACATGAACAATCAAAACCCTCAATATTGAAAAAAAAATATAGATCTGTAACATTTTACCGCTTAAATCTCGAACGCACAAACGCAATAGCCGAAAATAAAAGAAATATGTATGGGTTCGCAAAGTTACAAAATAAAGTATACATCAAATAGCAATTGGCAATTCGGAATAGGAAGGTTCGCCCTATAAAGTACGTGAGGCGGTCAAAAACAAACTTGTGCAATAAATAACCCGATCGGATAAGAGAAAGGCTATTTTATTTTCAATAAAATATAAGGTACCTATATAAAGCTCAATTGACATACAGACGCAGGTTTCGAAAAGTTTTTGCTGTAGCTGAGAAAATGGGTTTTCTTTAAAAGAAAAATCGCAAATTGTACCACGCCCGGTAATTTGTTACTGGTGTACCTAGTGCAAGATTCCGAACGCGTTCTTTCGATAGGACTTAGTCAGGAACATTCTTATACACCGTGTTTTATTAACTCCGTTATTTCAAGTGTGCAATCCTGAGCTTAAATTAAGTTAATTTCTCAAAGACACCGGTATTCTAATTAAGTCAATTTTTAAGATAAGGATATCTTTATCTGATAAAGCCCTTAGGGCCTCTTTACATAATCAATATGTAAATGCTAAACGCCTAGGGAAGCGGGGCAGTATGGTACAACTTTTTTTAAATTGATTTTGGGGCCCAGAATGAACTCAAAAGAACAATATTTGTACACTCAATTGATGACAAATTTACTAAGCTATCAAAGTACCTATCGGCCCGATTCGATGAATGATTAAGACACGTTTAATATCTTGGAAAGATCTAATATCGATAAATTTTGACGACCGTTCTGGCCTAGTGGGTAGTGACCCTGCCTACGAAGCTGATGGTCCCGGGTTCAAATCCTGGTGAGGGCATTTATTCGTGTGATGAGCATGGATATTTGTTCCTGAGTCATGGGTGTTTTCTGTGTATTTATTTATTTATTATTATTATTATTTAAGTATTTATAAATCATCATTCGCTTGCCCCTATCCCATTCATTTGGGGTCGGCGCAGCATGTCTTTTCCTTCCATATCTTTATGTCACCCGTCATCTCATCGTTCACTCGCATTCGTTTCATGTCATCTCTCACACAATCCATCCACCGTTTCCTAGGTTTTCCTCTGCCGTTCCATCCCTTCACATTCATTCGTAATACCTTTCTCGTCACATGACTTTCATCCCTCCGCATCACATGCCCATACCACGCTAGGCGATTCGCTCTTACTTTTTCTATTATGGGTGCAACTTTCAGACTTCCTCTTATATACTCATTCCTTATCCTATCCATTCTTGTAACACCACACATCCATCTTAACATTCTCATTTCCGCTACATGCAATCTCTTTTCATCTCTCAAGTATTTATAAATATTTATATATTATATATATCGTTGTCTAAGTACCCTCAACACAAGTCTTACTGTGGGACTTAGTCAATTTGTGTAATAATGTCCAATTTAATAAAAAAATAAATTTATTTCGATTCCGATAAAAAAAATATTGATAAAAAATCGAGTACAAATAACTGATTTTGCATTCTCAACGACGCTATGCTATTTAGTTTCCTTAAATAAGCTTATCCATAGACCGACGTTGACGGAGTTTAATAAAAACGTCGTGTATACTTAGGTTCGAAGAAATAGCTACATATAGCTACCTATAGGTAAAGACGTTGTTGCCTGCGTTAAAGCATTCCTTACCTGCCAGCGAGGCACATTATAGGCATGATCGTACCTACATATTCCCATACCCTGGTATTTTCATGCCTTAAAGGCCTTCCCTATTCTCTATAATAGTCTTCGAGGCTATTACATTGACGTCCGGATTGGCTGCGGACCAGATGCCAACGTGCGTTAATTCACCTACTCGAAGGTAAAAAGCCATTTATAGATAGATTTTGGTTTGTTGTAATCTAACCAACTAGTGTTTTGAACTGATTAATTATAAAACGTGAGCTTATTAAACCCGACTGATTTTAATCACGCACTCCTGAAGTCATAAGGAGCAAAACATGTTATGTAAGTTTTGGCCAAATTAGCCAAGAAGAATTTTTTTTGCGTTTTCTGTACACGACACGTAATAATTTTTTGGCCAAATTTGCCAAAAAAAAATTTTTTTGCGTTTCTGCACACGACACGAAATAACTTTTTACACTTTGTTGAAAAAAAAAACTTTAAATTGAATAAGTATGTTTCTTTTTTATTTACAGATAAAAATTGCGAGTTTACTTTAAAACTTTAATGTCTGTCAGTAGGTGTGGCAGCGTCACAACTAAAAAGGCGTTTTATTCTATTTTATTTTTATTACATATACTAAGATATAAGAGAAACAATTTTTTACAAAAATTTGTATGACATTTTAGTATCTCAATGCGGTCAAAAATACACCTTTTAAATTTGTTGGGTTTAATTGGCCCACGGTGTATAACGGCGGTTGCACGGAGCGGTAGAGCGGATTTTTATACTATAATCAGTTCACTCAAATTAGTATGACACTATAAATAAAATACTACTAAAATATACTGGTTCATTAAACGTCCCGCAAGTTTTGTCAGCATTTACTTCTTTGAGAGTATCAAAACCCTTATTTTCTAATTGCTTTGGTAAGGTATTTTGAATACGGTTTTATATACTTACTTTTTAATACCTACTACGTCGGTGGTAAAGAAGCATACGACCCGCCTGACGGTAAGCAGTCTCCGTAGCCTTTGGACGCCTGCAACACCAGAGGTGTTACATATATGAATGATGGTGGATTAACGAAAAATAGTATGAACAACGCTGGCGCGGACGCGTGCGACGGATTTTACTTACACTGGCACCGGTGTGCGTGCGCCCGAACCGTGCAACCGCGCCACCTAGCGGACGCCCTTGGTATATATTTTTATGATTGATTAAATAGGGTTACGAGAAAAGATTCAAAGTTATTATTCACAAAAAAGCCATCGTTTACTTTACGAAAAGGCTAACAAATTTAACAACCGACTAAATTATGGAGCACCTCACGATAAATGGCCTTACGGCACAAAAATTGTCGTGGAACTTTCGGTTTTCCTTTCATTGGAGCGGACATTGTACAACATAATCGAAGAATAAATTTTTTGTTGCTGTTGCTAACCTTTCTCGGAACTTTTATTCTCTGGGACAAGGGTCAGCCGCTCCAGGAGAGATTAAAAAACATTATTTACCCGTGTATGGAGCTAGCGTCAAAGTTTTATATTTCTGACAGGGGATTGGGGGACCCTTTTACATGTATGCCGACACAGAACGATTAAATTAGAACTCTTCGTAATTTAATATACGACTAATTTGCGTTTTATTATAATTATAATGATTTGACGATGCTCTGACAAATTTGCGTGTTGCGTGGTTTCAATGAACATCAACTTCCTCGCGTTGTGCCGGCATTCTGGCCACGGCTTATGGGAGCCTGGGTTCCGCTTGGCAACTCATCCCAAGAATTGGCGTAGGCACTAGTTTTTATGAAAGCGACTGCCATCTGACCTTCCAACCCAGAGGGCAAACTGGGCTTTATTGGGATTAGCCCGGTTTTCTCACGATGTTTTCATTCACCGCAAAGCCACTGGTAAATATCAAATGGTACTTCGTACATAAGTTCCGAAAATCTCATTGGTACGAGCCGGGGTTAATTTAACGAACGAATTGAACCCACGACCTCTGTATTGCAAGATACACGCTCGCACCGCTAGGCCACCACAGTGTACGCTTCAATGAATGTTGAATTTAAATAAATGGCTTGGCGTGTATTAAATTCACAGTGTGTGTTAAATTCACAAGCTCTGAAAAACTGATTGTAATTATTTTAGAGAGAAGTTGTTGATGTTATATTTATTTGTGTCTAATGGTATCTTAATCGAAGTCATTTGCCTGTCTGACCCATTCGAAATGAGAATAATTAATTAATTATAAATATATTTTTCTCAAACTTGCAAAAAAAATTTGACATGATTTACTTCAAATTAGGTCCGGAAATACAAAGTATACGGTGCGATGAGTGAAGATGATATTACGTAAAGGTATTTCATGCAGCCTTATACACCTAGGCCTATAAAGCAACTTTCTTTTGTTTTTAAACGTTAAATTGTGACACAACGTCTTGGCATGCAACCATCAGATAGTAGTAGAATCGTTTATTATTTTTAGCTATGATAAACTACGAATAAAACAAATTGACTACATTTTTTTTTTCATTGCAAGTTTGAAAAAAGCCTTATACAAATCTCGACGAGAAACGGGGTTGCCGGCAGCATATCCTCTATACCTACTTGGTCTGCAACCCTTCGTTTCCCGGCCTCTATAGTAATGTACTAATATTCAAAACTAACTAAATATACCTTACAAGTTGTAAGACATGCACATACAAGATTGGCCTTTCTTTACGAATGGTTTATTTTTTCACGCTCAAATATAAGTTATTGAAATACTCATGTACAACACAAAACATGTGAATAATACTTAAAATTACAATCAGTCATTTGCCTTCATCAGAGCAACCTCAACTGATAATGACTTAAATCACTTTGAACTGAAAAGTACTTTCAACTTTGAATCACTGTAAAAAACGACCCCATCAATATCAAACGCAATCTTCCGAAATTTCACACAACATTTTTCAGGAAAATGAGCCGTAGAATCACTTTAATGTCTAACGCGAATTAAAACAGTAATTACCGAATTTAAGTAAATTAAATGTTAACTTACCATGGATCATTTAAAGGCCATGGAAGGCTTATCGGATGCAGGGCACGTAACGATAATGACATCACGAAACCCATTCATAATTTTTTTTTTTTTTTAACTTATCGTATGAAAAATGTTAAAACGGATCCCTCGCGTATTTTAAGTCGAAAACGCTCGACGTCATTCACTCCGTATCGAGGAGTGTCGTCGGCGCAGACTTCGGGCCGCATACGTGTGTGACCCGTTTTAACATATTTAATATGCCTGTGTTTCACGGAAGTTTTGTTACTAAAATTAATTTATCGTAATCATTTTGATTTTTTTATTTATTTTACCCGTGTCTTTGGTAATGTTTTGTTTAATGAATCCCATTCCATTTCGAATTAAGTTAGCCAGTTTTGTAATTTATGCAATAAGTTCGAATGAAATAAAAATAAAATGGTAACTATTCTGTTCCCACAGGTAGGCGCAACTGTCGCGCGCAAAACTAATAATGGTTCAAGTGTGGACTGTGCAGTGAAGTGATTGCTTAAAGCATAATGTAAGATCGTTGACTATGTGTTCGGTAAAGTGGCTGCAGCTGCTGGTGATGCTGGCGGCCTGCTGGGCCCAGGAAGGGGAGTGGAGTGAGGATGCCGAAGACTTGGGTGAGTGTTATTAACCCCTTACTGCATGTAAATTTTTTTTTAAATTAAAACTGTAATAGCTGTCCATAGAGTTGAATATCATATCCGCCATCTATGATTTCGTATGCGGTAAACGGTAAAATTATTTTTCGAATTTACATATACTTAATATTCTTCAAAGATCGAACGTGATTTACAAAATTAGTTAATATTTTTACCATTTGACGGTAACTCCTCTAAGTTGATCTATTTGCATAATGGCTCCTCTACACGATGGCCCAGCACTGGACCAGCGAGAAGGCCAGGCGATGGTTATGGTTCCTCTACACGATGGCACCGCGCTGGACCAGCGAGATGGCCATGCGATGGTTGCGAGCAAGCACTATGTAATGGTCCACGTGTAGATGCGTACGCATCATCGTTGGCTCACTGACTTTGCTGTGCGGACAAAAAAATTCAACACCATCGCCACGATATTAGCCATCCTACACCACTACCCACTCTACACGCTGGCCTATCTTAGTGGGCCACTATGATTGCCCATCGTAAAGAGAAGCCAGCATCCAGCATCAAAAGTGACGGATCAGACTACGCCGCATAAGCCTAGATACTTATATTCTTTTATATTTAGCTAAATAAAAAGATATAAGTCCCTGTATGTAGAAAAATTAACTCTAATAGATACTTTACAACGCGAACTGAAGAGATATAGGTATAGTTCATGTCATCCACGATGACGCGCATATTTGTCAAATCTAACCTTTAATAACATGACAATACGACTCAACGCACGCGTCTTCGTGAATGACACGAACTATATCTCTATTAGGAAAATAATTCCAGGATGTCAAATACTTTTGAAGCGTTGTTTTATCCACTGGTCCGCTATTACTGATGCTGACTGTTTTTGTCTACGTGAAAGCGTAATAATTACTTATTTTTTCTTTTCATCACGCTGAAAATGACGCTTATTATATCACGTGAATAGCGACATCTATTATACGCCTGCGGCATCGGCTATCATAAACTTTACAGGAAATGCCTGTGATACACGCAAGGATGTATACGTCAGATGCGTGTGCATTAGGTACGAGACCAGATTTAAAGTTATGAATACGCAATGGAAGCGATTTGATCTATAATTTTATGACAAATATTAAGACAACATTAATAAAATAAAAAATAGTTATCTGGTATAGACACCTGATACATCTCTGGTCAAAATGAAGTACTCTTTTGTCGTATATAACTTTGAAAGTAGTAGGCATTTCTTAAGGGGCCCACTGATTACTAGTTCACTAGACGATATCGGCCTGTCAATTTTTCTCAAAAGCTGACAATCACGAATAACCTGACAAGGCCGATATCGTCTACTTTAATGAATAATGATACACATGTTCATTGACGTAACAAATTTCAGTACTTTTGGCCAAGGCTGCAATAACAGACTATATTATTCGCAAAACCGAACCAATTATTACATAATGAACATGTGTTGTCGTATGCCTTTCATGTTACATCAAAGTATTTTCTGGAAGTAACAATACCCACGAGTAATTTCGTTTCAAATAAAAGGAATAAAGCAAATTCTGTTTGAAGTGCCGCGGCTTAATGTGACGATGGTTGTCAAGTTGTTAAACCTAATTGCCTTTTTTATGTGGAATGTTTGAAACACGACTAAACAATTGTCCTTACTTTTCTTCTATATGTAGTGGTTGTCGTTAAAATATATAAAATTGTTTGACTATGTTTATTTTGTAGGTTCTAAGGAGACCATTAAACACAAAATGTTTTGATATAAAAATTAATTTAAACGGAGTTATAAAAACAATTTGTCCTTTGAATAAATGAACAAAGTCTGATTCATAATATAAGTATGTATCATAATATATGGCAGCAGTGAAGAAAGTATACCTACATAAATAACTCCATATACTAATTAAAGAATATAACAAGAGGAAAATAAAGCGCCAAATTAAAATAACAAGATACTTAGGTCTAATTTTTTCGTACGGAAAATAACACAATAGACCAATTATTTCATACACATAAATAAACTCACAACAATCCCACTTAATGCTTACACGTGCAAAAAATACAAATAAGTGTAAACAAATGAAGATATCCAATGTTTCCTGCAGTAACAATTACCAAAAAATAAACTCAAAATAATTACACGTTTCTCCCGACAGGTAAGTATTAATGCGTATCATTTCATGTCCGGTGTTGACACACACTCAATCATCAGCAGTTTCCAATTACATTTAAAATTCATTCATCACGTCCAATAACTGAGTGGTGAGGGCTTTTTCGGTTCTCTGCTCTTTGATTAGATTCTGAACTGAACAAACCCATCCATCGCACAACCACAAAAGGTCGGTGGAGCCACGTTGGACACTCGTTTCCCATTCGTTCCGCTGTCCAGAAATTTTTGCAATAAAATTAATCGTTCCAATAAAATTGGAGCCGAATAGAGCCGCCCATGCATGAACACTTTTTAATTGGGCCGCTCTTTTTGCTCCTTTCACAGCCATTCATACGAGAAATCGAACTTGGGAAGTTCTTTCCACGTACTAAGTATTCCGAATCAGCAAAGTCTTTTGTTTTCTGTCCGACTACAGAAGTTTCTAGAAAGTTATTGTAGATAATTAGTTACCTACGGGTCAAGCAACTTCAGCAGCGAACGATTTATGAGCCAAAGGCGCCGCCGGACGCCAATTTAATAATCGCTGCTCCCAATCAAAAGTGAGCAATTGGTCGGGTGTAAACGTGGCCCCCGATGGATTGCATAAAAATCAGTGAAAAAACATGGAATAACGAGCCGAACAAACGTAAATATATTTCCCCATTTTCATTTTCGACAAGCAATCGGGTTTAATGGGTTGAGCGCGATTCCCACTTGAGTTTGTTCCATTTTGTTTCATTTGATCGCTTCGACGATTCATTGCGAGGTGCGGCATCGAACGGCGGTGTAATAAAAATGTTTTGGTTATTTCACCTATGAATAATGGCTCAATCCAGTTATAACTTTTTGGATACACAGAGTTGTGATCCTGAAGCTGAATAAGCCAAAGAGTACTTGAGTTCCCGAGGATGCAAGGCCTTCATCAGATCAGACTCCATATGCCAAGCGCGATTACAAGATTTCATTTGGAACTGCACGCAACAATGTATGTAGTTGCAGTCATGCTAAGTGGTCCGACATGGCTAGCAGTAAGGGCTCCATTTATCACTTAACTTGTTAAGATGTTGAATATCTCTAAAATAATGAAAATAAACATATATTAATATTCATAAATATATCAAAACTCTTTTGTGAACTCTTCATTCCGCTGAAGTTGCAAGCGTTCATAAAGGTGATATTAGAAAATCAACAGTAGCTGCATTACTGTTGCGACATTACTGCGGCGGCGTTAATGCCACGGCTGTATCTTTCAATTTCCTTGATTAAATATAGTGACAGATTAGATGTCATAATTGCGGCTGTAATGCGGTAGCGAACGTTACTCATTTTATCACGGAAATTGACAGATACACCAGTGGCATCAGCCACAGGCCACAGCAGTAATGTCGCAACAGTAATGCAGCTATAGTTGACATCCGAATGTATCGATAAAATAACATTATCTCACATAATCCACAATTTTGATAATTTCATTTCAGTAATCTGTTTCTACAATATATTTAATTAAAAAAGAAGATAAGTACGTAAGCAGATTAAAAAGTTAATGTTAAGATTGGATATAAATTGACTAAGTCGCGAAAGTTTGCCAAAGTACACTAAAATATAGTTAACTTACTGAAATATCTTTATGAAAGCCAATTATAAACTTTCTCACGCAGAAGTTTTACAAATAAATTACAAATTAAGCACTTTGAAAGAGACACAAAAAATCTTGGACATTGGCGACGTACCAAAGAAACTTAATAATGGATAGTAAAATGTACATTTAAAGTAAATACGTTTGAAAGAAAACTCTTTCTTAAAAGGCTGAAGACTAAACTCCTCCCTAATAGGTTGATAAGCTAGTTATTTATTGTACGAAAATTGTAGTTTCTACTACGTCACGCGCATACAAGTGGAAAAAAAATGAACAGACATTTTGGGACATCTTTTTTTATTGGTAATGGGGAATTTTGACCCCATCACCCTTCGATGAACTACAATAAGTTGGTTTCATTGTTCAGTAGAGTTCATAAAATATTGTTAGGACATAAAGTTGAATAGGTAAGTTCATTGCAGAAAGAAGGCGTATTCACCTATAAAGAAAATAAAATTGAATACATCAACCCAGTGAGTGAACGATCTGGAATAATTATGTGCGCAGCTGTTTCTCTACTCACTAACTGCGAGTAGTGCGGGTTTTGTCTGGCACAGTGCGATGTTAGCAGTAGTGTCAATATTTTTTTAATTAATGTGTTCTGACGGTTT
Organism: Cydia pomonella; assembly: GCF_033807575.1. Lineage (NCBI taxonomy): Eukaryota > Metazoa > Arthropoda > Insecta > Lepidoptera > Tortricidae > Cydia > Cydia pomonella. Next base: position 5,091,501 of record NC_084721.1, on the reverse strand, counting down.
GCTACTCGTGTACAGCACAGCGTGTGAGCACAGTGTAGCTTTTGTTACATTATGTTGGTATTTGATTTATTGGCCACGTCAGAAGATGCATTTTCTTTTCACACCATGACGGTGGCAATCAAGCGTGCGGCCTGGTGTTAAACAGTAATTTGGTTATCATTAGAGAGTATTTCGCTTGTACTTGTTCGTACATCTATTAGCGTGAACGCGATACAAGGGCAAAATATACAAAATGACATCATTTTGACATTGAAACGTAAGTTCTAATTAGCCTCTAGATTATAATAACTATTCGTAGCGGGTCAAGTACATACAATATCACACACAGGAAAATTAAATTGATCTATCTGAATTTATTCACTGGTACTTGGAATTGTACAATTGTACATATGTATATATATGATAGGCACTGAACTGTACATAATATAATAATACTGGTATTTGATCAATCCGTTTACAAAATACTTACATTTTAATAAGTTCAAATTTTGAGATTTGCCATAATTTCATCGTTACTAAACCGCTGAAACATCCAAATCTTTCCTTACTGCGCCTTCCACGCTGCGGGGTAGGTCAGGCTCAACGTGTCTCCACAATAATTTTATTAATATTACCCCCAGAAGCCTGTCACGCCCGAAGCCGCCGCTCGTATATCTTGAGACCGGGAAAAAATATGATATATCGAGAGGACGAGAGACGTAAGAGCTTTACTTGGCTTCTCTTGACGGGGCTTAGCGTCTTTTAGTGTTCTTAAAACCTAGCAAGTTACTTTAGTAAGTGAAAATGTTGGTAGCTGGAATGTTTGGTTTCATGCTAGTCGTAAACTGACTTAAAGGATCTCCTAGGAACTCTTAAGTGGTCTGCTTTACTGGAATATTATTTTATTATTATCTTTTGTTTGTTACGGTGACTGCTTACCTAAGCCAGTGCTTAGAATAATGACCCAGTGGTCATTAGCCTTAAAAAGGCATAGGCTATGGACATTTGTCATATTTATAGATGATTTATTATTGCTTGAGGTGAGTAACACGAACTAGTTATATGTGATATTGTTAGATTGTATGTATGTATGTATGTATGTATGTATGTATGTATGTATGTATGTTAATACTTTATTGTTTATAAGATTGACTACAATATTAGTTAGTTTAAAATCTAACTTACAATTTGTTAATGTATTATCTTCGTACTGTTTATAATTTAACTAGCGAGATTGTAAACTGGCGAGTGTTTACAATTTTACGGTCATAATATACAAGTATGTGCATTTTATCTGCCTAGCTAGAAGCAATTACCTGTTTAAATAAGGGGCCTAAAAGTAACGTTTGGAAGTAATTGCAGCTGCATTACTGCGGCGTCGTTGCTGTCACCGCTGCATCTGTCAATTTCCTTGATAAAATTAGTGACAAAAAATGTAGTAAGTTCTTTGTCAAAAATTTAATTTTCTATACAAGCTTTTATCGCTGATTGTACTTTTCTTTCAACAAGCTACAGTACTCATCGCGACAATTCTAAAAACTCCAAACACAATAAGGTTGCGTTGTTTTATCATAGAGTTCCTATGGCCACCTCCATCATGGCTCCATCATGGTACGGTCACGTCTGAAAATATCGATACGAAAAATGTGCCAAAAATATGTATACACGACTTTATTGCCCATTTATTAAGGTAGTGTATACATATTTTTGGCATATTATTCGTATCGATATTTTCAGACGTGACTGTACTATAATATTGCATTGTCACCCGACTTACATATGTATGTAAATTTACAGCTTCATCGGAAACCGGGAAGTGGGTCAATTTTAACATGCAAGATTTGACCCGTACAAACCATAGTTACATTGCAAGTTAAATAAAAGCTTGTGAAAATGACGAATGTGCGGGCGAAATACCGACTCCGTGGCCATCCCATCGCCATCCCGCCGCGCCATAAGCCATCCGATGCGCCTACCCTCTCTATACGCTGGCCCATCTTAATGGGCCAGTATGATGGCCCATCGTGTAGAGGAGCCATAAGGCCTTGATCCTTCCTTGAATAAGTTGACATTGTACAATTTTACTGACTAAACACTCAAACCGCTTCAGTTTATGTTCATCTAACCAAATAAAGCTAATACCCTAAAAGGATATAACCATTTAATATCGAGCAATCTTCTTCATGACTATCAAATATGTAGAGTAGAACAATTTGGCGGCGCGGAGGTATGCTATCATCACCGAGCGCGTGGAAACTGTCGACTATATTACGAAGTTGATGTTTTTTATTAGCCTGCCTCACAAAAGGGGCTCGAAGGATTTTCGCGTAGGATGGCATTTTTTTAGCCCCCTTTAGGTGGATAGATGGGGTTATGAAGCTTGTCGTAGATCGTTGCTTAGTTTTAGGGATAAAGTTGTAGTAACTTATATCTATAAATTGTACCTGTGATTGTAGGTAATTTAGGTTGGTTTTAATTTCTGATTGAATAAATGATAACTGTTGGAGCTCTCACCTTGTTCACTAGGGACGGTAAACATGAGGAAGACATTGAAAGGAGAGTGAATGCTGGAAATCGTGTGAATGGGGCACTCAACGCTTTTATGAGCAGCCAGAAGGTGTCGCAAGAAGCACGGTTGGCTGTGCATAGAGGGGTGTTGGTGCCTACACTTATGTATGGTAGCGAAAGTTGGGTATGGCAGAAGAAACATTAGAGTCAAGTGAATGCAGTGGAAATGAGAGCGTTGAGAAGTGTGTGTGGTGTAAAATTACAAGATAGAATTAGGAACAGCGTGATAAGGGAAAAGTGTGGACTGAATGAAGATGTAGTGACAAAAATTGAGAAAGGTATGTTGAGATGGTTTGGACACGTGGAAAGAATGAGTGAAAGAAGGTTAACAAAGAGAGTGTATAAGGGAGAAGTAGAAGAGGGAGCTGGAAGGGGTAGACCTCGGCGGACTTTCTCTGATCAAATCGGGGAAATCCTGAAAAAAGGCCAGGTCAAGAGCACCCTAAACCGACGAACATGTATGAGGAATGTCATGAAAGTGAAGGAAGCGAAAGAGGTATGTCAGGATCGTAGCAAGTGGAAATCCGTGGTCTCTGCCTACCCCTTCGGGAAATAGGCGTGATTATATGTATGTATGTATGTATGTTGGAGCTCTCTGGCTTAAATAGCCAGCAATGGGTTTAGAACCAATATTATAAGAACGTTCGTTTCTACGTGTACGTACCTGGCTTTTCCAAAGTCCGCGCTTTAGCACTCTATATTTTATTTGTCACTATAGGCCCGATTCGAAGAATGAGATACGATAACGATAAGCTCTGGTTTAGAAAAGATCTCATTTAGATATCGTTTGCATGTCGTATAATTGACAGAAGCAGCTCGATTCGGGCAACCATTGTTATTTTTAGAGCCAGTATTTTGCACCATGAGTTGTTGTTTTGACAACAAATCATAGAAACGGAGCGTGAATCTCGTGATCTAAACGCGTAGGCAGCGTGAATTTTACGGCCCTTGCGACGTTTTGGTCGCATGGTACAAGTTGTGATTGCCATATTTTCATTGTTTGGCTGTCGGGGTCCAAAGTTTCGGGTTCAAACTTTAGCTATGTTATATAGACCAGAAAAAAAAAATCTTTCTCGAAAAACATGCTATAATATGACTGAAAAATTCGGTTAGGATTCTCAAACAGACGAAAGATGAATAAACTCGGTACCTACTACATTTCAGTGGGCTTACGTCCAACCCCCTTTTTAACTAAACCGTCCTAGAAAAGTAACAAAATAAGTTTAGACTAGGTAGCACAAATTCCCAACGTAAACCAACTCGCAAAAAGCCAAAGAGACATAACTTTAAATTAGGTAACCAAGTTAACTAAGTGTAGGTATGATAACATTACACGAAAAGCACGAACTCCGTTTTAAGTGAAAGCGTTTGAACTGTAACTTTTGTTAATTACGAAGTTTAAGTATGCTCTCAGGGCTTGCATGTCGTCAGTAATAATAACATTTTTCATAGCTTGACAGTATGCAAATAAAGCGTTGCAATTTGTACAAAAATCCACCTTACCATAGGTTATATGCTCAGAATGTACTTGAGGGAAATAGGAAATAATGTTGTTCACGTGATTTACTGCCCCCGGCTATTAAATAAGCCGTGACCAAATTGCCGCTTGCTTGTGACGTCATAGTTTATTTTTACTTTGACATGAACTATGTTACCGGTGAATTCACGACGCTAGTGTGGATGGCATGAACGAAATTGATGATAAATCAGTCCGATTGTGTTAGTGCTACTTTGTTCTAGTTTATTTTTTGTAAGATATTAATCTACAGTACCATAGAGGAATAAGTAAACTTAATTTATTTACATCATTCATAGGTAAATACCTATTTATAATAAGATTTCAGCTTATTAAGGGAGTTTAATACTAATTCATAATAAGTTTTTATTAGTCATATAAAGAATTAGCACTCTAAGCTTAAGTAGGTACTTTATTTTATTTTCTTATACTACGTCAGTGGCAAACAACCATACGGCCCCCCTGATGGTAAGCAGTCACCGTCGCCTATGGACGCCTGCAACTTCAGAGGTGTTACATGCGCGTTGCCAACCCTAACACTCCACAACCTCGTTGAGCTCTGGCAACCTTACTCACCGGCAGGAATACAACACTAGTGTCTAGTGTTATTTTCTGTAAGGTGGAGGTACTTCCCCAGTTGGGCTCTGCTCTAGATCTGAAATGACATCCGCTTTGCTGTGCCCTATCACACAAAGCGAGATGACATTCACAGTGCCCCTACCTCTCTTTTAGACGTAGTTTAAGGACATACCCGGATACTTATTTATCTATACAGTAGGTACGTCAATTCATGCTTATTTTGACGAATACACAAGGCACATCATTCAGATTTTAAAATATCAGTGTTATATGTTATATACTTATTCAATCAAAATAGTTTAACTTTAGGTAGTTAGATTTTATTTCATGTGGTATATACGAAGAGAAGACCAAAGGCAACTAAATACTCGTATGTCGAAATCTGCATTTCTACATATACCACCATATGTATTCATAAATAAATAAAAGTATGAACAATAGCACAAGCTCTAACACGGCGTTAACTGATGGGTCAAAGGAATTCACAAACGGTTTATTTGACAATAATAAAAAAGTAAACACTGCTCTGTGAATGACACAAAAACGCTCCGAAATTGTCGAGGGAAATAGAAAATTTGTGCATAGAGCGTTTGGAATTCGTCGACATCAGCGCGGCGCGGCGAAATGTAGTAAGATGAACGTGAGGTTGTGTCGGGTCGACCCAACTATACTACCGTGTTATTCCTAAAGGTCTTAAGTCACTGGATTTTACATGACACATACGTCTAGTTTTTATAAGAAGGTGGTACGGGTCGTCATTAGGCGGGTCACATAGCCACGAGCCACACATGTCGTGTCGCGCTCCCACCAGTCACAGCCACGTTCGACACCAGGCGTTATACTTTAGTGCCCCACAACACGACACGTAACCATTATACGCGAACCACCAATCTAATATAATTTATATTTCCGATACATTATGCGTGACATTTACCGACGAAACTCGACTTGTCTGAACAGCTTTATTGTGAAATTATTCTAAGTCAAACGCGGCGGTGACATCGAATAAAGGAGAGGCTGATTTGGAATTTCATTTCTTCCCTCTTATCTTAATGCGACGCGGCGTTGTGTCGCGTTAGGTGGGATTTCTGTTTTCCTTTTATTTTTATTGAAGGTTTCCCAAAGTAGCATGGAGGTATCTAACTTGTACGCTTTAACTATGTACACACAAGAACAATGAATAGGGGACGAGGTCATTGAAAGCTACATTTCACTTTGCATTAGTAAATAAGAGTGGTTTTATGTTAAAAATTATCTTGACGAATGCAAATTTCTGGCCTCGTCGTGATGATTTAAAAAAATTACCTACAGTTTTATAGAAATTCTGGCGTAAAAGCGAACTTATGCCAATAAAAGTCAGACCGGATATACGCACGGATAGAACTTGACATAATTTCGAATTTATTTCCTTTCTTAACGCAGGCGCCCTACTTCAAGATTTATACCTACCTCAACAACCCGGAAACTCAAAATGATTATAAGCCTTTGATGTCCGTTTAAAGCAAGACCCTTCTTACAAATAGCCAAGGGCGCCAAGTTGATTTCTATAAGTAATTTATTAAATGCTAAGTTAATTCTGAACCCGGAAGTGAAACACCGAAGGTCGTTGATAGACTTTAATGGAGTCACGATCCGAAGCCATAGACTTAATATTATATAGATGAGCTATACGTACAGTGAGGTACAGAACATACGCAATGCGACAAAATTAAAAACACTTTTTAACATTCCTGTCAACATACCAAAAATAACCTTCGTAATTTGGTCGGGTTATTTGTTACTCATCATACTAAATTTACGGTGTATATTTAAAAAAAACTGTGATACTGTGACAAGGACAAACAATAATAGCGCTTTCTCTGCTACTCCTACTGAAAGTTCCATAAGTGCATCTCGTTTGGTCATCTGGCCCTTCCCCCTTTTCATCTCTCTATTATTATACCTCTATGTCCGAAGCATGGGGTAAAGAGTTATAGTTTAAATGTATAACTTTTATTCGCTACAAATAACTTACCTCACTTTCAAGCCTTCGGCTGTTTTGTGTGATATAAAAAAGATATACACAAACACAGAGTGCTTTCGTTATCGCTGACCAAACTCTGCGGGGTGGATATGTAGGTCATATTGAACAACTTTTACTATGGGCCAACCCCGAAATAGCGAAAAACATATTCTGCCGTTTCATATTTTTCGGTGAATCAGAGTCAATGTTTTTATCAATCAATCAATCAATCAATAAGAATTTATTTCGAACAATGTCCATATTGTGTTAGTAACATACAAATACTTAAATCTAGGGTTAGTATGACAAGATATTACTACAAATTCCTACATAAAGGGGCATGTAGCTGCGCCCAGTGCTTCAGCCACGGTGAGTCCCACCGGTCGGCCAACGTGCACAGGATGGTATTCGAGCTGGCGCGCCACCGCCTCAACAGCGAGCTACACCTCTTCCTGATGATCGCGTGAAAGCCATCGATCCGTCCCTCCGTAAACATACCCGAGGCGCTACAGTGCCGCGGCAGCCCGAACACCACCCTGTACGCGTTGTTGTACTGCACCCGCAGAGCGCTGTATGCCCTTATGCATTTATAGATGAGCTGATTTAGTCTCACGAGTTCTGAGTTGGCCCCATAATAAAAGTTGTTCAGTATGACCTATTCACCCCTTCAGAGTTTGGTCAGTGTTAACAAAAGCATAATTTGATAATTTTATGAACTGTCTATTAACAAATCGTTACTTTGCTTTGAACATTATCTTCCTAGCGTTAACTCGGTTTTTTTTTGCCACGGCTCATTAGATCCTGAGGTCCGTTTGGCAACTAATCCCAATAATTGGCGTAAACATTAGTTTTTACGAAAGCGACTGCCATTTGACCTTCCAACCCAGAAGGTAACTAGACCTTATTGGGATTAGTCCGATTTCCTCACGATGTTTTCCTTCACCGAAAACCGACTGGTAAATATGAAATGATATTTCGTAGGTACATAAGTTCCGAAAAACTCATTAATACGAGCCGCGGTTTGAACCCGTGACCTCCAGATTGAAAGTCGCACGCTCTTACACCGAAAAAAATATTTTTCTACAATACTACCAGAACGTAGAGTAGTTAAAAATATAGTTATACCTACTAAAATCCGGTAGTAATAACAAAAAATGTTGTATCGTGTAAAACTTGTTTTTTAAACATCACTGTTTAATTCTAGTTAAATGCAATTTAGTATTGCTTACAATTTCGTTGTATAGTAATTCATAAAATGCAGAAATGTTATGTATACCCAACATTTCTGCACTTTATGAATTACTATACGCTTCATAGAGTTAACAAATTTAATTTAACCAGAATGGTCTGGTTATGTTTACAAAGTGCCCTGTCGTCACATATACAACAAGACTATATTTATAGTACAGCTAACCAGATTCTGGTTTTACCAGGTTTTTTTTTCAGTGTACCGCTACCGCGGCCACCAACGATCCTTTTGATTGTTGCTTTAAACGTTGCGCGAAAAATAAAAAGCAAAGCAAATTTAAGAACCTTTTTGAGGCATCGAAGTGTAAAGGGCACAAATGAGAAACGTAATTAGAATAACTGACAAAAAATTATCATTTACCTAAATCTTCTATGATAATAGAAAATTCTTTGATGAGATTGAAAACCGTAATGTTTCCGGCGCTGATCTAAGTCAAATGTATTTTTACCACCTATGACACTCCTATTATTAGTAAAAGACGTGACATAATTAAGATGCCTTGCGTATCTTTTACTATAATGGTAAACAACAAAAAATGGAATTTGAATGCATTGTGTTAAGCGCTGCGTGTCAATCGCCCAATGTTACTTAGGCTTAGCATAGAAAATGACGCAAAATATTCATTGAAAATAAATAAATCTCTACTCACTTTTGTCTCTTTTAAGAAACTGAAATCGCAAGTCCACATATATTTCAAACCATTCACAAACGCATTTCTTTCATTTGCAGCATAAAAGCGCCTGTTAAAATGCATGCGCTCGCCAAGAATAAATTCCCGCACTGCATCTTACACTTCAAAGCACCTCTTATACCGCAGTTGTAGAAAATAAAAACTAATTTGTGGGCCAAATCGTATGCATAAAACATTACTCGGGTCTCGGCAAACTTCCGTTTCTCAACACAGATCTAAGTGAATATCTCTGTTTTACACCGTTATGGTTTTTAGATTTCTTTCCCCAACAAAGACATGAATATAAATAGACGTAATATTAAAGCGCCATTTCACGCCACAAAATAATCCCTTTTTCTTTTTTGCGCTCTGTCGTCGTGTTGGGGGCAAGTAATATGCACCATCAGTCATACTTAGGAGGAATTTTCAATTTACCCCCGTGAAGACTAACTTAATAAAGATGGATTACTTGGTCTCGGTAACCTTGCACGTGGTATCGAGCGAATGGCTTGTAGAGTTTTGAGAGTGCTATAAAGTTTACGACACACTTCTGCAGCTAACTAGTTAATTTAAAACAATTCGAGGAGCTCGTGGCAGTAAAAACTGCAAGTTTTGCCAGGTATGTTAGTTAGAGTAGATGTAGTTAGAGCATTATTTTTTATGTTATTAGTGCAGGATTAAGAGTTAAGTATTAAGTTTGATACTGTATGTGACTGCGATTTAATACGTTAGTATAATACAATCCTTTAGTTTATTATACCTTATTATTATTATGTATAATTTATGTACCCCTAACTCGTTTAAAAGGGGCGCACTATATAATATGCAATGAATAGCAATGAAGGATGGACATTGGACAATGATAATAGACTGCCAATCACTAGTAACGCCTATATTAAAAATAATCCCAAACGCTTGTACAATCCCTAAAAACATTTCAATAGCGCGTTGCAGAATTCGCCGCTCCCAGTACAGCGCCATCTCGCGTTATATACGGTAAACATGCTTGAAAGTACGGAGGTACGGACGCGAACATAAATATGAAGAGTCGATGTATTGACCGTAAGAAGCATCGTATATTTAAAGGCCCTCGTTGTTCATACCTTGATTTTTAAAAACTTGGCGGTTGGTGATTGATAAGAATGTGCACTTACATATTACTGAACAAGTAAATGTAGCAAAAACTATCAAAATGACGAGAGCAATTCCCTTAGCTTTTCGACATTGGCTTGTGGCGCAATCAGGCATTTTTGGGGTTCCGTAGTGTTTTCTGTCCAGTGTATCCGTATAAATTATAATATATCGTATACATACACATACATTATTATGTCGTTGCATAGGCATTTCAAACCAAATAAGGCTCTTTAGAAACAATTTTTGATAAGAAAATATTTTCGAAAATTATCGCTCTGAAAGGAAAATAAATGTCTTTATTCCCCCTTCTAAATTTTGAATCATGGGTCAAAAATATTGCAAAAAAATCATAAAAGTAAAGCATAGTAAAGACTTTCAATGAAAAGAGGACGTGATCGTTTATGCAGTTTATGAGTTTTTTTTTATTACGAAAAGGTAAGCATTTGACCACAATCTCACCTGATGGAAAGTGCCGATGTAGTAGTGTATTTTTCGCAAAAAAGTATTCCGTTCTTAGTTAAAAGAGGTACAAGTTGCTGCGAAGGTGTACTTACTCCCTTTTGTTTGTTATGTGCATGATACCCCTATATAGCTTGCGTTCAATGAAGCCTTTTATGATGAACTCCTACGGAACTCTACACTCCACATGGCTTGACCTCTTGGTGCCTTTAATCGGGCTCAGTTTGCAATTTAAAAAAAAATTTGCCGAATGGGGATGGGGTTCCAAAAACTAACTGAAAAAAAGAAATAGGCTAATATCCTAGAAACCGATTTCGTCATTATAAACTGACCTGGGGCCCATTTCTCGAATGGTATTAGTGTGTTGCCATGGTAACCCATACGATTTGACAATTCGTGGAATTAAAAAAAATACAAAAATATAATTTAAAAAAAAATACTTCAAGCCCTAGCTAACAGAAATATAAGCATATTTGCCAAAAATAATAACTGTAGCGCAAACACAAACGAAGAAAAACGCGCACAAAGTTTGTTTGGAAAGAGCTTGCCCTACCCTTCGCCTTAAGTGCGAGTTCATACATTTGCTACTTGCATTTAGTGGCAAAGGTATGAATTCACACTTAACACTAATAACGTTCGAGAAATGGGCCCCTGTTGGATGGTGTAACGCATGGTTCGCAAATGCAAATTTGTGTTTAAGTATTAACAAAATATTTTTTTCTTTTATGCAAACATTTATTTCATTGTGGTTTGTAAACTATGGAAATAGTTTTGCAAGGTGCATAATGTCAGTTGTAAGGACGTACAGTGTTAATATTAAATGAAAAGCTAACATTTCATTACAAAAATGTGTCAATATAGATTATATCATTAATTAAGACGCATACCTTGACTCGTAATGTCATGTTATTAATAGCTAGAATTGACAAATCTGCGCGTCATCGTGGATGACACGAACTGTAATCTGGTATGTTTCATCGTTGCAAAGAAAACTGTTTAATCTACTAATATATAGGTTGGTAACCCACTAAATTCAGGCGCTAATTTCTAATTATTTGCATAACATTATGGAATTAATTCGAATACACAAATTAAATTATAACATGAATCAACTACATTCAGCGCAGTAAATAGCAGACGAATATTGCTTAAATATAAACCGCATATTGTTAAACATTCACAATCGGTCCGTTATTAATTAAAATCTAAACCTGTGGTAAAGCCATCAAAATATTTAGTTAATTAATACATTAGCCCCATTTATTGTGGGTTGGCTGTATTGGTAATAAGTCAATATATTTCAAGAATTTGGACGTGTATCTCTTGTACAATAGTCTAACTTCTAGTGAAATAGATCAAATAAATAGTAGCCGGCGCCGCCCGTGCATACGCATCTGTTGTGGTCTATAATTTAAGGATTACTCACGCCAGACCGGGCCGGGGCCGGGCCGGAGCTTCCGGCGCTTCCTTGTCTATGGAAAGCATCACGTGATCACCGATCAGCCGTCATAGAAAATGACGTGTCGAACGCCTCGGCCCGGGCATGGTCCGGTCTAGCGTGAAGTCATCCTTTATACATATTTGCGTTTATTTGTTTAGGAACAACGCGATAAGTAGTTTGATCTCCTAATGCCCATTCAGTAATAAATTGATAAAAAGATATTAGTATCTAAATAGACCTATATATTAGTAGATTAAACAGTTTTCTTTGCAACGATGAAACATACCAGATTACAGTTCGTGTCATCCACGATGACGCGCAGATTTGTCAATTCTAGCTATTAATAACATGACATTACGAGTCAAGGTATGCGTCTTAATTAATGATATAATCTATATTTTGTTCAATATTTGGATTCGTGTCATTTGAAATATTCTCGTGTACTTAAGGCTTTGGCCACTTTTTCACAAACCAATGTTATCTATTTAAAAATAATGTACTTTGGTCATTGTTCCAGTATCCACGGTGGATGTGGACGCGGTGCTTGGCCGTACGGCGTCACTACCGTGCGACGTCGCACCGGACGCCGCCGAGGACCGAGTGTACATGGTGCTCTGGTTCCGAGCCGGCAAGGCGACCGGCGGGAAACCTATATACAGGTAAGTCGAAACAGTTTATAGACTGTTCAGAAGGGCGAAGATGGTCAGCTCTTTATCATTTGTCACCATGCCAGTCACTTGCGCACTTACATACTTGTTAGAACGTGACAGGCATAGTGACAAGTGATCAAAGGACTCGAGTATCCAAGTAAAAACTCCGTCAACAATTATATAAGTAGGTTTTATCTAAATAACATGAAAAAAATAGGCGTTAATAGGAAATAAAATTAGGAAGTACACTTTAGCAAGTATAACTTAGGAAAAAAGGTTAATTTGATCCAAACTTCTAGAATGTGTTTTTATGTTTAAGTATATGTTTTTGAATCTAAATCTACAACCTCATAATAACGTATCAGCGTTCAAAGTGGGTACCTACTTAGTTCATCGCAAATCGCAATTTACTCGCAGGTAAATTTCTTCGCTTGTCGCGTTCCTCATTAGAGCTGTACCAAGTTCCATAGCAGTTTGAGCTCATGTAATTAATACCGCAGCTCATATTGCAGGCGTCTTATTCGCATCTTACTAAGAAAGTAACCAGTATAGTGCGAGTTCAAAATCCGTAAGAACTAGGTGCAAGCGGAGATCTTCCTTACACTGGTCGTTTCGGTCGATAAGGACTACAGCCAATGCGTGTGAGCTCTCTCGGTACCTTAGCAATTTGTAACTGTTGAAGAGAAAGGGCCAATTAATGTAACATAATTAGCTGCTCACGACTACGTTCGTTTAGATTTTTTTGAATTTTTAACTGCACTTTGCATTTCGATAATTCCTTTCTTAACTCTACAACTTTTTATTTCAACTGGCTGTCATTTTACAATATTTAATTCTAAATATAAATTTGCCTATACTGCAAACGATATCTCACCGCTATGAATTCACTGATGTGTGAATATGGATGAAGTCACCCTCTATCTAAACCATTTTTCGTTAGGGCAATCGTTTGAATAATGTATCGTATCAATCGTACATCTTCATAACTAACCACCTGGGCTCACCTGACCAAGATCGCACTAATGCCAAGATAAATATGAAATATGAGCGAGTATTCGTAGATAAAAATGGCGGATTGATTTACTGTGGTCCGGCCGGAGATCCGGATCGCCGGGTTCCAGCGTCAGCCAATCCGCTTGGGACTTATTTTATTTTGAGATTAAGTGTTGAAAATAGTACGAATTTTGAAAACAAATACATATTATTATATTATTTGCTCGTGTCGTAATAATCTAACTTACATTTCACTAATATTATACTAATCTAATAACTCTTTATACGTATAGTTTAATCTAGCACAGTAAGAAGAAATAGGAGAAACAGGTTAGCGGGAAGTCATTGATTTTTTTTGTTTGCCACCGACGTAGTATAAAAAATAAAAAAAAAGAATTATCGAGAGAAATTTTGCAAGTTGGCTCGAGAGCATATACTTTGTTAGGTATACTAACTAGCAAGACGCATGGTCGAAACTCGCTGGTAATAAAAAAAAATGTAATTTTTCTTCCAATAAAACAGCTGTACTTAGTATAAAATAAACACACCTACTCGGAAAAGGTTTGTCTTCCCTGCTAGGAGGGATCGATGTGGCACTTTTCTTTCCTGGTAGGAGGGATGAAATTAACACTTATATGACACTATTTTTATATTTAATTGCATACGGTTTTTTTAAGATAAATAATATTTTGAAAGATAATTTATTTCATTTCATTTCATGTATTCATCAACCTTAATATATTGTGTCAGAATGAAACATTATAAATCCGGCCTATTTGCCTAATACAATTTTACAATAATACCTTAAATCATAATACATAATTGACCTATTATTAAAAATAATAAAAATTACAATATCTCAAAAACCAATAAAATTAATCCATAATTAACATTGAATAATAAACTTAAAACTCATCGACACTACAGTAATAGTTTTCCAACAAGTATACTTTTAGCTTCGATTTGAATTTCTTATGACATGTAGATTTTAACTCTACTATAGAATCCTATTATAGAATCCTTCGCTTCGCTCAGGATTCAATGTAAATATCGCCGTAAATATGTCATTTTGCTCCCTTGTGACACAATCTACTATTTTCGTCGGTTTTCTTTTGAACAGCCTAGTGTAGAAGCTATTATGCCCGCCTTCAGGTATTCAGTGAAAGCTAATTTGTTCCAAATCAATGTTTTATCACCGTACAAAATGTATTAGTACGATCACAACTGGATTTTCACGAATCAAATTAAACAATTATTACCAAGTGTCGTATCGGGTGAAATCACTCTAGTTCCCCATAGCAACCCAACAGCGAATCAAACATTGATTTCGTTGAAAACTAATTAAATATTCACCCAGTACGTGTCTGCGATAGAAATTGTTAAAAATATTGTGAAATTCTCGCTTTTATTCGAGCATTTGTGAAAAATGTCGAACGCGGGGCGAATACGATTCGCGTGGCTCAAATTGGAAATCAGTAGATATAGTTTACGGATCAAAAACATTTTAGAAAAAGGTCACTTCTAAGGACAATACCTTAAAAGTTAACGGCTCTTGTACATATACATATATATCTTATTTAAAAAAAAAAACAGCCAAGTGCAAGTCGGACTCGCGCACGAAGGGTTCCGTAAGGTCAACTCGGCGAAGACCGGCATACTTTATTTAAAAAGAACTTAATTGACAAATTTTAGCTATCCTGTTGCCTGAAAGTAAAATTTTCTGAAATTAGTTGATAAAATATTTCGTTGGTTTCTAATTAAACTTGCCAAATTCTCATTTAAGGCATCGGATAGTGAAATAAACACTCGTTTTTAAAACACGTCGCAATGGACGAACTCAGCGCCAATGTCGGCTAAGATCGTCTAATGGCGAATTTACCTACACATAGGCAACCTACGTAATTATAGATGTTTGTACGAGTGCGAACTACAATAACAACTGAATGTAGACTCTAATATGTCAAGAATAGGGTTTATTATGGCTGATTTCATGCAAAGTTTCGTTTGTCGGGTAAGACCGGCATACATCGCCATACAGGGGTCGAAAACATGCAGGTAAGTATTAATAAAACAATGAGATCAAACATTGAGATCAATACAAATGTATTTTAATCAATACAATTCTTAAGTAAAATACTAAACGAGTATTGATTTAAGTACTCTTAAAAATTGAGGCCAAGAATACCACAAAAAGTAGCAAATGTATATTGCATTGAAATGGAAGTGATAACATTCATCAGTGAAATAAACTGCTGATTCATATAAACTATTTCGAGGTAGACAGACACAAAATGCTTAACATCTGACCAAGGTTGGTCCCTTACTGTGTTCACCTTTAAGATATGGCATTTTTAGTCTCACGATCTTAAATTCCATGGCGACTGCTCTATCAAGAATTTAATAAGTAAGTATGTCCATTGTCCACGACCTTTTCTTGTCACATTTTGAGCAAGTATACTAGTTAACTATATATTATATACTAGTGGCTCCGTGAGCTGTTGACGCGTTAAGTTTAGAACATGTAAAAATTATAAATATCATTATCACAGTTAAACTCATAATAGTCATAAGCGCCATAGACATTATTGGCGCTTAAGTTCTTTATGAAATTCTACATTTAAAAAAAAAACTAAAATTAGATCGACAAAAAAGTCTATTAAATCTTAAAATCTGGCCACAAAATTTCACGAGAATCGGTTGAGAGTTGCGACCTGTAGAGGATGCAAAATGCCCGAGTCAAAACGTAGATCTTCGCTAACGCTACGGTCAATAATAAATAAAAAAAAACATATACAGAAAAGGTTGGCAACTTCTGAAAACGGTGAAGACCGGCATATGACGATATTAGCCTCCAAACTTTTGACGGACTTCGACACTACTACATTTTGAAGTTAGTTTTTTTCCACCAGAAATATCTTCGTGAAATAACCAGTTTAAGGTTATTGTAATATAATATTCATATAAATACATTAATAAAGAATAGACTTACCTATATCGATCTTAAAAAGACTTCAGTTTAATCACTTAAAAAAAATTTTTACGACAGCGTGTTGTACTCCCAATACGAGTTGCCAACCTGACTAAACTTGAAAGGCCGGTTTTTCTCTTCATGCTAGAGGTAGCGCCATCTGTGTAAATTTATAAGAACTAGAACTGTTTTATCATTACGTAAATTGTGTTGCCATCCTCGTAGCTGTACAGAATTTGCTGTAATTCTTGCTAGACGGCCTTCGCCGGCAGACGGTCTTCACCGAGTTGACCTTACCATTATTTATAAAAACGTCAAAAAAATATGTTTGTTGTATGGGAGCCCCCCTTAAATATTTATTTTATTCTGTTTTTAGTATTTGTTGTTATAGTGGAGACAGAAATACATAATCTGTAGAAATTTCAACTGGCTAACTATCACGGTTCATGAGATACAGCCTGGTACAGAGTGGTGACAGACGGACGGACGGACAGCGAAGTCTTAGTAAAAGGGTCCCGTTTGACCCTTTGGCTACGGAACCCTAGAAAAACCAACTGATTACATATATTTTGGAAATGTTATTTTACTAGATTTCTTTTTCTGCCCATATTGGTACGGTAAGAAAAAAAACATAGTTTTTTTGCGGATTTAGCTAAGCGGCTACTTGATGTCATTCGGGACAGAAGGGCTGGTAGCTTCCTCGCTCAACGAATATTGTATTGCGATTCAGCTAGGAAATCCTGCCAGCATCTTTGGGTCCATGCCTCGGGGGCTTTTTTTAGAGTTAGATTTTTAGTTTTTATGTAGTTAATCTAAACCTAGATTTATAACAAAATATTATTACTTACGAATTAAATATCGGAAAAAATTAAACCTCCCCTAACTTTTTTTTCACTTGTGGGCGCCATTTTAAATGCCTCTTATTAATGCCAATATGTCATTAATAAGAGGTTGTCAATACCTATAACGCGCACACTGTCTATTATCGGAGTAAGTGAGATAGCACTGTCGCATGTTACGGGGCCTGGGCAAGTTAATAATAAGAAAAATATTGAAATAAAATAAAAAATGGATTATTTGTGTAACATTACTCGTTAGCAGTTTAGCTATAATGGTTTTGAAATTGTAATTTTAATTGCAGACCGTCATCATTTTACATGGTTATTTTAACACCAATCTTCGCATTTTTTTTTCTATCAAGCCGATTTCATTCAATCATGTATCGAGTACGACCGATGTCTTTGAAATATAATGAATATTTTGTACAAATATGTCTTTTTGATAGGTATTTTATTTAATACCCAAAATCGCACTTCATACCTACAGACTTCGTTGTTTTAGGGGAGAATGATTCATCAAAAAATTTTAAACTTCTAATTGCAATGATGTTGCATAATTATTCTTATTTGTTGTGTAATAGAATCAAAAAGTTAAGCCAACCCAATATCGTAAATATACTCGTAAAAGTTACTTTTGTGTACTACCTAATAATCCTACATTACATACCTGTAGATTGATACCTGAAGCTTTTATAACAATTGTACTTTAAGTTAACATACTGCTATAAATCCACTATGGCATAGTTGCCGACGTGATGCCAATAACTGGCTTTTATAGGCGGTAGATATTTAAAGCTACCGGCATTGCCCTAATAATAGCTTCACCGGAGTGATTAATGACCAACGCCCGTATAACGGTTTAGTATGTACGATATTAACTCTTTTCAAAGATAAGCGTTTAACGTTCTATTTGATGTGGGGTTTGAAAAGGGTTTTAGTAAATTAGCTGTTCCTGTGATTACCTATCTGAAAGAATAGTTAATCCTTACAATACATGTACTGAAACATACGACCGAAATACACGATAACTGAATTATTTAGATGTCCGTGTACGTTCGAATTGGCCTGTTAGTTTGCAGTTTCTCGTATGTCATATTCATGTACCTATTATGAAGTAAATTAAAGGTACTTAACACTTCCCAATATCCGGGACAATGAAAGTGATTAATGTAAGTACTGCTTTATTAATAATGATTTTGTTATACCTACTACGTCGGTGGCGAACAAGCATATGACCCGCCTGATGGTAAGGAGTCTCCGTAGCCTAGGGACGCTTGCAACTCCAGAGGTTAACATGAGCGTTGCCGACCGACCCTAACACTCCACACCCTCGGCCTCGTTGAGCTCTGCGAACCTCACCGGCAGGGACACAACACTATAAGTAGAGTCTATCAGTGTTATATCACTGCGGTTCTCTGTAAGGTGGTAGGTACTTCCCCAGTTAGGCTTTGCTCTAAGTCTGGAATGACATTGCTGTGCTGTGCCCTACCACACAAAGCGAGATGACATGCACAGTGCCTATACTCTTTTGGACGTAGCTTAAGGACATACCCGGGTCCAAAATTGATAACCTAAACTTAAATGTGTGTGAATTTAAAGACATCAATTAGATATCATACTGATATCAGGAACTTTCGAATTAACACATTAATTACACAGGTAATCCTTATAATTCCTTATGTAAAACATTCATCATTTTTATTCAGTGCTTGCAATATAAGGGCAATATTATACTATTATACAGTAAGGGAATTCAATATAAATATAAAGGAAATAAATAAAGTAAAATTATGCTACTGGTAAACAGACAAGATAAAATGTTCCCGGAATCAGCTATCAGCTTTTATCAGCACGGGAATTTATTTACGACACTGGACCACTCTCCATTTTCATGCTAACAAACTACCCTCGCAAATACCTTTCTATTACAAGGAATTTCATAGGTGTTGTGATAAAATATCTTGGTCTCGAGAGATATTGGAACAAGAGAGATAATGGTCCTTAACTTTGGGGTAAATGTTCACAGTTATTCCTAGGATATGTATGACGTAAACTGGGGTTACTTTGATTTGCTGGGTAACATTGAACGACGAATTTTGAGGAAAATTCATTTTATAATAGACGTCTCTCGGAAAAGCAGTAAAAGCAAAAGTAAAATACCTTACTTGGAACGTTTTTCTCTACCTGAGA
Source organism: Cydia pomonella (assembly GCF_033807575.1). NCBI lineage: Eukaryota > Metazoa > Arthropoda > Insecta > Lepidoptera > Tortricidae > Cydia > Cydia pomonella. The sequence continues at coordinate 5,072,264 of NC_084721.1, read as the reverse complement.
AGACAACAACGCTTAATCTCAATTCCCTTTAAACCAATTAGGTATCCCTGTCATAAATAAAATCTTAAATTCAAGAATTATATACAATTTCCCTAATATATGTGATTAGCAATTCACTTAGCCGAAATTGCTTGTATTCCCATATTTTCAGGTCACTGAACTTGGAAATTAAATTTATTGTAGGGGTACAGAAAACAACAATGTTGAAAATTAATTGAACTTATTTTGTTTCTCATCAAATACATATAACATTTATACAATACAACTAAAGGCATTGACATATTAGAGCAAGATCCCAGAGCCGCCAGACCTTACTTATTTTGTCATAACTAAATTGCATGGGATAATATAGTGTTAGTATGTACTTTTAATGTCTGCATACTTGCTATATTGACCCGATGGCCAATTGTCCGGTACAAGGTGCTAAAGGTTGGTAAAAATAATACTAATTATCTTTTTATATATGATACTCAGGTAACTATTACTAACCATTTTGTAAGTAGCCACACCAATTGGAGGGGCCCAACCATCCCCCAGACCCACATAAACTTTATATGTGTATCTGTGTGAAACTTTATGTGGGTTTGGGGGATGGTTGGGCCTCTCCAATTGGTTTGGCTACTTACAAAATGGTTAGTAATAGTTCCCTGAGTATCATATATGTATAAGTAAAATACAAAGAACATATCTTTTTGACAGCTTTAAAGCGTCTGGTAAAAGTTACCGCCTGCAGATATGGTCTGGCAATGTTGATTATTGTTTTTTAATATTATTTTCTAAAACATACATAAAAATCAGCCATGAGAATATTAAGAAAAGTTAGTATTAATTTTACCAACCTTTAGCACCTTGTACCGGACAAATATAGCAAGTGTGCAGACATTAAAAGTTCATACTAACACTATATTATCCCATACATTTTATTCATGAGAAAATAAGTAAGGTCTGGCGGCTCTGGGATTTGGACTATATATCTAAGGACGAGCCTTACGGGCAATAAGAGTGAGGCCAGTACAGCGGTGCCACGCACACGAATTCGAGCACACGGTTGATAGGTTTGCATCACGCGTGCAATTGGTCATAACTCATTGCGTTAGACTGCACGACTGCCCATATTAGTGCCCATAAGGCCTTAGATATACGTCAAAGATCAATGACTAAAGGACGACTTACGTTAGGACGGTCCGGGTCTAGGCTGAGGCGTCCGAAACCTCGTGTTCTACATATAGAAATCATCACGTCACCCATCATAGTAAAGACGTTCAACATTTGTAAATGACCAAAAGTACCGTCTATTTAAAATTCTGTAAAAGTCTGATATGAGATAATGTATACATATAGGTATATGCAACGTCGTACAGTAATCGGTGGAGCGAGTTTAGCGACGTTCTAGCGGCTTCCGTGTCACGCACACCTTGTATAACGTTACTTTACCGCGCTATCAAACATACTGCTTGAGTAGATAATATGATACACTTCTTTTTTTTATATTATATACTAGGTGTAGTTTGGATGAGCCATCTTATTTAAAGCTGTATGTATACTAAATTTCTATTCTAATTTAGGAATTTTAATGTTATTTCACTCAGAATCACGAACACTTTCGATCCCCATAAGAGAAAAAAACCTGCCAAGTGCGAGTTGGACTCGCGCACGAAGGGTTCCGTACGATTATCTATAAAAACGACAATAAAATCACGTTTGTTGTATGGGAGCCCACTTTAATATTAATTTTATTCTGTTTTTTTAGTATTTGTTGTTATAGCGGCATCAGAAATAAATCATATATGAAAATTTCAACTAACTATCACGGCTCAGGAGATAAGGCCCGGTGACAGACGGGCGGACAGCGGAGTCTTAGTAATAGCGTCCCGTTTTGCCCTTTTGGTCCCGTTTTACCCTAAAAAGTGTCCCAATATTTTAATTTTCGTTCTGTTACCATTTTTTATAAACTTTTATATAACTGTAATGGAATGGAAAGAACGAAAACAAAACGGAATTTTTTAGACACATTTTTTATGGATCGAAAAAATTCATAATTCTAAGTAGAAATAACTGGAAAAAACTCTAATTTTAAATAAAAACCAGTGTACAATTAAAAAAAAATTATTGAGTCGTCATTTGAGTTTTTAATTAAATCGTTAGGATTGAGACTTAAAATGACTTGTGTCACACGTCTTCAGTATATTTTAGTCTTATTCAAAATAAAAAATACAAACTAAATTGGGGTTTTTGGTCCGGGTTTGATGGGTGCAATTTGGTGTGAAAATTGCGTTGAAAAGTGAAAATTACTATAACTCGATATCGATAAAATTTACGAGTACGACTGCACCGTTATGTAATTTTTATGTAATTTTTAAATAGGTAGTGTTAGAATGACTTAATGAAATGAATAACTTAATGTCAGGGTAATGATTTAATGTCAAGAGGTCAGATTTTTACAGTTTTAATAAATTTAAGATGGTGTTTACTTCAAAAATGTCCCATATATTATTATTGTTTACATTTTGCTTTCTATCGATATCGATAACCCTTAAGAGTCCCCGGCAAGCTCGGATCTCCATACAAACGTTGTTACGCTCTCATTTTAAAATGACTAGCTAGATTGCTCTGAATTAATGGCTGTAGTTAGTTTATGTAGCTTCAGATACCACAGTTAAAAAAATACTCCGGCACGGCTCCGTTTTTCCCCCGAAAATCCGGGATATGCTTAAAGTATACCTAAGTCTCGGTCTGCCAACGCTAGTCCAAACTGCAGTTTTCAACCTCGGGGGCCTACTGCGAAAACAGAAATTCGCAAATTGCGGCGATCATTCTCTTTTACTCTCACTAATACTTAATTAGAGTGACAGAGAAAAATGCCCGCAATTAACGAACTTCGATTTTCGCGGTTATAGCCCAGAGCTCGTAACTACGAATTCAATTATACCCCGACATTAATGAGAACTTAGCGTGAACAAAACAAGCTCTCTCAACGCCATTTAAAAGTCAATATTAATAGATTAAGATTTTAATTACTTACCGTTAGCAGCCGCTATGAAAAAGTTGATTACCTGACGGTTAAAATTAATACTCGGTGATTACGGTGCTTGAATTATAATTAAGTGGACTGAAATAGAGTAAACAGCGCAGAAGTTTCTTTATTTCGAATCATAAAAGCGGAAAACGATTGTGGTATAACGTATAATAAGCGGGCACCATGGAAGCTAATGGACGTTTGCAACTTTGGTTATTGATATACCACTGCCAATCCTTTAAAGTCTCACGACAGGACTGGCTGGTTTTCTTTAGAAAACATCACGTGATGCGAGTATCGCACGCATCGGTCCTACTCGTAGCGCGAGTCATCTTTAAGGGCCACCCCACAGCGTCTCCCGGACGTCGGCGCCTATTTTTTTATACTACGTTGGTGGTAAAGAAGCATACGGCCCGCCTTATGGTAAGCAGTTTCCCTAGCCTATGTACGCCTGCAACTCCAGAGGAGTTACATGCGTGTTGCCAACCCTAACAACCCTCCCTCCCCTCGTTGAGCTCTTACCTTACTCACCGGCAGGAACACAACACTATGAGTAGGGTCTAGTGTTATTTGGCTGCGGTTTTCTGTAAGGTGGAGGTACTTCCCCAGTTGGGCTCTGCTCTAGATCTGGAATGACATCCGCTGTGCTGTGCCCTACCACACAAAGCGAGATGAAATTCACAATGCCCATACCTCTCTTGTGGACGTAGTTTAAGGACGTACCCGGGTTCAAAAAGAGCCAAAATCTTTAAGGGCCACCTCACAGCGTCTCCCGAACGTCGGCGTCTATTTAACACTATCCTGCTCGACGTAATGTTGGCGCAATGGGGCAGCGACGCAATTTTCTATAGCGCTGACTAGACGTCAATGCTCAAATGACGCTAGTGTGGGGTGGACCTAAACCTGTAGGATGCATTCTCTGTCGAGAGAAAAGAAACAAATGCAGTTGGACTAAGATGATCGGCTCTTTATCATTTGTCACCATGCTTGTCATGTTCTAACAAGTATGTAAGCGCGAAAGTGACGGACATAGTGACAAGTGATAAAAATGAAACCATGCTGCCACCGCTGTAGGGGCAAGATGGTCGGCTCTTTATCATTTGTCACCATGCCCGTCACGTTCTAACAAGTATGTAAGCGCGAAAGTGACGGGTATAGTGACAAGTGATAAAAATGGAACCATGCAGCCACCAATGTCGCACTCGGATGATCTAGAAAACTTACTCATCAAAAACTTTTCGTAACATCTGTTTTCCCGATACACTTTTTTTTTCGTTTGGGGTTTGTCGATGTATGTCATCAGTAAACTGTTCCTTTGTCTCCCATTTTCCTATATTTTCCTAGAAAATTAACACAGGTCTACCACTTACCTATCTTAGGTGCTGGATAAAGAAGTTTCGCGGTGATTTTCAAGTAGAAGATTGAATTAGCTGACTTTTGGGACTAAAACTTTATTTTAACTTTTTTAATTACTTTATTTATTAATTAAATCAGCTTCATGCAGACAAGATTTCAACCAGTTCGACGCTGACTATAATTGACGGATCGTTAGATAAGGTGTCCGTTTCAGCTTGGACAAAGTGCTTTCATATGGCCGGATCTTCTCCTCTGCAGGTCAAATTTCTCAACCGATTTTCGTGAACATTTTTGAGCAGGTTAGGTATTTATACTTGCTGCAAAACTATTTGGCGACTGAGATCATAATGCTATCTCCTCTACCCTTGTGAAGACCAACCAAGAGTGAAGGAGATGGCAATATGACCTCACTCGCAGCTTACTTTTGCGGCAAGTATAGACAGAATTTAGCTGTCGTTTTGTTATTTGAAGAAAAAAAAAACAAAATGGCTAAATGGCATAAAGAACTTAAGCGGCAGTACAAGGTGCCCGCGAGGAAACTGAAAGATTTTAACAGTATATTCCGGATCGTATATAGAGACAAAAAGTCATAAAAACTTTTTTTAATTCGCCTTTTTTTCAAGGTTAATACCAATTAAACAAAAATCTTTTTTATCGTGTTTCAATGCATATTACCTTTTTGATGGCGATGTCGCCACTATGGGACCTAGTCTAGACGTCCTTAATATTGACAGATATTTAAAGTGACAAGCAACACTTTGAATAGACTAGTTTTTACGAAAAAAAATGTACCAATTCATATATTAGGCCATACATTTTCCAAGAACATGTACTCATTAATTGACTTGTATACTTTTTTCCTTCTTATGACCTCAGGAATACGTGGCTAATTTTTTTTTCGTTTCCTTGCGGGGGCACCTTGTAGAGGCACTTAAGACAATTTTGAATTTTCTGTGATAATTACTCAACGATTACTTTTAATTTTTTACATTTTTAAGCTTATCGCGAGGTCACAGAGCTATTAGTAACTTCTTACTAATTTCCTCACTTAAACAGTAGACCTATAGCCGTGTAGTGAACTTTCTGTGTCGATTATAGTCAAGGCAAGAGTTCCGTTGGTCAAGCGAGTGACCCCTCTAATGCTGTGTTTACGAATTCAAGCCTGTGCGTTATCGAATCAATTCTGAATATGCTAATGTTTCCAAACAAAGGGTGGAATGGTTTACTCATGCAATTCACCCTAAGTTTCCATTGTATACGCGGAAACAACAGACTACGATATAGGATAGACAATACAATATATGTAGTAGTAGTAGACTCTTTATAGTACAAAAACACATAATAAAAGTAACTTACAACTTACTACTGTGGCGCAGCGACCCGAAGTGGATCTTGGCCTCCGACACCTAAGACCGCCATGCATCTCTGTCCAAAGCCGTTTCTGTACAGTCGACGGCGTCGAGTTCGCTAAGGTCTTTTTGCACTTCGTCTCCCCAGCGGTACCTAGGGCATGCAGACAGTCTTCGGCAATTTAGAATTATTATACAACTAAGAAAAGCTAAGTACAACGTAGTAACAAAGGCCAACTTATGTCTTTAAGGGATATCTTCCAGATAATCTTTGAGTAGATGAGAGGAGAGAGTGAGAAGGTGACAAATGCAGCAACATGTACAACAGAGGACCAGAAAGACAAAGGATATAAATACATACAAAATTCATTATTGATTGAGCGTTAGCAAAGATCTTCGTTTCAGATGGGGCTTGTGCACAAATCACGCGAGGCTTTTTCTGCTACTTTTTGACTCCCCCCTCCCCCTTGGTGATATTTGGTGAGGTTCTTGGCTACCCATCCCCCACATAACCTCACGTGTAATTTTTTGAATTTTTTTCATTCGACCTAATTTTGATATAAACAGTAGGTATTCTGTATAGTAAATCTTGTATTTTTTTCTGTTTGTGTTATAAACGTGATGTATATTTGTCATACGCGCTCCAAAATTTCGTAAAATAGTCAATTTTCTCAGTTTCGTTCATTGTAGAAAACTACACGTGAGGTCTCCTTATACCCTAATTAGGGAACCTTTCATACCTGACAAGGGAAAGTTATCAATAGTTTTATAATAAATACATATGTAAACCTTTGACGGCCTAACGAACCTTTCAATAACTCCCACGCCGTATTTGGAAATGTATTGTTTCAATTTAGTGAAAGTTGATCTGCTCTACAGGCCTTAATGGATTAATTTTATGCACGTTGGCGTTATATATGCTCAGTTAGGTGGAAACAGGTTTATTAATATGCGCCTGTGATAGATAAACTTCGGCCAAAGGGAAGGCTTTTCGGAAATGATCGCAGAATTAGCAACATCCCTTCTTTTTCCTCCTTGTGAAAGTATCTCTGTTTGATATCTTTTCACGCTTCATCTGCTGCTGAACTATATTAGATTAAATTGTATAAATAGTTGTACATAGGTTTATGTATATGTTATAGTTTGCGTATTCATACTACGGGTTTTCTACTTTTTAGTTTAATTTATTATTATTGATTGCTCTCGTCCTACTTTTATGAGTATCCAAAACTCTCGTAGCAATATGAGATGTTCATATTGATTTGTCTTTCACCTGTTAGTGTTTAATCCTTTCGCATTTTCTCAAAGGTTAGCTGGAATATACCCCTATTATGGATAAGTTCGCCTTTGTACATAACATTTTTTTTAGTTTTGGTTTGTCTGTTTTATATTAACCTGTTTTATGCAATAAAGTCACAGACATACAGGACAGGAAGGGCACACCATGAGTAGGGTGTAGTGTTCGTTCGCTGCGGTTTTCTGTAAGGCTTGTAAGGCTCTTCTCTACCTATTTTTAGGGTTCCGTAGCCAAATGGCAAAAAACGGAACCCTTATAGATTCGTCATGTCCGTCTGTCTGTCCGATTCTGTCACAGCCACTTTTTTTATTATTATTTGGAAGCAATGGATAGTATAGACTAATAAAATATTGGCGTCTAAAACATTAATTGCTTCCTTTTTTTTTGTTTATACTATAGTGTCCCACCGCTGGGCAAAGGCCTCCTCTCGTTTTCTCCACTCGACCCGGGTCGAGTGGTGGAATTGCTTCCTTAACAGAAAATAACAGAACCGGTGTTTCTGAACATAACCCATTTTCAAAATGTATTCTCTTTTCTAGTTTCGACGTCCGCGGCCGCTCCTTCAACAAGGCGCTGCAATGGTCCGACCCGAACGCGTTCGGTCCCCGCGCATATTTCGCGACGGTGGCGCGCCCGGCGGCGCTCACGCTCGACACCGTACAGCTGGACGATGAAGGCATCTACCGCTGCCGCGTCGACTTCAAGAACTCTCCAACAAGAAACTTCCAGATACGGCTGTCTGTTATCGGTGAGTTTTTAAATGCTTCCTTACTTACTTCATTGGCTCAGCGATCTAAGATGAGGCTTTGATTTTGACACGAGACTGCACCAGTTCTGGTCTGGACGGGACTCGGTTCCGCGCTCTTCTTGCAAATAATTAAGGTAGTATCCTTTTACAAAATGATTAAATCATAAAAAATATTATTACTATCATGTGAGAATGCAATCTGCGACGTTAAATGGTCATTCACAAAAAATATGTTTGCGGTCTTATTGCTGCGACCCATGATGTATGAAATGTATGAAAGAAGTCGTGGCCATTAGAGGCAATCGCATACATACCGAACATATAAAGAATGACCCTAAAGATGTATCCACATTGTTTTAGTTACTTTAAAACAGCGAGCTCAGTGAGGGGGGGGATTAGGGTCGGCAACGCGCATGTAACTCCTCTGGAGTTGCCGGCGTACATAGGCTACGGAGACTGCTTACCATCAGGCGGGCCGTATGCTTGTTTGCCATCGACATAGTATAAAAAAAAAAACAATTGACCACAAAGACATTTTTGATTTATTTATTTATTTTCTTGTACGGATTTTTAATATTTTACATTTAATTATTAAATAATTAAATGTAAAATATTAAAAATCCGTAAAAGCTAAATTTTAGCTTCGTGTAATATATTTAATAAATGAATTTAATATTTTTAGTTAAATAATTATAGTTTTAAGTTAAATATCACATAGCATTTAGGGTTCAAACTACTTTGATTGTCAATACTAACTGTATGAAATGTCCAATGTAAAGTAAACCCTAAAAGTCTCAACCATTAAAGTCCGCGATTGAACAAATATAGCCCATCCAGCTTTATAAACCATTCGTATCGGAAAAAGTTGATTTTATATCCTGTAGGGCTAAGATGGTCGGCTCTTTATCATTTGTCACCATGCCTGTCACGTTCTAACAAGTATGTAAGCGCGAAAGTGACGGGCATAGTGACAAGCGATAAAAATGGAACCATGCTGCCACTGCTGAATGATCAAAGATCAAATCCAAAATCTAAATACACCGTAAATGGACGGGACAAAAAATGTTCCTTATCACAATAAATACGGACTATGGCGGTACAGATGTAATGAATAATCCTTTACCATCGTATTTTTTCGAGATCGTTCGTATTTGTCATGCTACTTCAGTCAACCTCAGTACACTTTGTACTGAGACTGACTGAAATAGCATAACGCGTTCGTACGTTTCCGTAAAAAAAAAACGATGGGAAAGAATTATTTACTACATTTAAAAAAAAAGTTATTTATTCAGGTATCAACCCATTAAATTACAATAACGCATATTTTTTTTTTTTATACTACGTCGGTGGCAAACAAGCATACGGCCTGCCTGATGGTAAGCAGTCTCCGTAGCCTATGTACACCTGCAACTCCAGAGGGGTTACATGCGCGTTGCCGACCCTAACCCCACCCCCCTCGTTGAGCTCTGGCAACCTACATATACACAACATATACAACAAAATACATACAACATATACAATTAAATTAAATATACAATTAAATTTCTCTAGACTAAAATTAAAGCTAATTATATAGGTGCAGCGGGGAAACCTTGCTCATACAGTAGCAGGTTGTATACACTACTTTAACAATACTACATTACATTTGTAGCTTCTAGTCCAAAATCACCTGTACCCCTAGTGTAGTTTTGATCGACATCATAACGTGACGAACGCGTTTGCGTTAAGTCTCATTTTGTATAGGATTTTGAGTTTCCAAAACGTCCCGCTTGGCGCGCTCTTTCTAAATCCAATACAAAATGAGACTAAACGCAAACGCGTACGTCACGTTTGAAAATCGAATTTATTTACACTAGGGGTACTGTTCACTAAACGGGATGAGACGGGGCGAACGGAAGGCATAACTTGACATCTCAATACAACTGTCATATTTCTCACCGAGCCCGTAAACTATAATTTTCCTCAGTGTTAAAGTTTTCATTGTCATTATAAATTCCTCGTCATTATAAATTAAATTTTAGTTCACGCTATTGTGAGAGTCCCTTTTAGCTGGCGCCGAAGCAAGGACACAACCTCCATTAACATTCAACACCACCGCTTGGATATTCTGGAAATTCCGATTCAGCTTTTTATTTCGCTTTAATATTTAGTCGAGCCCGCTATATTTTTTTCAGTGGAAATTTAAAATTACCACTTTGGAATCCTTTAGAAATTTTAAATAATATATGTGACATTATCTATGAAAAGGGACCTCATTGTCGGTGGCGCTTACGCCATTATCAACGATGCTCTTATATTATAAACAACGCCGCGCTACGCAGTGCGGCGTAAGGGCCATCGACAATAAGGTCCCTTTTCATAGATAATGTCACAATTTCAAAGCCCCCAATACCTCTATATTCAGAAATATACATCTAAATAGATAATATAAATTAAGTGTGCTCATAAATGTCAAAATACTATTAAAAACAGTGTTTTAGTTCTTTGTCCAGATCAAAGAGAAAATGCACAGTAATCATATTAGATCCTGAATCCAGAAAATAAATGTGTATGTGTAAAACAATGCTATAACTAGACATCTCTATAGATGAACTGATTTTTAAAAACGCAGCTAAAATATTACGTTAATATGTTGTTACTATGTTCCTCAGGAGAATCTTCGTCAGCTTCAAACTAATTTTCGTCAAAATTGCTAGCGGAACAGAAAAAAATTACACAATAACACTTATAACGAGGCACACTTAACGAGTTAAATCGTTCCGCAGATAACTTTCCCAAGCCCGCCATGCCAGTTCGGAGCAGCTGCTCACATTCTCACACTGAAAAACTTTAGCGCAAAATGTCTGCCCTATGCTGAAAATTTATAAGCGAACCTTATCTAAAAAGCCAGTCTTTCAACGGCTTTCGCCGCGCGAGCGATGCAAAACAAAGCTTTGAATTTCGCTCCTTTGAATTTCGGTAAGGAAAATGAGAGGTTACACACGACCGTCCCATCAAAGAAGCCCCAGAGTGGTGTTATTACAATAATGTACGGCGATACCACGTGTAGAGGCTTTTAGTGCCGAGTGCGAGAGCCTTAAACGTGTTAGCCTGCGAACGAAAACATATTTTTCTCGTAACTCACTTAATGATCGGGATGGTGACGTGGCCAACGGATAACGCTTGAACATAAAGTAGATAAACTTATAACAAGATTCAATGATGTTGCACAATATATAAGGTATTTACCAACCACATACTAGTATAGATTTATACATATTAAAATAAAGAATTAAATTCTTTACTAAAGAAAAAGTGACCAAATCCACCAGTAGCCGAGGCGGAAATCGAACCCGCGTCTTCGGCTCACGTTTACGTGTTCAGCTTATAAAACTTCTCAAACCACATTTATTAAGATACCTTTAGAGGTATCTTAATAAATGTGGTTTGAGAAGTTTTACTAAAAAAATCAGATAAATTCAGATTCTTTAACAAATTCTTACTTTCCAACAACAAATATTTTTTGATTTGTCTTTAAGTAGTCACACTACTACGTACATATAAATTATAAGCTGAACACGTAAACGTGAGCCGAAGACGCGGGTTCGATTTCCGCCTCGGCTACTGGTGGATTTGGTCACTTTTTCTTTAGTAAAGAATTTAATTCTTTATTTTAATATGTATAAATCTATACTAGTATGTGGTTGGTAAATACCTTATATATTGTGCTGTTAGCAGCACGTCAATTCTGAAGGACTTTTCAAAATGTTGACGAAAAGCTTATTGATAGCCGAGCTGGTACTAAAACCACGAAGAAAAGTTCTACAACTCACGTCCTCTGGCATTAGCATCTAAATCAGTGTGAGCTCGTGACCTAAAGAAGTATATAGGAAGCTAGAGGCACAAAATATACCTAATAAATTTACCCCGCCACAAGGCGAACTTTGTCGTGAACTCCTAGAATTCCCTGTACAGTCAAGCGAATAAAGTAGGAAGCTCAAACTTTCTAAAACATATGGAAATGTAGGTAAATTTATAGAATACTAACAATTTATGCTGTTTAAATGTTACGCTGTAGAATTAGTGGCGTCTGGTGTAGGTCGGTGATTAAATAAAGGATTTTTCTCAGGACTTTTCTTCAAATTATAAACTGAAATATAATGAAAATACTACGTATCTGGTGCGATGAGTGAAGATGATATGTAAAGGAATTTCATACAGCCTTACAAGCCTAGGCCTGTAAAGCAACCTTTTTTTTGTTTTAATATGTCAATTTGTGACACAACGACTTGGCATTCAACAATTTAAAAAGTTGCAGATTCGTAAACTATTTTTAGCAGTTTAAACCTTCGAATAAAACAAATTGACATTTTTTTTTTTCATTACTAGTTTCAGAAGAGCACTTTTACAAATCTCGACGAGAAACGGGGTTGCCCGCCGCGTATTCTTAATCGACCTCGCTACGCTCGTCTATATCTACTTGACTTCAACCCTTCGTTTTCCGACCCGGCTATAGTAATATTACTGCAGATTCGAATAATCCATCTGACTAAGATTTAACTTCATAATAAAGTTCGTTTTTAGTGACTTTCAGAAGTCAAGAAAATGCGTGTGTAAGGAAAGGTTATATAAATAATTTTCAGGGCAAAGGCAAAGCTCACAGTCCGAATATAGAACAGAGTTAAGTTAGTCATTCGGGTTACGACTTTGATGAAGTCACATCACATCACTAAATAAAATAAAAACAACAATAAAAAACGTTGCTAGTATAGCCAAAACTAAAACCAAGTTTGCGCGCTCACAATACAATTTTCCTTTATTTACTATTTTCTACTGCATATCTGACAACCCCGATACTTACCTAGTTCTATGAACAACTGTTATATGTTATTTTAATTGTATTCATATCTTATATTAATAGACTTCTTAAACTAGTACTTAAAAAGAAATTTCGCGTGACAATCTGTAAATTAAGGAAGAGCGGTGTTGCCCAATATAGGCAAATTTTGCTTACCGGGTAGCAAGCACTATCCCCTACTTTATAAAGATCCGTATATTTTACGAAAACTCAGGTAAGGTGACTGTGGGCAAGACCGGCATACTTTATTTATTTTTTACATTGGAGTATTCTAGCTCCGTTAATTATTCACTTACGTGACCGCTTGTAATCACATACGATGAAGAATTTCATATATAATAATTAAGCTATAGTGACAGATCATTTTAATCATTAATTAAGCAAAAACAATAGTATTTTTAAAAATTCGGCGAGTAGACGGACTTCCCGTGTAGTTTAAGGTAAGTCCGTCTAGTAACGTTATCAGCCATACTATGGGTGCTTATGTGTTCGTATTAGAATCCTTACAAAGAATGAAACCAGACAATGAAAAGTGTACTCTAAACTTGTTAATATAGGGTTTAGATTCGAAATAAACACAATTTTTCTTATTAAAAGGTAAGTCCGGCATATACTACGTAAATGGGGTGGTAAACCTTTTTTGGAAAATAATTATACGTACTTATTTTTTTTCTTCTCAAATAAAATACCAATAGTCATTTTAAATTTACTCGTTGTTTTAAATTTACGGAGATCAAAGAGGGTTACATAAATAAGCTCATAGGAGTAGCAAGTTTAAATCAAATAGTGATTGGCAAATCAAATTCCATAACACAAGTAGGTACCCTACATACGTAAATTTTCAGGATAAGTAAGGCGAAGAACCCACGTCACATAGCGGCGTGGCACACGCGGTACAGCGTTGGCGTGGCGCGTAACCTTGTATCACGGTGTAGGCAAATCGCCTAAATCACGATAAGTACAATAAATGTTCCGAAATAAAAAATACGTATGGACTCGTATGGCTGCAGTGATTTTAATCTTCAAAACTATCAAGAAAATATGACTGTACAACCGTATTCTAAAATTCAAGAGGAGTAAAAAGGGTAATAATATGTGTCATAGGTATAATAATATAACATATGAAGGCCCGAATCCCGGTAGGGGCATTTGCTTGTATAATCTACACAGATATTTGTTCCTTCAGTCATGTTTGTTTTTTATATATTTATCTATATGAGTTTCTATATGTCGTCGCCTAGCATCAATAGTAAAAGCTAAGCTATGCTTAGCTTGCGGCCAATATTTATTCATTTATTTACTTAATAGGTATTTTCTTATTTGTATTTTCGGTTACATAGTGCTGAGGATAAAGAACACATTTCTTTACTAGTTTCGAGATTAAAATTGTTCATAAATACAAAATACAAACATCATACGCAATGTCGTAAAAATGCGTATCTGTAGTAACCTTATAAAATCGCAATAAATAATATTGAAGCCATTTAACAGTTGGTAACCTCTGATTCAAGGAAAGTCCGGCATATGACGGACTTGCCTTGTGCATAGTAGACGGACTTTCCAACTTAGCAAAATTTTAATGTGATGAATGATGGAACGTATAATTACAAAACTAGGCCAATATCTTATAATTTAAACACATAATAAAGATTGCCGGGTCTTATATTACTTACGTAGTCGAGTTCTGGTGCAAAATCTGATCACAAACTATTTTTAACAATTTTATTTGCAAAGACTGTCGCACTATCACTTCGAGTTCCATACACGTAATGACTTGTTTACGCGGATTGCTCTGAAGTTCGTTGTCACAGCACCATCTGTTTTAGAGTGAGGGAACTAGCGCGAAAAACTGACTTATAAACTCGACGCCAAAGCGGCAAACGCTTTCTAATTCAAGAGTTATAATGTGTTGACGGACTTGCCTTGTAGACGGTCTTGCCCACAGTGACCTTACAACATTTTTTGCTCTTTATGAATTATGACCTTAGGAATGCGTGGTTAAAATTTGTCGGGTTTAATTAGGTAAAAAAGACTAATTTTTTTTGGATCGATGTTTTCAGCTGTCAACGCTCGCGTTTTTTTTTAAGTATAACAACTTACTATATCCTCTAGGTGCCCAAAGACATGTAAAAAGGACTCCCGTTCTATAATTCGAAATTCGAATCCTATAATTCGAAAAATCAAAATTCCATTTGTCTTTGCAAGTTTTAATTTGTGGGTGGATAAAAGTTAAGTCACCTAATTTCAACACAAGACTATCAAAGAAACTAACCTACAAACGGACCCCATAGCGACATGTAATAAACCGTCACAAATTGTGTACAAATTGCCTCAACCCAACTGAGTTCCCATCAAGTATTTTACTACCTCTACCGTGTTACAGTCAATGCATAATTCAGGAGGCATAATTTTAACTGTAGTCTGAGCTATGCGATTTATGGCCACATCAAACGTAAGGCTTCCTTTCTACTGTGGTTTGGATGAGCTAGTATTGGTTTACATGTTGCTGTAAAGAAAAAAAAATGCAATTTTTTCATGCAAATTAAACGGTATTTCATTTTGATTTCTGCGATATGGGTTCGTTTATTTTGGTTGCGTATAACCCTAACACTAACACACTAACAGTACTGGTAACTAACCCAGGTCGGAATAGTTCCAACCAATCCAAAATTATTTAAGAATAAAGAGTCATTTCATATATAGAAAACTTGTAAGAATGTTAAAAGAAACTGTCATTACCTAAACGCGCACACTGTTTATTTGTATTGGAGTGAATGAGATAGCATACTCATGTCGTATGGGCAAGAAAACTATTTAAATTAAAAAATGTGGATTATTTGTGTAATATTACTCGTTAGCGGTTTAAGTGTAAATGTTTTGAAATTGTGATTTTAATTGCAAACCCATAAGTCAAAAAATTAAGGCAATTTAAGACAAATCTTTGTAATTATTTTTTATCGAGCTGATTTCGTTCAATCATGTATGAAGTACGGCCACGGCCTTAGAAATATAATGAATATGAATATATATAACATTACACCACTTCCAATATGGAAAGTTTGCCCAATTGCTCGCTAGATGGCGCTAGCGTTGAATTAGTAATTCACAGTTTCATGGCATGAATCAGATATTAGTATGCAAAACGTTCGCTAGATGGCGGTGGCGTCGAGATAGGACGCGCAAGCGTTTGTTTTCCATAGAATATGTAAATTCTAGGTTTGATATTTTATTTATTTGATAGATTCGACAGGTGACGCGGTTATGCTTTATGGCTATGCAAAGTATTCAGCTACTCCGTGTACTTAGTTCGTGCTGAGGGTGTTTGCTCCTGCATACTCTTGTAGGTCTGCACTAATACCTTTTCTGTGCTCTGTTACTTAGTCTGTAAAATTCGCCAAGGTTGAAAATAAACTACTTGTCGTTAACTACTGTCTTTCGCTGATTGAAATGCCTCATCGATCCCGCCACTTACACATGTATTTTTTTCTTTACTAAAACAAATGGTAACATCACTTTCAAGCACTGGGTGTTGACAGCCAATTAAGCATTAAAAGCCGGCGTTTTTTATTGTTATAACTAATAATGGCTCCTCTACACGATGGCCCAGCGCAGGCCAGTCCAAGGGGCGCATTTATGCGTTAGAGGGAGTAAGTGATATTGCTATCTCATTCCACCGCGTAGCTGCATCCTTTAGACTGGCTTACGCTGGGCCATCGTGTAGAAGAGCCCTAACAGGCTATGACTTTAATCTATATTTGCTATAGATATGATTTGTGAATGGCAAAAGTGACGTTTCTAGTTGTAGAAATGTCACTTTTGACATTGACAGATTATATCAATAACAAATCCAGATCAAATTAATATTTTTTTATTGCAATCAGAACACGCCTCCAGGTCTATTATTCTTTACCTATACATATTTATATTATAACTAGAGGCAATGGAAACAAGAGTAGTATCAATCAAGGACGCATCATTCACGGAGAGCGATATGAAAACAATATTATTTTTTTATTTACTTTTATCCGTTTCCACTTCAGTGTGAACGGTGCTCGAGTTCAACAAACTATTGAACGCAACGTTTTACCGTGTTTCCAACATGCTTCGTATCCATCCCATTTTTATGTGTTGCGTAGCTGTTGGCGACAAAACGGTTCAGGGTATCGTTAAATTGCTGATCTAATTCCGAAATAAGAAAAATTTTAGAGTCTTTAAAGTCATGTCATATTGTTTAATGATTTATAAACGGTAAGTTTAAAGTCTAATTAACTAATAAACTAATGCTTTTGTGAGCTGCAGACGTAGGGAACCTTCATGGCTGCGACATAAAAAAAAAAAACAAATACAAACATAAATATACTTATCAAACTACCTGACAATTTTTCATGAGAATTGGTTGGAAATGTGACCCAATAGTCGAGAAAAACCGGACATACAAAAGCATTTTGTCTAAGCTGTGCCCCTAGTGTAAATTTATTCGATAGCTGCTTAACTTGCGTTGCGATGCTTAACTTGCGTTAAGCATCGCAACGCTTGTGTCAATGATAAATATACAGCCCGAATTCGAAAGAAATTCGAAGAATGAGGTACAATAACGATAAGTTCTGGTTTTAGATAAGTTCTCATTTAGATATCGTTTGTATGTCGTATAATTGACAGAAGTAGCTCGATTCGGGCAACCAATGTCACTTTGACGTTAGAAATATCGTAGATATATCTTATTGGGATCACATCGGAATCGAAATAAACGTCAATTTCGACTTGTCGTTAAGTTATCGATCTTTTAAAGATCTTTCCAAGATCTTAAACGTGTCTTAATCATTCTTCAAATCGGGCTGATAATCTGAATCGTTGATGTATTCACTGTTGGATATCACTATATATCTTCTTAATTGGATCGGTGGCTGTGGCACATTAATTATTTTATAACATACTCTGCAAAGCTAATTATAATATGATTTGTAGAACATGAAATTACCATAACTAACCAGTCACGCGCGGTAAAATTACGAGTAAATTAGTGTTTGAACATTAAATCTATACAAACTGCTTCTAGTTAGTACTTTGTATAAGTGAAGATATAAAATATACTTAAAAATAAAAGTAACATTATGCATGTTTTGTAAAGTAATCCGTTCAAGTCATTGGGTTTTTATATTATTACTACAGAGAACTCATACCGAACAATGAAATTGTCGAAATCGCAACCTGTGCCCCGCGAACAAAACGTCCTAAGTGCCTTGAAATTCATGGCGCTTACGCGTTTAGGTCACGATATTCACGCTACGCTTTGATTGTTTGTTGTCAAAACAACAATAAATACTCACCCACCCGACTATATCAGATCCAAATTTCATTTTATAACTGCCCGAACAGGTTGCACCCTTCGCGAGTCCCGTAGTCTCAAGCTTACTGTTCCTTGTCATAGTTCTGGTTTTGTCTCTAACTCTTTTACCGTTCAGGCGATCCGGCTTTGGAATGATCTCCCACTCAACATCAGACAGGCTCAAACCAAGCTCTCGTTTAAGCGTATGTTACGCAAGCACTTTTTCGACAAGCTCTCTGGTTAATTGTCCCTTCTTAGTCATAGTATTTTTTGCACCGGGCACATAAATTAATATATATATATTAATTTATGTGCCCGGTGCAAAAAATAAAATATACATACATATGTAATAAAATTAAATATACATACATATGTATGTATATTTAATTTTAGTATATTTATGTAAGTTTATAACCGTTAGTATGTATTATTTATCGCTATTTTGCTTGTTGTAAGTTACTTATTCTGTTTTTTTTTGTTTAATGCCTGCACGTACTACTGTTTCTGTTTAGCCTGATGGTTGACTGGTAGAGAATGCCTTTAGGCATTAAGTTCGCCATTTGTACTTTATTTGTTATATTGTGCAATAAAGTTTAAGTAAATAAATAATAAATAATACTCGTCCTTGTGCCGGTCATTTACGTAGTAATAATAGTTCAATGGTTCAAGTATCTACACTAAAACAAACTTGTGCGCGAGAGAACTCATAAAATTGTGTAACTTGTAATAATTATGATATTTTACTTACTTTTAAGTATTTTAAGGCGAAGATAGCTCGACATTTTTCACTCCTTAACGAGTAGCTTGGTTGTGGACCGACGTAGACTCAATCAATCAATCAAATCATTTATTTGTTAGAATACAGTCAAGTGGATGTTATCAAATACATTTCAAAGAACAGTGTATTCAGCCAGCTAACGGGCATACAAATCTTATATTCATAAATAAAATTAATCTAATGTCTACTACATTATACTAAATTTAATAACTATGCGGAATATGGTCAAAATATTCATTTAAAGAGTAAAAAGCATTTTGTACTAAAATGTCCAATAAATGTTTCCTAAATACAGGCACTTCAGATTCTCTTATTGAATTGGGTAATTTATTATACAATTTGGGTGCCATACCATAAACACTTTTTGCACGCAGGCCTGTTTTTAATTGCTGATATGAGATTTTGTGTCGCTGCCGTGCACTATTATAATTAAATTGATTAATATTTAATTTAACATACATAGCAATTTCAAAAATATATAAACACGGTACAGTTAATATTTTCAAATTAATAAAATATGGCTTGCATGAAAGATTCGAAACATGTCGAGCAATCTTCGACTTAGATTACATAAGTGACCCGATTTAATACATTTAATATGCCTGTACCTCACTGAAGTTTTGTTATTAAATTTATCTTCAAATATAGCGTCGCATAAGTCCAATTCAATTATTAAGTTTCTGAAGCTTATGACTGATAAGTTTGGAAGATATATTATCGATACTTTAAAGTCTTAGAGGATTTAAGGAGGTGAGGAGTCACCTTTATGAGCTTATCCCTCTGTAGAAAACCTCGGCCAATGGTAATATTTACCCCCGCAAAATCGGTGTGTTTTGGACTGTTTTGTACATAAAAGCGTCTCCAGTTGTTAAATCCTCCAAGTTTAAGGAATTAAATTGCTAGCTAACTCTATTCTCAACTTTCTAGATGTCAAATAAGATCACTACTAGAGTATTATCTCTATATTACAATTTTCATAAATCAGTATCAAATCTCTTTGGAAAACCGCCACAATACCGTTTTAAATGCAGAATCGAGTATCCGAACGTTTTACGAGTACACCGAGCAGTTCATTTCTTATAAGCAAAATCGATACTCGCTCAGCTGCTTGCCGCCAAGTTGTTTCATTAAATTCAAATTTCGTGTTGTACTTATTAATTCAGCGAAGCGTTCTCCCCGCACGTCGGGACTCGGCGCTGCTTTTTATATTCTTGTCGTATCCACGTCGGACGGAAGTTTTCGCGAATTCCGAAGCTGTCGGAAAGGGTTTCGCGATATGAGATTGCGATAATTGACAAGTTTTATTGTGTGAGAGAGAACGGATGTTTGCTTTTCTTTTTCTTCCTGCTTTTAGAGAGCAATAAGGCTTTGTCGTAAACAACTGTTGGCTTACTGGGGTGGCTTTTTGCTTAGCGTTGAAACTTGAAGGACGATACGTAAGCTAGAAAGAATTATGGAGTTTTCTTTATGAAAAAAATGTTTTACTCCAAGAATTATTATAATAATAAACTCTAAATATAGTTGGAAATAAGAGACTCTTTTTCTTTGGTGTTATTCTACGTGCAGACTTATGCGGTATCTTGATGCATGTCTAGAATACTAAGCATCAGAAAATGAAGGTATTTTTACGAAAATCTTTAAGAATCTGGTCCTTTTGTCTCCGAATAAAGTACTTAACGTCTGTCTTAATGCTATTTCTGAGCTAAATGTATTACAAACACGAAAGTTAATGTAGGAACACAAGATATCAACATGGGACATAGTCGTTACGTGACATAAAAGCAAAGTTGAGTGCTAAACCGATTATATTACAACAATTAAGTTTCCAAGTTCATGTTTAGACGTTCTCGTAAAGTTGCCTAAATAATCACATTTCTCAGAGCTCCAACTTGGCCCGTCTGTTATGTATGGGACGCGCCAAACTCACATAATGAAGGAAACTGATACTTTACTTCTATCTTCGCTTAATGATTGCTCATTAATTTCACATAATAACCTTGCCTGTCGTTAGATGCGATAATAATTATGTATGTGATGATAATTATCGCTATACCTACTTAGTAGACATATAGTTTGTTTATAAGATTTAGGGGCTCCATAAAATGTTACCGTGCATACCATTTATTTTCTGAAATAGACCCAGTTCTTCTTCCTCGCGTTGTCCCGGCATTTTGCCACGGCTCATGGGAGCCTGGGGGCTTGACAACTAATCCCAAGATTTGGCGAAGGCACTAATTTTTACGAAAGCGACTGCCATCTGCCCTTCCAACCCAGAGGGTAAACTAGGCCTTGTTGGGATTAGTCCGGTTTCCTCACGATGTTTTCCTTCACCGAAAAGCGACTGGTAAATATCAAATGATATTTCGTACATAAGTTCCGAAAAACTCATTGGTACGAGCCGGGGTTTGAACCCGCGACCTCCGGATTGCAAGTCGCACGCTCTTACCGCTAGGCCACCAGCGCTTCTCCTGAAATAGACACAGTTAAGAGCAAGTAAATGTAGCACCACATTTACGTGTACTTTCTATATGCCATTTCTACATAATTTTTTAATTAATTCTAATAATATCAGCCGAACCCCTGTTTGAGCCAAAGCACGCCAAAATATTTGCAAGCTCGTTTAGGAGTCAAGGATAATTCTTCAGACATTCTTCAAATACTCCAGTAAAATATGTGGAAAATCGGGTTTTGTGCAAAATAGGCCGTTGTGCATGCATGCCGCCTACTTCAAGTGAAGTTTGACGGGTATCTTGATCGCGGCTCAGCACGAATGAGTGATGAAGGCTGCCGTGGCCTTGAATGAATATACCTAGCTTTAGTCTACATTTTCTCGTCATAGAAACATCATCATCTTCCAAACATGGTCCCGGCTAATCGCCACGGCTCATAAGAGCCAGGGGTACACTCTGCAACTAGTCTCGCTCTCAAGATTTGTGATAGGCTCTAGTTTTTACGTAAACGAGTGCCATCGGATAATTCCGGCTCTCTTATAATAGGTATTTTTCTTCATCAAAAGCGACTAGTACATATTAAATAATATTTTTGCATTGGTATGTACGAACCGCGATTACAACTCGCGCCCTCCGGGTTTAACCTAACACGCTTTACCGCCAGGCTGCCAACACTCTTGGTAACATAACTTTTATTCGTATTTTTCTGGCGTGACTGCGGTTATTTATATGATTTCCCAAACAGGTCTTCGACACGTGACATCAACCGTGTTTAAAAAAAAGTTTAGTTGCTATCGCGATCTTGTTGTGACTTTTGTTAAGGGCATATTTTGTTAAAATACAAAACATTCCAATTTATTTACCGTAGATGCTATCAAGAAATCGTTTTTTAGGGCTCCGTAGCCAAATGGCAAAATACGGAACCCTTATAGACTCGTCATGTCCGTCTGTCTGTCCGTTTATGTCACAGCCACTTTTTTCCGAAACTTTAAGAACTATACTGTTCAAACTTGGTAAGTAGATGTACGAGTATTCTATGAACCGCATTAAGATTTTCATACAAAAATAGAAAAAAAAAACAATAAATTTTGGCGGTTCCCCGTACTTAGAACTGAAACTCAAAAATTTTTTTTTCATCAAACCCATGCGTGTGGGGCATGGATA
Source organism: Cydia pomonella (assembly GCF_033807575.1). Classification (NCBI taxonomy): domain Eukaryota; kingdom Metazoa; phylum Arthropoda; class Insecta; order Lepidoptera; family Tortricidae; genus Cydia; species Cydia pomonella. Next base: position 5,049,943 of record NC_084721.1, on the reverse strand, counting down.
GGTCTTCAAAAATTATATTGAGGTTTCTAATATCATTTCTTTCTAAACTAAATAGTTTGCGCGAGAGACACTAAAAGTGACACTTCGAAAGTGGTAAAATGTCCCCCCCCCCGTAACATCTAAAATAAGAGAATGATAAACCTAAAAAAATATATGATATACATTAATTACCATGCAAACTTCCACCGAAAATTGGTTTGAACGAGATCTAGTAAGTAGTTTTTTTTTAATACGTCATAAATGGTACGGAACCCTTCATAGGCGAGTCCGACTCGCCGCTTTTATCTTTGAGAATTTATTCCACAAATATACGATCAAAGAGAATTGAACAATTAAACGATTTTATCAATTAATTCGTCATTATCTTTTTTAAAGAGACGCCTTACGTCATTAATGTGCTTTTAAAGTCTTCATCCATGTCTTGTCGTTTCTGATCACTACACGTTAACAACGTATAGATTCCATACGAGCATCGATCAAACAAGCGAGTAAACTTGTTCAAGTAAGTTACGCACAAGTAGCTGACTCATAAAGCTGGCTTGTTTAAACAATATGATGTATAGGTGTGTACGATTCCTTGGTGCGGCGTCGACGCCATGACTTACGATCGCGAGCTACACCCACTTAACTGTTACATATTGCTTCGCTTAACTCAAAACCGGCTGAGAAAGAATTACGTTCGGAAGTACGCTGCAGGCCGCGGATGTTCGTACGCCAACGCAGATACATTACACGCCGAGCCGTATAAATTGCATGTAGTGATGTGCCGTGGGAATACCTTCCTAAGTCTGGGAATTATTTCAGATACGTTTACCCAAAATAATATTATGGTTGAACGACGGTTGATGTGATATAGGTAGGTAAGTATTCGTATTAAAAAGGTTCATCATAAACATATTAAAAATAATGAAATCTTCCGATTTGATATATTTACCTTAGAAAAAATTAAAAGTGGAAAAATTAATTGTCTCGGGCGGGACTCGAACCCATGACACTGGATCACTAGCCTATGCTCTGCCAACTGAGCTACCGATACCACACTCGTGACAGCGAATATTTCCACCATATGGTCTTTAGGGCCTCCAGTGACATCTACAGTAAAAATGTTACATTTAATTAAATTAATTTAATCTCAATAGACACCAATGGACCATAATGGTTAGTAACATTTAAGATATAAAACTAAGTGTTAGTAGAACAAAAACAAAAAGGGAACAGTACAGCAAAAAAAAAGTAAAAGGCTTAAAGTTTTGGTATATTACCTATTACTATATACTACTATACTAAGTAGAAGAAAAACATACTTAAAATTTTATTTACGGCTTTTACTTATTGTTATTATTATCCTATTCATTGTTCCTAGTATTGCAGCGCGCTATACATACTCGTACATACACATGGGGTTTTTTTCCCCGATGCATCACTATTTAAACGCCACTTAAACGGCAAATTATAAGTGTACCTACTTGCAAAAAACAAACAGGTTTTCTAGCTAATAGTGAAGTAGAGAAACGATTGCGGCATACTTGATTAACGTCGTTAATTACAGTGACCTAACTAGTACACGCTTTGTAGTTTGGTGTTTAGAGGATGGCTGTTTTATTTTTATACAAAATCTCATTCTTTCGAGCTATTAATTTGTTTCGAATGGTAGTTACTGATCTATTTAGTAGTATTTCTCCCCATTTTGCTTTATTCTCGTAGTCTTTTGTTGAAACTGGAATGTTAAGAATGCTCTACTTATCGCATCAAGACGCAAGCTACTTACGTAATAATATCAATGATGATTTTATTGCATGTATTCACTTAAGGTTTCTTACTTTGAGTATAGTTCGCATTTACTCTATAACTCACTTAGACACTACTCACTAGGACAGACAGGTCGTCAAACCTTTATGCTTTGTATGCTTAATTTTAACATAATCATTTTTTAGTTTTTAATTGAAATTTTCGTTATTAAATTCATAAAGGATCTTAGGCAGCCATTAAAGACGAAAAGAAATGTAATTATTTTTCATTTTAACCTTTTATATAATAAAATCAACTTATTTGATAAAACTTTCGACGAAATTATGTTGACGAGAAAAAAAATAATGTAACAAGATTGAATAATAATGAAATTAGTAAGACTTATTTTCAGCAGGCGTGCTCAGTGCCAATTAAAATATCTGTAAGCATAATTAATTATTATCCGATTAAACCAAGGCTCAACTGAGTTTATAAAAAAAATTTTGCTATCCATTTTTTCAACGTCATTTTAACTTTTAATTAAAGCTTTCATGTATCAAGATACCAAGGTAGATAGCCAAGATATAGTATATGTTTCTGAACGCAACCATGTATACGACCGAATGATTTTATTACTGTATCCATTCGCCGACTCACTCACTCTCTTCTTTCTCAACAACTCCACGGTTAACATCGCTCTGTATTTAATATCCGTTTTTTTAGTGAAAATACACAGTTTTCATCGATAAAAAGTGACTTTTAATTATCCACCAACATAAATGGTGCCGAAACAAGTGTAGTTCGAGTAAAAGTTGCAATATTTCAAGAAACTTGACGCCGCGTGTGAAGTGCCGTTCGGACTTAAAATCTCTCATCGTGCGGATATATCACCGAAATATTAACGCCAAGTCGCGCCTCACAGCAAACGAGAAAGTTTTTAGTGATATTTCAAAGCCGCCACATCAAATTGAGCAAAATTTTATTTTCACCGACCAAGCCCATTCTCGGAATTTGGTGAATTCAAGGACAAACCGAAAAGGGGCAGAATGAACAATTTTGGAGCGAAGATCAGACCATTCACTCAAACATCGTGAAACGTCATTCGAATCTGACATCCGCCGTCAATGTCATAATTGACACTTCATTCTCTACTCCCTTGTTTACAATTGAACATCAAAATGAAAAATAATACCAAATCCAACGAAATAAAGAAAATAAAGGCACAGATCGCGTGGTGTAAAGGATATACAACCAAAATAGAAAAACTTTTAGACGAACCGGACAAGCCTTTAGACTTTGAAACAGCACAAATTAGATTGGAACAAACAGAAGCCAATCTCAAAAAATACAACGACTTAGCGCTGGAGCTAGCCATCTTGACTGAAAAGGATTCATCTGAAGATTTTGAAGAAGAGGATGAACACGAGGAGCGAACAATAATCGTCATCTCGAGATTACGGAAACTAACCTCAACAGTATCGAAAACAACTACGTCTTCGTCATCGTCAGAAACAACAGTGGATACCACGGGCGTGACTAGTTACCATGGTGGAGTACGGTTACCGGAAATCGACATTCCTGCGTACGACGGGAAGGATTACACTAAATACGTCGCATTCATCGAGCTCTTCGACGCGATAATAGACTCCAGTGACAAGTTGAAACCAGTGCAAAAACTTTTCTATTTGAAAAAATACCTAAAAGGTGAAGCTTTAGCCTTAATAGAAGGACTTCCCTTAACCAGTGAATCATATGGTAAAGCCAGAGAACTAATTAAATTGCGTTATGATAACAAATTTTTAGTAATAACAAATCACATTCAAGCTATAATAGATAGCACACCCATTGCAAAAGGTACTGCCAGCAACCTGAGGGAACTTGTTGCCAATACTCGTCAGCATCTAGGTGCTCTTAAAGCCTTAGGTCAGCCAATAGAACAATGGGACTTAATTGTACTAACTATTATCTTAAAAAAGGTGGATCAGTTTTCGTGCAGAGCCTATCATCAGGAACGGGACAGTGACAAGATGCCAAATCTTGAAGATTTCTTGTCATTTGTGGAGAGGAGAGCCAGCAGCTTTGAAGAAAGCCAGCAAAGTGAAGGTAAGTCACATACATATCAAACTAAAAGTGCTAAAGTGTGTAATGTGGCCAATGTATCAGTACCTTCATGCTTATGTTGCCAAGCAACAACACATAAATTGTTTTGTTGCCCAATTTTTGCAGCACAATCCCCCAATGAAAGACGGGAGCTTGCTACCAAACACAAATTATGTAACATATGTTTAGGTATGCACAAAAATAAATGTAAATTTCATTTCAAATGCTCCACATGTCAAAGTAAAGCTCACAACACATTGTTACATGTTGAATCTGAGCCAAAAGTTACCAGTTGCCATGTAAACTCAACAAATGCTGATGTTACTGATCTATTGCCCACCATTAAGGTCAAAGTCTTAGGGCCAGATGGAAAGTCATATATTACAGCAAGAGGTTTGATTGATTGTGGCAGCCAAGTTTCTTTCATGACAAATAAGCTTGCCAAAGCCTTGAATTTGCAGCCAATAAATAAAAATCTCAGCATTTCAGCCCTACAGTGTCAATCTAATCTTACATCAAAGGCTGTAAATGCCAAATTTGAGTCGCTGCATTCAGATTACAGCTTGCAAGTAACATGTTCACTTGTGGACAAAATCACAACACAATTGCCAGAAAACCAAATAGATACAAGTAAATTCACAATACCAAATTCTGTTGTACTAGCAGACAATGATTGGTCAATTCCAGGTGATATTTCATTCTTGTTTTCTGCCAGCATATTTTGCAAAATATTATTGCCCAGCAAAACCAAAATCTCAAATACTGAACTTTATCTCATCGGTACAGAATTTGGTACAGTAATATCTGGAGACACTCCATGTCATAATGGAGCAACAACCTGCCATCATGTTTCATTGCATGTGGCCACCCATGAGGCCAATGATAATATTGAGCACCTCCTAACAAAGTTTTGGGAAACAGAAGTTGTTCCTGAAATGAAATCGGAGGTTACAATAAAGCAGAACTCCTGTGAGGCCGAGTTTCAACGCTCGGTACAATTAATTGATAACAAGTTTCAGGTGTCTCTTCCACTTGCTCAGCCCATGGATCAACTTAATCTTGGCAATACCTTTCCAATTGCTTTCAAAACCCTTAATTGTATAGAAAAACGATTCAAAAAGGACCAAAAATTGCACGAAAGGTACAAAGAATTTATAAATAAATATATAGAGCTTGGTCATGCTAAAGTGCTGCCGCTAACAAACTCAAATAAGCAACAATTGTATTTCATGCAACATTTACCTGTCATTAGAGAGGACAGGAAAACAAATAAGGTTAGAGTAGTTTTCAATGGAAATACTAAGGCAGGCAAAGAGTACAACAGTCTTAATGATGTGTTACTAAATGGCCCTAAAGTTCAAAAAGACCTGTTTGATATATTGATATCATTCAGAGTTCACAAGTATGTCATGATGGCTGACATCCAAAATATGTACAGAGCTATAAGAATAGACCCCAAGTTTCATCACTTGCAAAATATCTTATGGCACAATAACAACAATGAGTTAATTATCATTCAATTACAGACTGTGACCTATGGACAAAAAAGTTCGAGTTTCCTGGCAACAAGATGCTTAGAGGAGCTGGCAGCAAGGTATGAGACGGAGCTTCCTAAAGCAGCAGAGGTGATCCGCACTGCCATGTATGTGGATGATGCCCTCTTCGGAGCAGACTCCATTAAGGATGCATTGGAGGTAAGAGACCAATTTACTAACTTGCTGTCTCATGCAGATTTCCATCTGCACAAGTGGGCAGCCAATGATCCCAAACTGCTGACTGGTATCTCTCCCGAATCTTGCTACGCTGATGATCACCAGCTCTCCATGAAAACTGATCTCAAAGCCTTAGGCATGGTATTCAATCCCAATCAAGATGTTTTCAAAATTAATTATCCCAACAAAGAAATACAACATTGGGACAAGCGCTCAATCCTTAGCTTCATTGGATCCTTTTTTGATCCTTTAGGGCTGGCAGGGCCTATAGTTGTCAGGGCCAAGCAATTTCTACAAGATCTTTGGAGGCAAAACTTGGACTGGACCTCTCCAATACCAGAGGAATTCTTAAGTAAATGGATTAAATTTCACAAAGAAATATTGGAGATGCCAACTATACAAATACAAAGGCATGTAATGCCTACCAAGGATCAAGTAGAAATCATAGGGTTTTGTGATGCCTCATCCAAATCTTATGGAGCATGTATATATGTAAGAACCTTTCAAAATGGAAAGGCTACAATGAACCTGCTATGCAGCAAATCAAAAATAGCCCCGATGAAAAATGAACTTACAATTCCAAAATTAGAATTAAATGCTGCAGTGTTGCTAGCAAAATTATTTGATAAGGTAAAACAAATTTTGGCAAATGTAAAAATAACTGCAAAATATTTACTATCCAACTCAAAGGTTACTTTGTGCTGGATCAAGTCAAATAAAGAATCACTACCTGTTTATGTAAAAAACAGAATACAGATAATAAATAATGTAACTAGTGATTGCATTTGGAGCCATATTGATGGAGCAACCAACCCGGCTGATGTCTTATCTAGAGGTTGTAGTGCACTCGTCCTCGCCAAAAATGACTTGTGGTGGCATGGTCCCCATGACTTTCTGGACCCTAACTACCATCCCCAGCCATTCACAGTCACCAACAGCTCAGAAAATACTAATGATACTTTCAGCAGCCACCTAGCCTGTTTGATTGCTACACCAAATGAGCCAGAATTACTTAAAAAATACTCATCATGGATAAAGTTGCAAAGAGTACATGCTTGGATTTTAAGATTCTATAATAATTGTAAAAATTCAAATAATAAAAATAATGGTAATCTCTCTGTAAGTGAAATCCAACAATCTAAATACAAAATTGTATCACTCTTGCAACATGAGTATTTTAAAGAAGAAATACACTGTATAAATAATAAATTACCAATTAAAAGTAATTTAAAAAGCTTAGTTCCATTTTTGGATGCAAACAATGTATTAAGAGTAACAGGAAGATTGCAAAATGCAAATATCCCATATGCACAAAAGCATCCAATGATTTTGCCCAAAAAATGTTTTGTGACTAGTTTAATAATCCAATATGAGCACAAGTCCTTATTACATGGTGGTTTAAAAGATACAATTAGCAGCCTAGCTCAGACATACTGGATTATTAACTGCAATAAAGAAGTCTCTAAAATAATTGGAAAATGTATCACTTGCTATAGATTTAAAGCTCAAGCTGCCTCACAGCTAATGGGGTCTTTGCCCTTCGATAGAGTAAATGAGGCCAAAGTATTTGATGTTATTGGTATAGATTATTGTGGGCCTTTTAGCATCAAACAGTCTTCACTGCGAAGAAGCATTGTCACAAAAGGTTATGTCTGTGTATTTGTGTGCTTTGCCACTAAAGCTATCCACTTAGAACTAGTCTCGGACATGACCACCCCAGCCTTCATTGCTGCATTAAAAAGGTTTACAGCCAGGCGTGGTTATCCATCCAAAATCTTTTGTGACAACGCTAAAACGTTTATTGGAGCTGACAATTCTCTTAAAGAGCTTTCAAATTTAAGCTCTAAAGAGCATCAAGATCATGTCACAGATTATGCAGTTTCAAAAAATATAGACTTTAAATATATTCCTAGCTATTCACCTACATTTGGAGGCCTCTGGGAGGCAGCCGTGAAAAGCTCAAAAAAGCATTTTAAGCGGGTCATAGGTAACAGCTTATTTACTTATGAAGAATTTAATAGTATCATAGTGATGACAGAAGGGATCCTTAACTCAAGACCCATAACGCAAATGTCTAGAGATCCTACAGACTTTACATACCTGACCCCAGGTCACTTCTTAATTCAAAGACCAATAAATAGCATTCCTGAGCCTGACATAACATCCATACCTCAAAATAGGTTGCGATTATGGCGCCGTTGCGCACAAATACATCAAAATTTCTGGAAGGCTTGGCACAAACAATATTTAAGTCTATTGAATAACCGGCCTAAATGGCACAAAATCCAACCTAATGTTGTACTAGATAACCTAGTGCTTCTTAGAGATATCAGATGCAGTCCGTTGCAGTGGCCAGTAGGCAGAATCATCAAGATTCATTATGGCGCTGACCAAAAAGCAAGGGTGGTAGACTTAAAGCTGCCTAATGGTAATATTACTAGGAGGGCCATAAACAAAATTAGTGTTTTGCCCATTGAAATGTAAATCTATGAATGTAGATGATAGCTTAGTAATAATATTATATGTATGATACATATATGTCATTCAAACTTAAATGTATGTGTTTATTGTAAGAAACTTACTAATCTGCATATAAAAGAAAATATATATATCTTGTAATGTTTACAAAAATAGTCAAAAGTAGTTATGCTTAAACCTTTAACAAATGTTATTTTGTTATGAATATCTCATAATAGTAATAATTGATCTCTATGTAAAACTTGATCTCAAAAACTTATTTAAGGTAAATGTAACAATAACCAGCCTGGTAAATGCTACTGTAACTAACACTTTATTATTGTTTAAAAGCATTTTTTCACTTAGTTTATTTGTAAATCTGCATCAGCATTATTCCACTTAAATTTAAAAAGAAAAAAACTGTACAAAATGGTCAAACCCTCCCCCGGGATTATGTTTCTGAACGCAACCATGTATACGACCGAATCATTTTATTACTGTATCCATTCGCCGACTCACTCACTCTCTTCTTTCTCAACAACTCCACGGTTAACATCGCTCTGTATTTAATATCCTTTTTTTAGTGAAAATACACAGTTTTCATCGATAAAAAGTGACTTTTAATTATCCACCAACAGTATACATAGCTAAGGCTTACAATGGTAAGCTATGTGGGCCAACTAACATAACATCACGACCGTAAAAATATTGGCCTATGTGAGAAGCGAAACACAGCATCGTTATTTCTGCTCACAGACTTTTTTAAACAAAGTGTGTTTATTCAATGTTTCGGATCGTAACAAGTGGAAATATGTGGTCTCTGCCTACCTATAAGACCACCACCGGGTTGATGATGAAAACGAATACTTGTACCGATATTTTAACTTTATTCATTTGTTACAAACATAATAAAAACCAAATTACAATAAATATTCCTAGACGTCTTCACTATAGCTTGTCCGTACTCGAACTGGCCGCTTGTTACCGCTTACCCGTCTTTTTATAATAATTCAAAATGGCGGGAACCAGTGACAAGTAAGAGTCGATTGATACTCTTTAATAAGCTTGTCATAAATAAAAGTAATAATAGTAAAATATAAGCTATTTATAAATAATGATCCTTAAATACCCGTCCGGAGTATAGGTGTCTTTATATGTATCTATGAATGTATTCAATGTTTAATTATGCACACTTTCTGAAGAAAACACCTATGTGCCTAAGTAGGTCATATTGAAAATAACTTTTATGGAACCGAGTCCTACTTATCAGTAGGTGACCTACATTTTCACCCGAAAGGATTAAAAAACAGCCCTGTATAGCCCACCTTAAAACATTTCTCAGTAAATATGTTAATATTGTTTTTTTTTTCTATTAATTACATTTATAGCTTGTTACATGTCATGTGCCGGTGTTTTGATATTTAGGAAGTGCATACTCGTATGTTGTTGAGCCATGCAATGGTTTTTTATTGGTCTTCTTGTTTCATCCGTCTGCATGATCATGTAGACTTGTAATGACCGTCAGCCTGATTCGAACTTTAAAAACGTCAAAAATTTCCTAAAGATACTTACTATATGGATTGGACATGTTAGTGTCAAAAGTGACGTTTTTTGTTTGAAGAAATTTAGCAAATGTTTGACGTATCATAAAGATCGAATCGGGCCGCATGTGTACACATTTTCTTTAGCTACATTGCTTTACACCTACCTACTCACAAATATTAAAAATAGGGTAGTTTTTAACAGAGGCAGACTTTTTTAATAAAACGGACCTATAATGATTTGGCTTGCAAAAACATTCATAATAAACTTTTTTACATCCTCTGCAATCCGCTTGGTCTGTGTACGCTGACTTCGGTTGTATGTAGCTGCCTGCACGAGAATTTATTATACCCCCTATCTACATGTGCTTATCAGGGAATTTTAAATTGTAAACGAGCTCTTGGCAGTTCAGGTATACGGAGGTTTGAAAGCAATCACGTATGTAGTGACTTAGACAATATTATTAAAAGTCTTTACTCCTAGAAGTAATTATATAGTACAATATGGTACATTGCGTGCTGGGCCTCCGCTAATTGTGACGGACTTTTTGTATATAGGTACCGTTTTTACTCACATTCATGGAATAAAAATTATGAATTAATTATCAATATCAAAAACTCGGCGTGCTATCGAGTTAAAACCAGAAAGGCATATATTACATTATATAATACAATATTAGAAAGGATAATAAATGCGCATCCCCCAAAATGGGATCCTCGACCCACACCAATCCCGGGCTCTAAAAAGCCTCAAGCAGGACAAAGGCTCGCAAAACTATTTAATTTCTTCCGGAGAAATCGGATCCAAACACTCTAATATCTGCGGGTTTTACCAATAACAATTCGGGGACTTTTATCCGACTGTTTTTTGTAAAGAACCCTGCTCAAGGGATGACGTCACTGGCCATTGTGTCCCGTGAGTTGCATTATTCAATTGGCTGTTACGTTATATTGTGGGATCGTGGTATGTGTAGTACAAAGCGTTTACAAGTGATAGCCGCGCCATAAACGCCACTTGTCTCGCAAAGTGGGGGCGGGAGAGGTTTCTGTCGCGCCACTCTGGTTGTGTGTTCATGTTGCTTGTACAGCGTAAACGAGTCGAACGGACAAGCCAACTGCCGTTGTACACGTACTCGCATCTTGACCGCGGCTTGCGCCATATAAGTATTTACATATTTTTTAATAAAAAAACTAACCACACACCCGTCGATGCTTCCGTGCGCTGGACGATTTAGCTACGCTCTGCTCGCTGCAGCAAGGAGGGCATTTAAACTTTGAAATATTTTTATGAAACGGTGATGGATATGATTTATCAGATGACAACAGTGGCAATCAAAAAAGTGAATGTTGATAGAACATACAATATCATCAACCGTTTCAAAGCGAGATTATAAAGTTCAAATCGCTCTAAAGTTGCTTGTGTGCAACATTCTTATGTGGAAGTTTCTGACAACTATGACAGTTTCCAAAAGAAACAATTTGATGGTAAATCTTTCATGTTCAATTGATTTGATAGAAAACCTTGCATTTTACTAAAAAAGTGTTATTTTAAGGCGTTTGCCTCTAGTAAATTGCATTTTTTACGATGACGAAAGTTCCTAAAAATGTCCCATTTTTATGTATAAGTATACATTTTCAAAACTACGACCAAATACGACTATAAATCGAACACATGCAATAAGTCGCCTGCAACACGCTGAGATGAGGCCATTTTGTGACACTATGTTTTCCTTACACATAATTGTTTGTGTGTCTACGAATATATGTAGTTATTTGTTGTACAAGGGGGCAAAGTTTTTGTTTAACCGCTTGTGCTATTGATACCCGAGCAAGCAAAATAATTCAAAATTGAACCACGAGCGTAGCGAGTGGTTCGAGAAGTGGAATCTTGAGCCTCGCAGGGTTTCAAGGCACGAGGGTAAAAAAACTTGCCTCCGAAATAAAATGCATGATTCAAAATCATCAATTAAAATTCAATTCAATCAGCTAGCATAAGGAAACAACTCAAAATTTGCATCTGATAACTTTGCCCCACATGTGGATAAACTTGAACTTTCTTATTATATATAGTTTTTGAACAATCAAGAGGACATTTACCAGTTGTTGTAGTGAAAAAAAAGTAATAATTGTTCGATACGGTGTACAAAAGAAGGGAATGTTCGATCGAAAAGCACTCAAAATGTTCGACTAACCAACGTTAATTTTCTATTTGGAATAGCAAAGCTCTCTCTCTGCTTATTCAATGTTCTATTAACGTTTGCATAATGAGCGTTGTCCTTTTGTCACATGTAACAATGTTAGTTTTAGTGCGACCCACGAGCGATATACTAGCTGGTATTTAACATACGAACGCCTGTACAGTTAGGACCAAAAAAAGTGAAACAAACTTCGCTTCAAAATATGACTATTCTCAACTACGATTCTCTTATAGATGTGTCTCTATAGTTGATGTTTTTTCTGCAAGTTTTACCAACCACCCCGAAAAAGTGGAAAATATTGTGGCTCTTCCATGGAAAACATCGCCATAATTATCTGGTCGATCAAAACAGGCAATACTATTTTCGCGATTTCGGGATTGGTCCCATAGTAAACGTTACTCACAATTTATTCATCTCGCAAAATATGGCTAAGGTTTGAAATGTAGTCGATTAAAAATATCCTGTATGCGGAATAATTTGACTGTGGAAAATAGTAATATGTAGAAAAAAAATAGAACAGATACTTAAAGCGCATTGTTTCATCAGCTACTGTTGGCGTTGACTGTACCGCCGAAAAAGGTTCAAGCGAGATCCCCTAAAGGGAAAATAACAGGGAAATGAAGGAAGGATTCATAAGCGTTCAGAGCGGTGGTTATGCTCGTGTCCTTATAGGTCGTGGATTTGAATTTCGACACGTCGTGGATTTAAATTCCGATAGGTTGTGGATTTGAATTTCGATAGGTTGTGGATTTGAATTCCGATAGGTCGTGGATTTGAATTCCGATAGATCGTGGATTTGAATCCCGATCGGAGTTTTTGGCTTATTTTGTTACATAATTTTATATTTTATAGCACTTCTATGGATAATACAATCAAAGTTAACGACTCTGGTACATATATTCTGTTTTTCTTATTTGAGTCTAAAGTACTGAAAAAAATGTATCCTGCCTGTGAAGACGTTGCGTAAAATTAGCTTTAAATTTGCGAAGTCTTCAGGAAAGACTCCCCATATGTATTTAAAATGAATTTCTTAGTTCCAATCTTTACGATATCTGTTTATTTTTTAATACCTATTATTATTCCTAATAGCTAATTTGGATAATTTTGAGCAATCCAACTAATAATTAACAAATTATATTAAATGTTCAATCCAAATTCGAAATACCGCGCACAAATAATTAACAAGTTAATAACATCTAATTAAATTTAACGAACACAAATTGCCTCGGACGACTTAATAGTGAACAAACATCATATCGCGAGTGTAAAATTGATGCTGTCAACTATGAAATTCCCTTTAAATTGGATGCTATTCGCCTTTGATTCGTCGAGGAAGTTCGGTCATGTAATGACTACTAACTAGCCCGTGCGGTCGGGTGGGCTATTCTGGCTATTCGAGCTGCCACCGATAGCCGAAAGGGCTGTACTCGTAATTCCAATTTGCGGTCGAACCTTACGAGTGCTGTTTTGTAGTAAAGGTCACTAAGGTGCTTTAATTACTGGAAATGTTTCGGTTGCGAGCGGCTCTTAATTTACGATGCGAGTTTGTAACTCTTTTGTTTTATCACGTGTTCGGTAGTTGTGCGTTTAATTGGGTACTTGATACATGTTGAATATGAATGCAAAATTGAAATGGATAGAAAATGAGCCATCCATAAAAAAAAGTGGAATAACATATTGAGATTTTAAAGAAGTCAAGTCCCTATTTTTTTTAAACTTTCAAATGAAAAAAAAATGGTGCAATTTGATTCCTTACATTTTATGACGAATAAATTTTAAGACAACTATGTACATAAACGCAATATTTCAAGGTCAAAATAGCAATTTTCTTGATCTTCCATACATTTAGGACAGACTAATGTAATATGATGTTACATTAGAATAATATTTTGTTAGAGGCGTTTCAGTCGTCGAATGCGAGCGTCAGACTTTAACTCTCATTTCTGACCTTTGTGTTGCTTAAATGCCATGGGTTCCGATTGACTTATTAAAAAAAAAACCGTCAAGTAGCCAATAAAATTATAGTTAGTGTCATATCTAAAAATTGGCTAATTTGTAAAAACCATAAATGATTGTAGCAGGGACCGATTACCGATTTCTTTTTTACAAATAAGCCAAGTATTTGATTGCAATTTTTGTTTTCGTTTTGATAATTCGATGTTTGAATCATTATATTATTATCTTTTAGTACATTTCAAAGAAGTGCACCTCTACATTAATGACTCTGTGAGCTGTAGACCTCGCGAGCTGTAGATCTCGCGCGCAGACCTTAACCTCAATAAATTTCGAAAAATTTCAAAAAACTGAATCGACAAAAAAAAAAACGATTTAATCATAGAACCTGCTCATACAATATCAGTTCAGTTGAGAATTGCGACATGTAGAGGATAGCATCCACACATACGAAATCAATTTTCGCCCAAGCTGAAACGGAGACCTTTTCTAATGCTCAGTCAGTGCTTTCTGTTAAATTTGGTATATTTTAGCATAACATAACTCTTATATGTGGAAGTGAACCAGCATGATAATGATAACATAATAAATCTGTATTAAAGCTAGCGCTAGTGAATGAATGGAAGAGTCAATGAAAATCTTTATTTCAGGCAACTAGTGGCCTATAGATAAATAACTTGATACTAACATACATATCATAAAAATATATTTTTCTCCAATATGCTCGGAAATGTCCACCTTATTGTAGCAAAAATAGTACGGGAAGTTCTTCGTTATGGTCAAACACAAATTAAAAAAAATACAACTATTATTGTCGTGTTTTAGCGGACGGGAAAGTCATTACTGTATTGTTTTTTTACTTTTTTAAAACATGTATCCACAAAGAAAAACGCATACAGCCAATTAATATAGCTGTGGGTCGCGTCTACACGACCCGGTCAGCGTCACAAAATTGAAACTCATCCACGAATTGCCATTTCCCGAATAATGTACTATTAAAACTAAACGCTACCAATCACATTATGGTTGCGATGCATTACGCAACCCCGCAGTGTCAGGGAGCGGAACTGCCGAAACTTGACGAGGAGATCCTCAACGTGTCTTAAGAGGGAATTACACCATGTGATCGTCCATAGAAACAGATAAAACGTTTTAATACTTCTAAATATTTTTCATTCTCCATGATTTTTAGGATTCCGTAGCCAAATGGCAAAAAACGGAACCCTTATAGATTTGTCATGTCCGTCTGTCTGTCCGATTATGTCACCGCCACTTTTTTCCGAAACTATAAGGGCTATACTGTTCAAACTTGGTAAGTAGATGTATTCTATGAACCGCATTAGGATTTTTACACAAAAATAGAAAAAAAAGCAATAAATTTTGGGGGTTCCCCATACTTAGAACTGAAACTCAAAAAATCTTTTTTCATCAAACCCATACGTGTGGGGTATCTATGGATAGGTCTTTAAAAATGATATTGAGGTTACTACTATCATTTTTTTCTAAACTGAATAGTTTGCCCGAGAGACACTTCCAAAGTGGTAAAATGTGTCCCCCCCCCCCCCCCCCGTAACTTCTAAAATAACAGAATGAAAAATCTAATAAAAATATATGATATACATTGCCATGCAAACTTCCACCGAAAATTGGTTTGAACGAGATCGAGTAAGTAGTTTTTTTTTTAAACGTCATAAAATAAAATATTTTTTTTTTTTTCATATAACCCATACGTGTGGGGTATCTATGGATGGGTCTTCAAAAATGATATTTAGGTTCCTAATATCATTTTTTTCTAAACTGAATAGTTTGCGCGAGAGACACTTCCAAAGTGGTAAAATGTGTGTCCAAAGTGGTAAAATGTTGAACGAGATCTAGTAAGTAGATTTTTTTTAATACGTCTTAAATGGTACGGAACCCTTCATGCGCGAGTCCGACTCGCACTTGGCCGCTTTTTTTAGTATGTCATTGCCACAATGAAAAACTAGGTCTTTTTTTTTTTTTCAAAATTACATTTTTTTTTAAAGCGAAACCAATAAACCTAGAATATATTATGTCAAAGCGACCGACATCAAAATTAAAGTGAATTGTTAAGATTTAGTTAGGGGAAAATGTTTTCTCCCAAAATGGAATTTCATAGTAAAAGTATATTTCGCTAGGATCGCAAAGCTATTCTTCCTTCTTAAATATGTACATACATATGTATATGGAGTACATACTCCATCTAGTAAGTACTGTATGATATTTGTATTTAACTAACCAAACCCTTATCATTGTTACAGTGCCGCCTCACCAGCTGATTTTGTACGACAAATCGGGCCGGGACGTGTCGGGCGTCGTCGGACCCTTGGAGGAGGGCAATGAACTCGTCCTGGTCTGCGAAGTACGAGGAGGTAAGTAACCAAGATGTTTGAGAAAATTACAAGAACACCAAGCCACTAAATCGCGTGGCCTATTTATGAATGGATTCAGCCGAAATGTGTACATGCAATTTTGCAGCTTGCTGTAGGTTGTTCTATCTAGACAACTTCTTTGCTGAACCCATAAGAACATGAGTTTTTCAAAACAGATATGTACTCATAAATCTACTAAAAGAATATTATTTAACAGTTAGTTGCCAAATAATCTGATCCTAGGCTTAATTGTTTATGTGTGACATTCCGCGTCCATTTTAATCGTAAAATCCTAGAGATCCAACCGTCAGAAAAGTTATTCAATGAGAATGCTGCACCGCGTATTTGAGTTTTGCTGCGAAAAGTTATAGACAATTCGCTAATCCCATAGTGGAACCGCCGACAGCGAGAGCTCACTCGTATTACGAATTATATTTTCATCTCTCGGCTTATTTTCTCATTTTCTCATTTTTGGGGTATTTCTTTTCTGAAGTTTAGTGTGTATATTTAATACAATCGGAAAATGAAACGAGACGTTCTAGTGCTAGGATATGATTTATAAATTTAGTCTCAAGGGGGGTCCAGTTACGCGGGGGGGGGGGGGGGGGAGTTTCAAGCCGAATCTCATAAAATCTCAGGTAGGGGAGCAAATATCACGTAATTTTTTTCGGGCATACTATAGTGTAAAAATTTGAGAAAATTAGATTAACTGGAAGTGAAAATATGGTACTACGCCCTTATTACACTGGAATAAGATGCCATAGGACATATTTTCGAGTAAGATGTGTACACCTATATTTTTACACTTGACTGTACATAGTAAAATTTGCTCAGTATGACTTTTATATTCACCCCATAAATTATTGCAGGTGACTAAATAAACACCCTGTATAGCTGTGTTGTGCTCACCTTTATATAATTTATTTATATTATTGTGGCATGCCTTCTTTACAGCCTTAGAAGTTTAAACTACTTGAGATAAAAGTTTACTCATTTTGACTAAGATGTAAAAAAAAGTTACAAACATATAGTCTTGCAGTACATCCTGTTACACAGTTGAAAAAAGTTCGTGAGTGAACGTATACACAGTTTTAGATCTAAAAATGAATTTAAGTTACCTTTAAGTTACTTCAGTTACCCTTTTCTGACCTTTGAAGCGTTGTTTCTATTTTAAATAATTAAAGGCACTTAGAACAATAATTTGTCCATAATGTTTCCGTTTCAACGAATTCGTGGAATAAAAAATATAATCTGGTTGTTATATTTAAAGCAGTCTGACTTAATCACGATATGGCGCCGATAGTCTTTTGTTATTAAATTTCATTTAGTAAGTCATTTCTCATTCACAATACGCCACAAATACAAATACACACACAACACAAATGGGGTACAAATATTATGGTGTTTGGTGTATTTTTGTTGTTAATGCATTTTATTTTAGTTATTATGATGGTGAGGGTTCTGTACAATGGTTTATAAACGTTTTATTATATAATAAAACCGGCTAAGTGCGAGTCGGACTCGCACAGGAAGGGTTCCGTACCATTATCTATAAAAACGGTCACCCATCCAAGTACTGACCCCGCCCGACGTTGTTTAACTTCGGTGATTGGATGAGAACGTCGAGATTGGAAAGAAATATTTATTTTATTCTGTTTTTAGTATTTGTTGTTATAGCGGCAACATAAATACATAATCTGTAGAAATTTTAACTGGCTAACTATCACGGCTAACTATTCATGAGATACAGCCTGGTGACAGACGGACGGACGGACAGCGGAGTCTCAGTAATAGTGTCCCGTTTGACCCTTTGGGTACGAAACCCTAAAAACGAATAAAAATCATTTAAAAATGACTGCTTTTATTCTAACCTAAAGTTCGTCTAATATGAGCTGTATTTAGTGTCCAGCTGGAGGATTCAATATATGCTTTGTGGCTTCGTACACCAAGGTACCAACATATACAAATATAAATCATTGAAAGTTACAAACCTTATATATCCGGAAAAAAAATAACAATCACGTGCCACCGCGCACCCATAGAAAAGACAATAAACGCGCGTTTATGTATTTTGTACTACACTTTTGTCTACTGAGGTACTTGCCAACTTTCATTAATTATTTAGATTTTATAGTAAAAAAGTATTATTTTAGATGATACGTAGAAAAAGTATTGTATACAATAGTGATATAATGAAACTTTTCAATCTCGTACCTTACTTAGGCAACTCAGCAAGCTTCGTTGCCTAACCACGGTACTCGACTGAAAAGCTCTCTATTATATCACGATTGTATAAAATAATATTATATCGTTACGTTAGCTTTATGTCGTTGGTAGTCACAATAACTGATCAACGATGATGTACATTGGTTTGTTGGGAAACATGCATCGATCACGTTAAAGCAACGAATGGGAGTAAACGCCTCGACCTCGATTTGGCTGATAAAAATGATGTACCGGCCTCGGTGAGTTTTTTATATAAGCGCAAACCCAAATCATTTGCATAGGCATTAATATCGAGAAATTTAAATTAGGGTGGCGGACATTTTGTATAAAATGTTGATTTATTATTAAACGTGTTTTGTAATTGTAAATTGTTTTGGACTTTTAAATTCGATTGCGTATTTATAGGTAAAATATGTACATTACTCTTAGTATTAACAAAAAAAACCTTAGATAATGACTCCCTTGTAAGGTGTGGTGAAGTGTTCAAATTGAGATTCTATATAAAAAAAATATGCATCACTATATACGGTTTGTTATAATTTATTTCTCATTATGATTAATGAAAAATAGGAACAGTCAAGTCATTTATTATAGGCGTTATTGTAAATGCTATACCTACAACTAGGGGACCACTTCACTCAAGAGGATTATTTAAAGTTGTATTTAAATTTTTTGTGTTAGAATTGGGATTTTTTATATTATTTCTAGTCAGAATGACGAGCTTTTTTCATTATTACCAAGCCAAAAAAACTCCCCAATTTTTTTATTCACTTACGCTACGCTTTCAATACTACTATGACCGTAACAAAACTGACAAAATAAAAATAAAAATGAAATTTTGGGGACACTTTTTTTGTCCTATCATCCGAGTCGAAATAATATTGAAATTTCAAAATCCAAAATACAACTTCACATATTTGTCCTAATAATTGTTAAGATATGTCGCAAGGTATTAGAATTGTCAATGTTCAAAAATGTTATTTGAAACTACTACT
Source organism: Cydia pomonella (assembly GCF_033807575.1). NCBI lineage: Eukaryota > Metazoa > Arthropoda > Insecta > Lepidoptera > Tortricidae > Cydia > Cydia pomonella. Next base: position 5,030,643 of record NC_084721.1, on the reverse strand, counting down.
TGGTCAAGTAAAAAAAATGGGCCCGATTCGAAGATAAGTCAAAAACTTGCTAAAGATGCAATATGGATCGGATATGTAAAGTAACGTTATTGTTTAAATAAACGTCACTTTTGACACTGATATTCCGATCCGTATATTTTTGACGTAACTTAAAGTTCGAATTGGGCCGAATATTAACGATACGTCATATGAAATCAATGTAGAGGTAGTCTACGATCGTAGACGTGCTACAAAACATCCGAATGAGCTACGAAGTATGCTACGAGGCGAAAGGAATGCTACGCCGCGCTGTTCGGAAGAGAAATACGTGAAATTGCATATCTATTTACGACATCAATTCCAAATACGGTATGCACCTGAGAAATGTGAATATGAATCACTTATGTATGGGAAATGTAGAATATTATTCTAATATTATTTGAAAATAGTTCACGCCGTATCAGAGGCGTATTCAGAAATATAAAATATTATTATAATTAGCCAAATTAATTATTTTATTGGGGTTTTTTTAATTAACTAAGAAAATATAATATTGATTTATATACCAAGATACTTAATCTAGAATCAACGTTAAATTCGCTTTGGACGCGAGTACCTAACATAAAAAACAAAAACAAATAACAAACCTATACGAGCACACATGCCACTATGATATTAAGACAGCTGTTCTCAAACCGAACCTAAAACCACAACACGCTCATATTATATCATAATTTAATTAAACTAAGCACCTAAAGCTACGGACAGAATTTCAACGTACTCGAATTTCCAAGCATATTGCAGCCATTTCGATGTCGTATCCTTGAAAGCGGAGTTCGTACTTTAATTTTTAATACCGGTGCCAAAGAAGTTTGCGGAGTTTCCGTCTCATAATAAATCATTTGCAAAAGAACATCTGGGCCAAATTACGCGGTACTAGGCCCAGAGGGTTTGGGGATATTATAAACTTTGCTGCTTTTGTATGGCATCTCTATGCGACTGATTGACTATTTTGTTTTTACGGCCGATTTTTAATTTTGTTTTTACTGGGTATATACAGGCTATACGTTGATAAGACATTTTTTTATTCTCGTTGATTGTACTCGTAATGGTGGAATTAAAATTTCGTTTACCAAACTATAATTGCGTACTTTTCATGCATAGGCTTCCACTCAACTATAAGGTTAAATTTTAATACTAATAAAAAAAAAATACTATTCATATGCCGCCGCGCTCCTATACAAAATACCAAACGGGCGCGGGGCGCGGTGTGCGGGGCGGGAGTCGCGCGTTTATGTTTATATTTTTTACTATTGAGATACCAATTTTTATTAATTATTTAGGTTTATTGTAAAAAAAGTATTATCTTTGATGGCTCGTAGAAAAAGATATTATAGGATAATTTTTCTTACTTACACATGTTTAAAATTTAAAGTACAATCATATAAATGAAGCAAAAATTTGATACACATTAAAAAAATATCAACGTAGTTTCGGGCCACTTTACATGAATTTAATTTGGCTCAAGTTCATGTACCTTTTTTTTAAACTTTATACTCATACGATACTCGATTTACCGAAAAATTACATCTGCGACCCAAAAGTGTTCCGTGTACCTTGTTTGGTACGGAACACTAAAAATGATGTAAATATAAAGTTGAATTGAGGTGCAAAGTTTGAGTACCCGTTTAAGAGACTTTTATTTGTTGTTGTTCTTGAGAGTTTCAAGGATAACTGCCGCTACACAATTGAGCGTTCTTATACGCGAACCAGGGAATATACAGGGCGGAAGAAGTATCAATGGTTAAAATTTAATTAAAAGTTTCATAAATAATGGTAGGTCCATAAAGATACCTTTTACGCTTAAGTAAAATTAAAGATGAAAGACAGATGCAGACAACAGTCGGTCTTATCGCCCATAATAAAAAAAAGTTCCCACCAATTTAAATACCTATTATGGATGAAAATCGCGAACTGAGTCATGTATCGACCATATCATTGCACGAAGACGCGCGCCTTAACTCGTATTGGCATATTATTATAGGTTAGATTTGAAAAAAATGCGCGTCATTGTTGATGACACGAACTATGAAATTTAGTATTTATATATAGTATTAAAAACGTTTAAAACAACAATCTGTATAAATGCTTTAGACGCGAAGATAATAAACATGATATTCATAGTCTTAATGATATAATGGGTTACTATTAGGTTGATGTCATATAATTTTTTCAAGATTGTTTTTATATATTTGATGTACGAGTACATTAATGATTGCATTTTTTATCGCGTCACTATACCTGTCACTTTCGCACTTACCTACATATTTGATAGAAAGTTGACAGGCATGATGATAGGCGATAAAAATGACCGTGTTACCCCCGCTGATGTCAAAATGACCAGTGACCAGACAAACATGAATAATTTGGGGTACCATTGAGATAACTGCTTTAGAGCACTAAAATAGTATTTAGGTCAAATAATTAATTTTTTAATAGTTCCGTCCGTTACCCTGAATTAAGCTTAGCAGCGGGTGAGGAATAAGATAATAATAACAGTAAGTGTTTACAGAAAAACATGTGTATAAGTATAAAGTTTAACACAATGTGGTTCCGACTAACCTGACAAATTTAATACATTTCGGTACCTAATGAAATTAATTTAAATAATGCCATATTTAAGCAGAAAAAGCTTACTAGACTTAAATCGACCGGGATATAAACGTGATTATCTTTTATATTGTTTTTGAGCTCCCGATGTTTAGACGAATCACGGTTATATCCCGGTCGACAAAGTCTAGTAAAACTAACCGTGAATCATTAAAAACAGAAAAAGCTTAGTTTAAGTGCTGAGTATGTATGAAATTAAAAATCTCTAGGCGAATACATAGTCACTAATGAGTAGGATGTCATACACTATTCGCTATCACTGTGATTACTTTTATCTTAATGCGATCTAAGGCGCTGTTTATAGTAATCCAACGAACTAATTGGATTTTTTAATCGCATATTGTCATAATGAAAATTCATAATATAATTCCGATTTTAATATAACATTTTTACTAGTAATACCATCAGAATGACCTGTTAAAGTTGGTCAGGATAAAGTAGTCGTAGTAAAACACTTTCTTGTACAAAAATGAAAACAAAACGGGAAAAAAATCACTCATCACTAATGGTGAACAACTTATCCCTTTAAGAATATCCACTCGTTCAGAAATTATGGACCTCTAAAACACCAAGAGTGGCGTGATTTACTCAAAACGATTTAATGAATTTAGAGGTTGAAAGGCCAACTAACACCAAAATACCTGTAAAATATTACGCAAATAGATTTCGAAGCTTAATAATTTATCGATACTCATCACAACAAACTTGTATGTATATCATCGCAAATCATGACAGTATCAGTCAAGGAATAAGCATAAGTTCTCTCCCAAGTGAGAGATGAGAAATTAAAGCGATTACTTTGATATATCGCCCTTAAAGTTACCGATAAGTCACGCTGTGAGAGATCGGAGCCAAATGGCACCCGGTGTAAAGTTATCCATTGCCTCGAGCGAGATACGGGGGCGGGAAACGAGGGTACATCTCGATTCTGACGCAAAATTAGACGCACGATTGCGTTCTACCATTAAACAGGTCATCATTATCTTTGAAACAGATAATCAGATATGTACAAAAACTAAATACATCGAATTTCCAAACATTAAAAAGGGCTCGCTCAATCCCGAACGAGGCAAATTGAAAATTTCTTCAATCGAAATATCACATTATATCCTTGACTGGTTTCGTCTTTTTCGATTTCATTCGCCAAATTATGTCGTAGCTGTATAAATTATACAAAATCGTTTCCGTCCTCGCGTCATTAAAATAAAACTGGAGCGAATTTCGTTCGTGGTTCCACAGCGGTAGAATAACGACATCATCTAAAGGAAGTAATTTTCAAGTTGTATGAGTACGGCGAATTTTCGCTAAGTTTACGTATTTACGTATAGCATGACACGAAGTCGAGAAAATCTTCACGTATAAACAGTTGCTAATCCACGAAGCGCTTAATGTTTCGGGCTGGAATTATGCATAGCCTTAGGGATTAGTAGCTTGTCATCCCTCGCCGCGCTGTGGTCGACTTTGCTAAATAATTTTAGGTCGGTTGTTCAACCGTGTTCTTGCAAATCGGGGAATGTGGTTGGAACTAAAAGCAAGTATTCTATATATAACAAGTTAAGAATACAGGGTGACAGAAAAATATGGAAAGAAGGAATAATTTTCTCAAGTATATTTTATTAAAGTATCATAGTATACATATACTTAAGTACATCCAAAAAAATTGTCATCGTATTTTTATGCCAACCTATAATACCAAGTCCGGACGGGATGATCGTATGAACTTTCCGTTCATACTCGTGTATGTCTTCGTTTCACTTTTAATTTTCACCTACTTTAAAAAAAATAAGTGCCTCGTTAAAACGGTAGGTATACTTATCAAGTCTTACTGTTCCCCACTAAGGCTTTCAAGCAACAATGAACTCATCTAAACTAGTAGTTCTCTGAGCTAAAGACCTCGCGATAAGATTCATCATAAGCTTGAAAAATTAAAAAAAAATCAGAATTCTTTCTTCGTTGAGTCATTATCACAGCGTAGTAGACCTTAATAGCACTTAAGTTTTTATGCCAATTTCCACCATATTGAATATTTTCAAAAAAAAACTACTGAACTAACAAAATTTCACGAAAATCGGTTGAGAATTGCGACCTGTAGAGGAGAACATCCGGACATACGAAAGCAAATTGCCCGAGTCAAACCGGACACCTTTCATTTACGTATTTACGTAAGTTGTTTACGGTATGTTTTCAGCAATGTTAAAACATCTTTAGTTTCATCGCATCGCATATGTTCTGTCCCTTATGGATAGACGCGTACGTATGTAATATGTATATTCTATAGTACTTGCTTTTAGGGTTAGAATAAGATGTGTCCAGTCTTGCTTCAATCCAAAATATGTACCTATCCATAGAGAAATAAGTATTTTAAATACTTAACACAAGTATCTTAAATACTTACAAAGAGGCACCAGCACAGCAATTGTAAACCTAATCATAGTTACTGAATAAAAGTATTTTTTTTATTTTATTAATAAGATGTGTCCAGTCTTGCTTCAATCCAAAATATGTACCTATCCATAGAGAAAAAAGCACTCACTCCATACATCAGTTTTCTTACCAAAACGCTTTTTGTTCTCGACATCTCGCGTCAAGTGGATTTATCAGTACCGCTACTTGTCACTAGATGTCACAAGTGTCGCTAGTGCTCGCGACTGATGAAAAGTGTATTGCTCAATAATTTACAACTAATGTTACAAACAGAAGGAGTTGAAAAATAGAGTTCCGGTTAATCTAGTTAAAATATCAGCTGAAAATTGTTGAGCATTAGTCTTTTCGTTCGTCGCGACATCTATTGTCAAGTAACAGTACTGGTAAATCCACTACTTGACGCTAGATCTCGACTACGAAAATATAAAGCATTTTGGTAAGAAAACTGATGTATGGAGTGAGCACTTCATGCTTACTTAATTATTTATTTAAACTTCATTTCACAAAATCCCAAAAATTATGTACAAATGGCGGACTTAATGCCTACTTACTTACCTTATGCTTACTTATTTTTCTATAACCTAACTAACGGCCTGATTCGAAGAATGAGATACGATAACGATAAGTTCTAGTTTAGATAAGTTCTCATTTAGATATAGTTTATATGTCGTATAATTGACAGAAGCAGCTCGATTCGGACAACCAATGTCACTTTTACGTTAAAAATATCGTAGATAGATCTTATTGGGATCCCAGCGGAATCCAAATTAACGTCAATTTTGACATGTCGTTTAGTTATCGATCTTTTAAAGATCTTTCCAAGATCTTAAACGTAATCTTCTTCGAATCGGGCCGTAAGTAACTATTGTGGTTCAGCAGTCCAAAAAGTATATTAGCTCTATTACGAGCATTGCAACGTTGTATTCAAAGTAAACATTTTTTTACTCCTCCATTCAAGTTAAATTATTTTATGGAATGTTGTTTTTGATAGAGCGAAGCGGAATTGGAGTCGTAGATTGAATAACTACGGAGAACCGCAGTTTATTGTGCACCGTTAAAAAAGCTATGAGTAAACTACAAGTACTATGTACAGGCTTATTCGTTTTGATGGACGTGCAAATATTTATTTAGTTTCGCCGTGCGCTAGGAAAACATTTTCAGTTAGGCTGGTAATATCTCAATGTTTTCTTTTGTTTATTTAATAGGTAATTTTACAGAAGATTCAATTTCGTCATAGTATAATGGCATGCGTGAGTCGTTATGTACCAAGTTGGTTATATCTTAGATTTTTTTTTATTACGAAAAGGTAAGCATTTGACCCCAATCTCACCTGATGGAAAGTGCCGATGCAGTCTAGGATGGAACACGCTTACCTAAAAGATGTCTATTCACTCTCGATTTAAAAAGATCCAGGTTATAGTGGACTGGGAATAGATTTGCAGGAAGTGAATTCCACTCTTTAGCCATTCGCATGATAAAGCTGGATGCGTAGCGTTTAGTGCGAATCAGTGGTAAAGTAACGACGTTAGGGTGAAACGCAAGTCCGCGTCTAGTCCCACGGTGGCAGAACGGAGATGGGGGGATAAGATTATGTAATCCCATCGCACACTCCTCGAAATGTATCCTGACAATATATGTATTTTTTTTTAGAATGCACGAAATAAGCGGCTCGGTACTCGGAAAATCCTGCATATCTGGACGCACCCTAACAATAACTCTACTTTAATAATATCCATGAGTGTTCTCACTTGGCTGTTCCAATGTCCGTACTTAAGTACTTCACTTTACTAACAACGTTACCTTACACAGTTTACGGAACTATTACACTATACTTCAATATACACTTTCACCTTTCTGTTTGGTTAGTGAATTGTCCTTGAATACGTTTCTATTCCATCGTTTTTGGAATAAACTTCATTAACTAGTTTACATTTTAAAAAGAGACATCTAGCGAGCAATTTCCCGTATGTATATGTACCTATAGCGAGCTGCAAGAGTGCATATCCACTTTATGAATGAATTCCATATCAGTATGCACTTTTGCAGATGTGTGTATAATAAATAATAATATTGGTATGTTAGTTAGTTATTATTAAATGAGAGCAGCGTATGACGAATGGGGTCGTCGTGGAGATCTTCGACATAAAGAAAACGTATTATTATTTCAAAAAAATGTATTTATTATGGGACAATCTTACACAAATCGACCTAAGACCCAATTCGACCTTGAAGATACGTCTAAAATTTGCGAAAGATACGATATGGATCGGATATGTCAGTGTCAACAGTGACGTTTCTTCAAACAAAAACGTCACTTTGGACACTGACATATCCGATCAATAAATTTAATATCGTATTTGTGATGATCACACAAATAAATGCCCTTGCCAGGATTTGAACCCGGGACTTCTTACTTCGTAGGCAGGGTTACAACCGACTAGACTAGGAGGCCGTGTCTTAATACTAAAACAAACTAAGCTCAATTCTAAAAACAAATTCAGCAACGTTTTTTTTTCGAATTTTTAATTTACTCCTTCGTTCAACAACAACCGTGTAGATTTACCAGCCTTCTTCAAACATGTTACTTTGTCAAGTAAGCCCACAGTCTGGCATGTACGCTTTACGTATTGACCTGGGCTAGATAAAAACAACAAGTTACACCTTAGGTCATAGACTATCTTCCTATAGACAGTCCACAGACTGGGCGTCGAAGAATTTTCACGAACCCGAACATTTGTTTTTTTTCTTTTATTTGGGGCATCAACATAAATGAAAACAGGAAAAATATGTTAAGCTTAAAGGTAAAATGCATAAAGCCAATAAAAGCATTAAATACCGTACTAGGTGTATTAAGTATATATATTGATTAAAACCAACACGATTTTCATTCATAATTTTATTAAATTTATTAAGTCACGTATTTTAAGTCGAAAACGCTCGACATGTTTCACTCAGTACCAAGGAGTGTCGTCAGGAGCTTGCGTTGACGGATCAGCGTAGACTGCGGGCCGCAGCCCTCCGCGTAGTTCCCTCCAGTTTTAACATATTTAATATGTCTGTGTCGCGTGGAAGTTTTGTTATTAAAACCATACTAGATGGAAGTAAAGATTAAGATAAACAAAAATAAGTCTAAAACAGTTCAAAAGTATCATTTTATCAGCAAAAATAAATAAATCTAAACATACTCATACTCATTTATTCATAAAGTCAATTTACATGTCAAAATAAAATTACTACTAAATTAAAGTTAAAACGGACTTAAAATTACAATAAAAATTAAAACAAAGCCTATTTATAATACGTAGTTACATAGTAGGATATATTTACAGATCTAATCCAAACATGAACGCGTCCATCTAGATTCTAGTAACTAAGTGATCTGCGTCCCTCACGGACTAGCAATTTTCTCCATTATTATAGGCCGTGTAAGCAGAAGGCAAAAGTTGGAGTTGAAACTTGCTCGGGCCCAGCCCAGAACTGTTCCGAACTTATTAGGAAAGTTAATAAAAGAACTAAGGTTCTGTTTACATACAATGTTCTAGTTTCAAAGTCGAGCGTCTTCCGAATGATTTTGCTGGAGTTTTTTGTTCGTCAATTTCCTATTAAGGGATTTTGTATACATAAAAATTACGTAAACTTTGGTGATATTCTAGGATAGACGCCTAATCGCAAAAAAAAGCATAACATGATTATTTGATTAACATGTTATTAACGATTAACCAAAAAAAATTATATATATTATCCTAGTAATAAAAACTCCTCAACGTAACTTACTTTACTCGTTCTTCCGTAAATTCGTATTGTTAATGTTACTTTTCAGTATAATTAAAAAGCGTTTTCTGGACGTAATAAAGAAAAACTAGACTTACACATTTTTCTTTTTTTATATGTAAATACAATTGATCCCACATAATATCCTTACTAAAAATAATAGGGCAATATCGAGAACTGAGATGTCTGCCCCATACAGTTTAACGCCCGTGTCTGGAATGTATTTAATGGTTACAAAATTTAGACCGCTTCGCTCTTTTAAACGGTCCATAAAATTATATAGCCCAACGTTGGCGGAATTCTTTAAGATAAATTGCTACAAATTTTATTGACACGATATCAAGCAGTTTGCAAGATTATTAAATTCCTCGATTATGCCAATATTGAATTCATCAGCCTCGGAAAGGGATCAACTCAATTCAATTGGTTAGTTACTAGACGGTAACAATCTAACTTGATATGAAGTTCACGATGTCTGGCCTGTTATCCATCAGTTTAATTATAATTATTTTATTTATAATTTGATGTAGGTATGTTTCATATAAGTTTACGTTTCTTACATTTGAAGAGTTAACATCAACTTTTATGTCACTTTACAGGCGTATTCGAACGTATACTGACATCCAAATGATGTCATAAGGTTGTCCACTTGTCCGTACATAAATTGGCACGAGCGAGACGCACGATAACTAAATCTCATCATTCAGATACCATTTCGATGTCAATCTACGTTCGAATCGGTCTGTGACTTTTTACAAAATAGGTTGCCCATACCAACTTTCAAACCCTCTCGAGGAAATGAGTATCTTTATTAATTGAAGCATATATTTAATCTCTATTGTTTCCCATAAAGGTTTAAATAATAATGTATTGTTTTTCCGCATTTTTGTTAGTCATAATTTGGTTTTTCTCAGAAACGCGTTTTTCAGGACGATGGCTACATAAAACAAACCTAACCTAACATATGTATAGGATAACCTTACGAAAATCCTGATAAGTTAACGGTTTCAGAATTTTGACTAATCATTACATTCATTAATTATGTCAATGTCAAACGAATGGATCCGATTTAATAACTGATATCTTAGATTCTTCGAGCAACACCGGCTTCCAACGTGTCTCAAGCGATATCTTACCGTACAAATCATACTACGCAGTTCACACTCACTACATAGTTACATACACATTCCAATCTGTAATGACGATACAAATACATAGAAAATGGCATACGTCAAAGACAAATTTTGCACACCTTCATCTGTTTTTGCGTATGGACGAGTCACAACACGCACCGCGCTATGCCCAGTTGGGCCTGTGCTTCGGCAGAGGGGGAATAGTGCGAATGCAGACTCCCGTCCCGGTGTTGCTCGAATCTTAGATTAGAATCGATTGTTGAATACACTTTAAATGAAGGGAAGTATCGACACAGAAAGTCATCTTTAAAATAATACGGAAAGAATAAGATTTCAAAAAGTTATTTTTAAAAATAAGCAACATATGGCTGGTATCTATATAGATACCTACTCCCTGGTTTAAAGCAACCGGTCATAAAAATGGCATTATTATTCAAGTGCTATTTTATTTACATACGATGCTTGGTGTCTGGCGATAAGCGTCGAGCTCAGTTTAGAGGTCGTTTATAATACGAGAATTATAACCGTGTGTCACAAACGCAAGCAAAAGACGAACATGGGATGGAGACGATAAAGAAGAAGTTTATCTGGAGGGATATTCTAAGAGGCATATTTTTAAAGTAAGTAAAAAATATTCGCCGCTTCGAACAAGACTCGAAATTGCGACCTTTTGGAACATCGGTTCAATTGCTCCTATCCAACTGAGCTACTAAAGTTTACTAGAAATGTGCGATTTTTTCCATTCCTTGTAATATAGCTTTGCGTATCTGCTTCCAATAAACATTACAGATATGGTACTGTTTGGCCCTATGGTTGACTGTTAGAGAATGCCATTTGTACATTGTTGTATTGTATATTGTTGTATATATTATATTTAGCGCAATAAAGTTTAACCCCTTATTCATAAACGTGTACTAAAGTTACGATGCCGCTAATAATCATTTGACCCTTTCCATCATATCTATACGTCGGAAAGGGACAAACGATTATTAGCGGCATCGTAACTTTAGTACACGTTTACGAATAAGGGGGTTAATAAATAAATCAATATGATGGTTGCTCTTGTCTATGTGACAGCGTGATAAAACGGTGTCCGTCACTTTCAATCCTGCGGTATTAAAAAGTGACGGTTATTTTATCACGTCATGAAAAAAGCCATCCATAATACGCCTGCTGACCCTGAACACAAATACATTTAGATAGTTTCAATGCACTGTGGGTCTAAGATGGTCGGCTTTTTATCATTTGTCACCATACCTGTCACGTTCTAACAAGTATGTAAGAGCGAAAGTGACGGGCATAGTGACAAGTGATAAAAATGGAACCATGATACCGCCGCTGAATATCGATTTGGCGCCAGTCAATGTTTTTCCATTTTGTTGCATTTTTCAAACTGCCGGTTTTAGTTAATTTCTAGACATTTTAATAAATACGAACAATGAAATACTACTAAATTTGAACTTATAGGTACATTTAAACGTTTCTCGATATGAGTTTCGCTTCTGTTATTGTTTTTGTTGGTCATAATCTTTGATTACTGTCAAATCGTTGTTGCTCCCGCGATAACGTTGTATGGTGATTAAATTCTTTGTTTCTGCTCATTAATTTTGTTTTTCTTTAGTAGTGCACAATAAAGAATTTTATTATTATTCTCTTTATTCATTTAATGTCTTAGATTAGGATTTTTTATAATATGGATATAAAAGTAAAATATAAAAACACTTACAAAACAATACAAAAAATATAAACACATTATAAAAAAACCTAACCTAGGGTGCCGCCAGCAGCGGGGCAAGGCCCAAGCTGCCGGTGGTCAGGGCCGCAGAGAGAGGAACCGCCGCACTATCCGCGCCGTGCTCAAGATCACCGCCTTCTGCATCTGACCCTTGATCCAACCACCTAGCGAGAGTCTCTCAAGGTGTTGTTCGAGACTCTTCGCTATGAGACCGTTCGCTGAAACGACTATCGGGACAATGATCGTCGAATCAACATCCCACATGGCGGTTATCTCGTGAGCCAAGTCTAGGTACTTACTGGATTTGTCCTTCTCGGCTTTCACGAGATTCTCGTCATGGGGGATGGTGATGTCGACGAGCACGGCCCGGCGTTGCGATCGATCTATTATCACGATGTCAGGCTTATTGGCTACAATAGTCCTGTCAGTGATAATAGATCGATCCCAATAGAGCGTGGCACGACCATTATTAATATTATTATTATTATTATGTGAGTGGTTAATTTAAAAATACTGAACTGACATATCCAGATCAAAATTGCTTTCATAGTACTAGCCTTGCAAGAATTCGCTTGGCAGAGTAATTACAATTCATAAATATATACGTGTATTCGTGTATTGGCACGTGTGTTCGTGTATTACGCTCAACTTTCACACCTCGCCACGGTACACAAAGGTGACACAGTTAAACAACTCATTGCGCTCAACTTTAGCAAAGAACACTTGAAACTTTCCGCTCCTGAAAAAGCGCAAAATTTCTTAATTAACGTCAACAAACACAAGCTAAAATTATCGTGTAGACTACGCCTTAAGTGGCGGGCAGAAATGGTACACAAAAGTTACCGAAGAACGAGAAACTAAGTTATAATAACTGACGTCGAATGATCAATATGGTTGGAGGCAAAGTCGGTTGCGAGTTAAGTATAACGTGCGACACGTTAGGCAGTTCGATCAATCAATTTACGCCTGTGCTGCTTTCTAATAAAGTTCTCGTGAATTGTAATTAGTCACTCCTTAGCATGAAGTGTCGTGTCGTCGTCTACAAAGTAGAATACAAAGGTGTGTTACAAATTAGTGGATATAAGTGTGCTACAGGTTCAGAGTCACACCAAAGATAATTTTAAATAGAGGTGAATTGTCAAAGACAACTTTGTAGCCACAGTAAATTTACTGCCATCTTTCGAAACATGATTAAAACTTTTAGAACGCCATTTAACTTTGATCCTTATTCTTTCACTGAGATGTGTAAAATGTGTTAAATATTAAAAAGTGGCGCCATCTTACCGGGCATAACCCAAAGGCTGTGGTGCCATCGCTCGAAACGATGCCGCCATACCTTTGGCCTTTGATCTATTAGATGGCGCCACTTTAAGATATTTAAAAAATTAAACACATATCAGTATATATTGTTTATTTTTCTTGTATCTTTTTACTGAGGTGTGACAATAAAGAGTATTCTATCTATCTATCAGTGAAAGAATATAGATCAAAGTCAAATGGCGTTCTAAAAGTTGTATTTATGGCTACAAAGTTTTCCTTGACAATCCACCACTATTTCAAATTCTTTTTGGTATTAGGGCTCCCATTGTACCCTTCGCATATGGAACAATAAAAAGACCAAGTGCGGGTAGTTTCAAAACTCGCGAGGCTAGATGTTTATATCAAGTTCAGCTAGTCTCTCCACGAGGCAATTTAGCTGATAAAATATTTTAGATAGGTAATTTTTAAAGCTATTTACGCAATACAGTCTCTCTTTATCTTATAATAAAAATAAATTGGTTTGCCTATTTTAAAACAAGTGAACGAACCATTTAGAAAATGCCATATACATGTTAGATTTTTTTTTGGATACCTACTTAATGTACTACTCAAAATCCCGAGCTCTTTCCATCCCAATAGACAATAAAAGTCCCAATACATTTTTCTATATTTCTATGTTACCGGCATACAAAGTAAATGAAATAGAACACCAAACAATATAAGAAAAAAAACTTTGGTAGTCTGAGTAGGAATTACATACTTACCACAAAACACAATTACAACAAAAAAAAATGAAACGTGGCATTTTTTAAAGAATTACATAAACATGAAGTGTTTTAATTTAATAGGTTTATGATGGAATTATAGGCTACTAAATGATAATTTATTTATGTTTATAAAATATTATTTTCGCTTTTCTTTATAATATTTCGGAAGCCTTCTGGATACTTTTTATGAACAAGTTTAAGAACAAGAACTTTCAAGATTGAAAATCGTGATAGACCTTCTGTACGTACATTTTGCGGTGCCACGACCACGATAACGTAATTATGGCACAGCCGCGCCCTAAGGTGTTATTCCGATCGATTCCAAAACGCAAGTAAGTCGCACGATCAATATAAAGTACGATATTCTCTAGCGCATAGACGTTACTCTGTCTATGGTGACCTCCTTATACATTAAATTAGCACAACTTTGTTAAATTGTATCCCTTTCTAACAAATACAAATGTCACTATGACAAATAATGATAAACAATTATCAACTGCCTTTTAGACAGACGTTCGTGAACACCATATGTATTTTTTGGGAAACTATTACGTTATGTATGTCGCCATCCATTTTTAGTTATCATTCATCATCATCTGAGGCTTTACAGCCGCGGGTGGACCTCAGCCTGGTCAAGCAAATCTCTCCAGTCCCATCTAATCGTGGCTGTCCTTCTCCAAATTGTCACACCTAAGGTCCTGGTATCCTGATACGCCGTCCAACCATCTCAGCTTGGGCCTTCCTTTACCTCTCTGGCTCTCTGCTCTACCTTCAAGAAGTATCCAAACGGTACTCTGGCCTCGTTCATTTGGAACAGGTGCCCTCACCATCGCAGGATCTTTATGGTCTTAATGACGTGAAGGTTGTATGGTTATAAAGCGTTCGCGATCTCTCATCTTCCATCACAGCACAGTTACGAAAATTTACGCTTAAATACTCACAAGGAATTCTCATGTTTTTTTCATTCATTGTCAGCCTTAACAAGGTTTTGTCCACAAGAAGTTTTATGCCGCAGTTGCGAATTAATTTTCTTAAATTGGTGAACATTCACTAAGAATGTGGGATCCTGGTTGGGCCAGAAAACTATAAATACTTCAGATAAAACAAAATAGGTAGGTTTATTTTGTATTATCAGTACCCCTAGTGTAAATAAATTCGATTTTGAAACGTGACGTACGCGTTTGCGTTTAGTCTCATTTTGTATTGGATTTAGAAAGAGCGCGCCAAGCGGGACGTTTTGGAACCTCAAAATCCTATACAAAATGAAACTTAACGCAAACGCGTTCGTCACGTTATGATGTCGATAATATTTACACTAGGGGTACTGAAGTACATAAAATGACGTTTTCTATTATTTAAATGCCTTTTCTGAGCGTTCGACTAATGTGTGCTATATTAGCTATTGGAATGTCCCTTGGACACGGGCAACCGAACTTGTTCGTGCTATGTTTACACGATTCAGCTTGGCTCTGATATTACCTAGCTATTACGCAAATTCAGCTGGGTTTAATGCTATGCTAAACACTTGATAGACTAATGGTTAGGCTAAATAAGTGTTTAAGCAATACCTTATTTTACTGGTATGTAAGAGCGACATGTTTTAATACTGCAATGTTTTTCCTCAGTAGCAATATTATTATGCAACATGGGGTAACATAATATCATAAGCTATAACGTTTGCGCGTGATAAAGATAAAGATAGTTTATTATTCAAGTAGGCATATTACAATGCGCTAATGAACGTCAAATAAAGCTACACCGGCTCTAACCCTACACCTCTCACCCGAGAAGATTTTAATCCCCCCTCAAATGGAGGAGGGTATCCCAATATGGACCGGCAAGAAACTCGGCGGGACACAGCTTTTCAAAACATTACATCTTATAATTAACATGCATTAAATAAGAAAAAGTTACTTTAATAATATAGAAATAATGCAATTACATTACATACAGCAGCTACTTTCCTTTATAGAAATTTGATTAAAAAATAAATACGTACATCAAATCAAACAAACACGTAGCTCAATCATAATATTTTAACAAATCTACCTAAACATGATTTTATATAATAAAATTATACATAATACTAGATTAGGAAATCGTCGCTGGGTGTCCGTAACATAAAGCAAAAAAAAGTTCCCCGTATGTTTGTCCGCGATTATTAGATTTAGAATATTGTTCTGAAAAATGCATGAAGTATTCCACAACTTTATACCTGTTAAAGTACTTCCTTATGAACAACATTTTAGCCATGTTTGAAAGTGGTAGCAATAGAACCAAACTTTGAGGTGAACTTATACGGGAGCACGCCACATAGTACTGACCATGGGAGAAACAGTCCTGTCATAGTATCTATTAGGATAACGCGGGTCTCATTCCATACCTCAAAAGCTAAAAAAGAACCCTTATAGGATCACGTGTGGCTGTCTGCCAATCCGTTATAATCGATTTACTCCGAAACTAACTGGACCGATTGAATTGCGATTTGGCAAAAATTCAAAAAACATATCGAATCCTTACTAAAAGATAAGAAATTAAAATTAATAAAGAAATGAGAATATACATTATATAAATCTGACTGAGTGCTACTATAAAATACCTACATAAAATATTTGATGTGCTTTCTTTACCTGAGCTGTGTCACCCATAACTGTACACATAATACAGTGATTTTAATTGCTACTGGTTTTTTATGTGCCTTTAATTTAGTAAAAGGGTTTATAAATCCTAAAAGTTCATATCAAATGGTGCACATCATGTTTTTGTTATGATTTATAAAATAAAATAAATAAATAAATAAATAAATAAACACTATATTGTACGAGAAAAAAGAAATATTGATTACATCATATAGAATATAATTGTGCAGTACAAAGGCCCTAAGAGGGATCTCTTCCAGTTAACCTATACTTAAAATAAAGTACAACTCGAGTTTATTTAACGTCCTTTAAAGGTAGAAAACAAAATTTGTTACGCGACCTTTGAATCTATGTATTTAGTCAGATTAATCTACTAATGAGGCCTTTGCCCAGCAGTGGGACACAAGATAGGCTATTTAAAAAAACTACAAATCTATTTAAATAACAGAATTAAAATAGGAGACCAAATAAAACGTACATATTGATATCTAAATTATCACTCACGCGCGCATTTCGCTCATACTTATACATAGGTATCTACATGTGTCAACGCGAGCGAGACGCACGATCAAATGATAACAAAATAACAACAATTTGATGTCAAGATGTAAATATGAATTTACCTTCTATTGCTTACAGGTTTCGTTGTGAGATAGCGCAAACTGCACTTACCAATTTGTACCTAAATAATCACCACCAAATCTGAAATTCATGCAGGATTTAGCTCTCTAACCGGGTAACGGATGTGTATGACCACTAAGACCCATTATGGATTCTAAATCTACTATTCGGACTTGAGTTTGCTCTCAATTAGGTTTCAGCTGCATAAAGGAAAGCCGCAATGCATCTCGCCGAAGCTCCAAGCAGATCTGCTCAATATCCAATTGCTTTTATACTACTGTGGATTAAAATTAATTATAAGCACTGTCTCTGTATGTCTAATATGTTAAGATTTAAGTTTTAATTTTAATGATGAATTGAAATGAATAATTTGCCTGGATATGCAGTTAGACTGGAAATATAATAACGGCCTTTGTGGTTTAGTCGGTAGTAACTATGCCTACGTAGTTGGTGGTCCTTCCAATTCCACTAAGAACATTTATTTTGTATGATGAGCACGTCTACTATTACTGAACTATGTAAGATTTGAGTATTTATATGTATATGTCGTAGCCAGATCATACATTTTGATCATTTTACGAAGTGGCCAACCGATCATTTCATGAAATGATTGCCACATCATGAAATGATAAATTCTAAGATCCGGCCTCGACATTTTATTTTGTCGTCGTCTATGTACCTAATACCCACCGGCGTACCAGTTGCGTTTTCTTTAATTGATTGACGATCGTATAATCATACAATAAACGCGGCAACCTATCGTTAAGCATGACATTACGAAAACTTTCTCGATTTTCTCTCACACATCATTTAACTAAAACGAAAGGACCGATCTTTATCAAATTTTAATTACCGCCGACGTTTCAAGCTCGTTATTGCGCTCGTGTTTGCCGAGAAGACGATTAAGTCTCATTAAGGTTAAATAATAAAAGACAGCTTGTCTTATTATGGTCGTAGAGATCAATATTTTTATTTGTTTCACATATTTGCTTAAACATTAGCTACTCGTACTGTTGCTTTTCTTTCCTTCACATGGCAATCGAAAGTGAAGTCCATAATATAATATACCTGTTTACAAACATGTCTTAGACCCAAATGATTAGCAAATATTAGGTCAACGGGAAATCTTTATGATAGCCACTTTTAAGAAATTATGGCTAATTCAGGAACTGCCAAAATATATCGCAAAGTACAAAAGAAATTGGCGAATTAGAATGTATTCATATAAGCCAAAGGCGATAAACATAATAATATCCTTAGTAAATTACCGAACGCCCGTCCATCAATGCCCTCCTGCTATAAAAGTGATTGATGTGCCCCGGGCTTTTATAGCGTTTTGCTATTCCGGAGAGTGCACCACACTCCATAATTCTCTGCAAAATCGTTTAATACTGTATGATGTTGCATAGATTATATTATTTAAGAGATATGCCGTTCTCTAAACCGTTCGAATTCAGACTACACCAGCATTACTGCTGCAGGAAGGCGCGACATTGCTGCCAGAAATGTCAAAAATCCAGGCAGTGTCATCGATTTCGATATTCTCGGCCGCTATGCAGTCGGTAGTGATGTCGCGCCACATTTCTGCTTCTTCTTCTTCTTCACGTGCCATCTCCGTCCAGGAGGTTGGCGACCATATGTCTATATGTCTCTCTATGTTCAGTCAATTTCTGCTGCAGTAATGCTTTAATGCTGGTTTTTGAAATATTATCGACCGAAGTTTTAAACTTAACACATTGAGTACCGGGAATCCGCCCGGCGGATTCTCTGTTCGTAGTCGCTTTCCTCTACAAAGCGGAAAAACGCTGGGATCGGCGACGAGCGTAGTGCTACGAAAATGTTGGTCTCACTACGAATAAAAATTAACATATGCGAATGATATTTATGAGCGTTAATTGCGTTATGCACAAAAATCATTTCTTCTCTCATGTTAAGATATGTAAAATTGTTATATGCCTAAGCAAATTTATAAGAATTCACATCACGATCGTCAAAAAACTAGAAACTAACATGCAAGAATTCCATAAAAAATATAAAATAATATAATATTTTATCTCCTGAAAAGAACCGTCAGGGTACATTTAACATTAAATATAAATATGAATTTATAATTTAGTATTTTTTTCTTTAAAAAAATTGCCAACAATATTATGTCCGTTGTAAAAAGGCAATACAATTAATTTTAAGCAAAAGTGAACTCCATAAATTCCTTAAATATATAATCATATCTGCAAAATACTATTTAATCTGTGGTAGTGGTTCTATCCTTGCATTAAATTTCTAGGTAGCAAAATTTCAATGCTGACCAACCTTTAAATTTGAATAGGCGAGTAATAGTGCCCTTTTAACTTACATTGTTGCGATTCAGTGGGTCGATAAGAGCATTTCATGTTTTATTGTCTGAAACATCCTGTCGCAACAGCAAACTATGAACATTAGTTATATGAATTGTATGATTTTGGATAAGCACACTGACTGTAAATTTAAATCTGGTTTGCCATTGCCGTTTTTGCCCATGGCTTTGCGCACTCTATACTCGATTCTTGCTTGGAGCGTATTAGAAATGATTTAAATAGTTTAGAGTTTTGGACACACCACGAAAATTCCTATATAAGAATAAGAATGATTTGCAGTACTGTGTACATTTGTAGATGGTAATCCTGATACAATTTATTAGTTCCAACAGTTACCCATTTCGGGTATGCAATACTTACATAACTTATGAACTAAACTTAAATAACATGCAAAGATAATTAATTACATACCAATTAATGTTCAAAATATTCTTTTAGACTATAAAATGACTTATCAAGTAACCAGTTTTTCAATCTTACCCGGAATCGGTTACCTTGCGTGCCTTTATATCAGCTGGAAGGTTATTAAATACCTGAATAGCTGTTACAAAAGTGCTATTTTTGAATATGGATGTGTTTATTTTTGTTAGCATAATATTGTATCTACTCATATATTGCGTTCTAGCGTTGCACTTAGTTGAAGAGAGAGCTGTAAAATAATTAGGCTGTTTTTTTACAAATAAACTTCTAGAATATAGATTCCGGTCAGTGTAAGAAAGCGTTTCTCTCGGAAAACGTCTCGAAGTGAGTCTCTAAAATTCATTAAAAAAATATTTTTAGGCATATTTTTGGAGTATGAATGTTTTATTCACGTCCACAGAATTACCCCAGAAAATAACTCCGTAGGTTAATAGAGGATACACGTTACTATAGTAGGCACCAATAACTATATTTTCAGAGCAATTCTCTCCTAGTATAAATAAAGAGTAACAGTTTTTGGATAGTTTTTTGTTTATTTGTTCAGAAAAAGTACTAACGTCACTTATAAAATAAATAAAAAACAATTGAATACTTACTATCTTTAAATGTAGGTACCCACCCAACGCGTTTTCCACTAGGAATGCTACGATACAAATCGCTACATATCAGACAACACCTAGTAGTAGCGAAGCTGGCTCTAGGCGTAATTCATAACAGGGTGTATTGTGTGTGAGGTGGTGAGACTGTGTGCACCTGATGCGCGGCATTTGAGGGCATTGTTCTGCTTATGTGACTTAATTTATATATTGATTATATGTATTGGGATGTATTGTGTGTGTGTGTGTGTGTTCCTCCTGGTTATGGATGCTCTGACATCGAACATACAGGAGGAAGCACCCTGGTGTATGCTGTTTGCTGACGACATTGTTCTTGTCGGAGAAAATGCACTTGAGGTCCAGAGCAGACTGGGAAAATGGCAAGAAAAGCTGGAAAGTGTGGGACTGAAAATAAGCAGAACCAAAACGGAGCATATGTTCTGCGATTTCGGTGGTCTATCCAGTTTTTCCCATATTGCCTTAGACGGTGTATCCCTACCAGTCTGCTCCGATTTCCGGTACCTTGGGTCATTGATCCAAAGTGACGGCAACATTGACCGTGACGTGAAAAATAGAATAAATGCGGGATGGATGAAATGGCGACAGGTCTCTGGAACAACTTGCGATCCACGAATGCCCCTTAAACTTAAGGGGAAAATCTACAGGACGATCGTGAGACCTGTTGTAATGTATGGATCAGAATGCTGGGCGACGAAAGTGACGGATGAAAGAAGAGTGCACGCAGCGGAAATGAGAATGTTGAGATGGATGTGTGGAGTGACGAGAAAGGATCGAATTAAGAATGAGTATATAAGGGGAAGTTTGAAAGTAGCACCGGTAGCGGAGAAGATAAGGAGTGGTAGGTTAGCGTGGTATGGGCATTTAATGAGGAGGGATGAATGCCATATAGGAAAAAGAATGTTAGGAATGAATGTTGATGGACGAAGAGCGGATGGTAGACCCAAAAAACGATGGATGGATTGTGTGAAAGAGGATATGAGAAAGAAAGGAGTGAGTGCTGAGGTGACGAAAGATAGAGGAGAATGGAAGAGAAGAACATGTTGTGCCGACCCCACATAACGTGGGATAAGGGCAGGAGGAAGAAGAAGAGTGTGTGTGTGGTGAGAGAGAGAGACCTTTTGCGGACATCAAAACTCATATAACTCATCTCCACATTAGTCGTATTCACAGCACGGTGACCCGAAATGAACGGAGTCCGAAAATGCCCACAGAGTTACCGTGCGCAATAATGAATAATAATTGATCTTACTTGTTTTGTCCCCAGGCCGTCCAGCTCCAACAGTCCTCTGGCTCATTGATGGGGCGCCAGCGCCTCAATACATCGGCGAGAAGACCGACACACACGTCGTGGTCAATCGACTGGAACTACCACATATTAAACGCAGTCACCTCAATACGACGTTCAAGTGTCGAGCGTCGAACACTAACCTAGTCAGTCCGAAGGAAAGGACTGTTAGGCTTGAGATGAACCGTAAGTTTTTGTTAATATTTTTTTATGCATTTGGATAAGTTAGTATTAGGGGAGTCCTACTGGAGCTGCCACTGCCACATATCACGCGGAGTTTAAATGCCAAGCATCAAACACTAACCTTGCTAGTTTCAATAGTCAATCAGTTATTTCACTCGTCACACAGTTTACAATACATGTGCAGAAACATAAACACAAATCTCTTCCCCTCGGACCCCCGCAAGGGTTAGACGTGTCATAATTACGCGCGACTTTATTTATAAAAAAATAAATAAACAATTTACTTAATTTAATTCAAGTGAAATATTAGGAGTGCATAAGCTTGAAAGACCAGTTGCCGTACCGCTGTAGTACGTCACGCCTACGCTATGCTGCAGACCGGGTGAGTGCTACGCTGCTACGCCGTCCCCCGACGCACCTACTACGCTACGCATCATTTGCTACGCCGCGCCCGGTTCTGTGACCTCCTGCTGTGCACTTATGCGCTCCTGGTACTGCGCTGGTACATTTTGTGAGTACGTCATCAGCTACGCGTGACCCGTTTTGTTACTTACTGTTTTATCTCTTCGCAACTACTGCTACCCTGGTACAATATGGCCGGTAAAAATGATGAGAATGTGTCTATGGACAACATGTCGATTGAGATAGATGACAAATTCTCCACAGACTATGTAACTCTACGGCAACAAAAACAGGAAAGACAGACAGATTACATTACTATTACAGACTTTAATGAGTTTAAGGAGGAGATGAGAAGTTTAATTAGATACTACACGGGCTGTCAGCACAAAGATATCTCCGACTTGAAAGACACTGTCAAAGACATAAGACATTCAACCAACAATATAGAAGCTTCTCTGGATGACTTACACCTGGAAAATCAAGAGCTGAAAAAACAAATTACTGAACTTGAAAACCATATAAAGGAAGACAGAGAGCACATAGCATTTTTGGAAGATAAATTGGACGAAATGCAATGTATGAGCCGGAAAAGTAACTTTGAAATAAAAAATGTCCCTAGGAAGGAAAATGAGAGCAAGCAAGACTTAGTTGAAATGGTCACTACCTTGTCTGAAACCATTGATTGCAAGATCAACAAAAGTGATATTAGCGATATTTACAGAGTTCGTTATAAAAACTCCGCTCACAAAAATGCACCTATTGTAGTTGAGACCAACTCCACCTTCTTGAAAAACGATTTCCTTAAAATGGCAAAGTCATATAATGTAAGGAATAAATCCAAACTCTGTGCTAAGCATCTAGGACTTAAAACTCAGGAAGACACTCCTATATTTCTCTCTGAAAACCTTACCTCGAAGGCAGCTCGCCTACATTTCTTGGCTCGTGACTTGTCCAGGTCAAAGAACTATAAATATTGCTGGACATCGTACGGTAAAGTATATGTCCGGAAAAGTGATCAATCGCCAATCATCCTGATAAAACATGAGGATCAAGTACATCACTTACTACAAGGAGATTGACAATTAGTGTACATAATAATTCATTCATTTTTTGTTTACTTAAATAGCAGCATGTATCTAAAGCTATTACTCTTAATTCTAGTATTGAACTTTCACATATTGTTAACACAGCACACACAAACAACACACACTTCTACATTTAATTATACACAATATGATTCTGGCGCTATTTCATTACCATCATCTACGAAACAAAATAAAATTGCATATATACATATTTCACATCACCAATTTACATATAGAAAAAATATAATTATTGTTAAGCATTGTTTTGGGTTTATATCTCATCTCATTTTTTATTACACATTATGCATAAAAAACGTACATAATACGGAACTAATAATGAAGTGCTTTTGCCATACCACCTACTCCCACTATGGCTGATACATTACAAACAATTAATGAAATTGATAGACTAGAGATAGCCCAATCTTTTGAATGTGATACTTTGAACCTAACTAACTATTTAAATGTTAAAAGTAACGATTTTACGTTAATTACTCAAAACATAAGGAGTATATATTGTAACTTTGATAGCTTTCTATTATCATTGGCATGTCTTAAGTTTGAAACAGATGTAATCGTTTTAACGGAATGTAGGCTTGACTCGAATAAGCTCGTCCCCCAATTGCCAAACTACAACATGTACTCTTCCACACATCAACTTAATCAGAATGATGGGGTGGTTATATATGTAAAAAATGTTCTTCGGCACAAAGTAAAAGAGGTAAAATTATTACATGCATCTTGTTTGCAGATAGAGGTTATGAATAATTCAATCCTATGTATATACAGATCCCCGTCTAACACGAATGCTGACCCCTTTATACTTTCATTAAATAATCATTTAAATTCTATCAAATCCACTAGCAAAAGCATCATAATCACTGGGGATATTAATATAAACATAAAACTTAAGACTGATGAACGCCCACAAGAGCGTAACAATAGACTTCAGTATTTAGATATGCTTTCTTTACATGGAATTTTAGCTGCACATACCTTGCCCACTAGGGAAGAAAACTGCCTCGATCACGTAATGCTAAAGATAAATAGATGCAAATTCCAAGCCTCGGTATGTGTATTGCAAACTACTTCTACCGACCATTTTACTGTGTTGTTATGTATTTCTAAAATGAAAAATAATGTCGTTTTAAATAAGACTAAAACTGTAGTAGATTTTAATGCAGCTCTTGAGGAATTAAAAAATAAAAATCTTAATAATCTCCTGTACTACAGCGATCCAAATATAGTTATAGATAGTCTAATCTTTGAGATAACAGCGGTGCTAAATAAACATACTACAATCAAAACGATACCTAAACAATACAGAAATTTAAAACCCTGGATTACACCAGGAATTTTACGTTGTATACGTAATAGAGATATTATGCAAAAGAACTTAAAAAGTGATCCTTTCAACGAAATACTAAAAATAACATATAAAAGATATAGAAATAATTGCAATAAATTAATAAAAAAACTAAAACGTAATTATGAGAGAGAGCTATTGAGTAAATCTTCTAAAAATAATAAACTTCTGTGGAAAAATATAAAAAATATTACATACACTAATAAAAATAATAGGACTAATTCTGAGCTCCTTCATCTCAAATCAACACCTGTTGCTTCTGCAAACTACATCAATCGCTACTTCTCCAATATAGGAAAGCAACTTGCGACAAATATTAAACCGGATAAAAACGTACAACAAACATACCTTCTAAACCTTCGGTCTCAGCCAAACTCCTTTATACTGTCCCATACTGACCATGATGAAGTTCAATCCATAATATCAAGCCTTAAGAATAATAGTGCACCAGGCTGGGATAATATCTCCAATAAATTTCTTAAACTTGCAAAGCCAGTACTGATTCCAATAATTACGCATTTAGTAAATATTTGTTTTGATAAGGGAATTTTTCCAGATCCACTTAAACAATCAATCATTACACCAGTTTTTAAAAGTGGAGACAGAGACGATGTAAATAATTATAGACCTATATCTGTTCTACCAGCAATTTCCAAAATACTGGAGAAGTTATTGAATACCAGATTATTTAAGTACTTAAATAAATTCAACCTATTATCCCCGTCTCAATACGGCTTCAGACCTGGTAAATCTACCGAAGATGCTGTATCTGCTCTAACTTCACTAATAGTTGACCATCTTGACAATGGATCTAAATGTATGTCTGTGTATTTAGATATCAAAAAGGCCTTTGACACCGTCTCTGTCCCTATACTGTTACACAAGTTGGAAAGGATGGGGATAAGAGATATTCCGCTTCGTCTTCTCCAGGACTATTTAACAAACAGGAAACAGAGGGTGAAACTGGGAGACTGCAGCTGTACAAGTGAAGATGAAGACGTGACGTACGGAGTACCTCAAGGCTCTGTGCTTGGACCAACGCTATTTCTAATTTATATTAATGACTTGTGCGACTTAAAGATCCCACATGCAGATATATTCTCGTATGCTGACGACACTGCCATCGTCTTCACTGGTACTTCATGGGAAGATGTACAGAAATTCGCGGAAAATGGACTTGAAATTATTAATGTATGGCTTAAGAACAATATTCTTACGTTAAATACCGCTAAAACAAATTATATATGTCACAGTATATACAGTAATACACAACCTGTGAATAGTTTCGACATTAAAATACATAGCTGTTGTAACAATCTACTGAACTGTTCCCAGCAAACCTGTCCCGCTATACTTAAAGTTGATAGCACAAAATATCTGGGAGTCTTTGTGGATCGGGGGCTCTCTTGGTACCAACATCTCGAATATGTTATATTACGTCTACGAAAGCTTAATTGGATTTTTAAAAATTTAAGACATGTGGTGCCAAGGGTCGTTCCGGGTGCCCTTGGTCACGGTAGAGATCTTTTAAAAGAGATCTACACATCATTAGTTCAATCCGTGTTAACCTATTGTTTGCCTGTTTGGGGTGGCGCTGCTAAGACTCGCTTTATTGACGTTGAGAGAGCTCAGCGTAGTCTTCTCAAAATTATGTATTTTAAGAAGATGTGGTTCTCAACTGACAAGCTATATCAAATGTGTAAGTTGCTTACTGTCAGAAAATTGTATATATTAACCGCTGTCCTAAGAAAGCATAAAACCACAACTTATGACCGCAACATTCTGACAAGACGGAGGAAAGATATTGCTATGCACCTACCTAAAACGTACACAACTTTTGCTAGTAGACAGTATAACAAACGTTCATCTCACTTATATAATACCTTAAACAAAGCACTAGATATATATCCAATGCTGCAATATGATGTAAAAAATAAAATAACAAAGTGGTTGGAAGATAAAAATTACGATCAGGTGGAAGAATTATTAGGATATGTAGCCTAGCCAGATCACACAAACATACATACACACATGGGCACACACACACACACACACACACACACACACACACACACACACACACGCGCACACACACACACACACACACATACTCATATAATAATTAAGGAACATAGCTTTAAGAATAGAATTGTATAATACTGACTGTACTTAGCTATGGAAGAGCGGTGCCTCCTAGCACAGGTTATTTTGTAAATAACTTACAAGGAGACACCAGCCACTGTAACATTTGTCATGGTTTTTGAAAGAAATAAACAATTTTGAATTTTTTTTTTTTTTTTTTGAACACGACAGGTAGCCTTATCGCTTAAGAGCGATATTTTCCAGATTACGTTTGGGTAGCGGAGACAACCATATTAAAACAGAGCAATAGGCGGTGCAGAAAAAAAAGGTGAACCGAATATTACCAAACAACACAACATAATTATGACTACAACGTCATAAATAAGTACCTATATAATAATAATAAGTATTGGACATTCTTACACAAATTGACTAAGCCCTACAGTAGGCTCAAGAAAGTTTGTGTTGTGGATACTCAGACAACGACATACTTGCGTATAAGTAACTATATATATAATATACAAATACTTCAATTCAAAGAAAACACCCATGACTCAGGAAATGCCCTTACCTACAGGGGTTCGAAGTCAAGAAGCTTCATAAACGGCCGTATTTTTTTTTACGTTAACTTAGAAGTTTGATTTTTTCATAGCTTTTAGAAACTGTAGACTTGAGTGTATAGTTTTAATTTCAACTCGATACCTTCACGCATTGCTGTGAAAAAGGTTCTCCACAGACAGACGGACGGACAACAAAGTTATCCCATAAGGGTTTCGTTTTTCCTTTCTGTCTGGTATTATAACTACGTAAGTATTTGTGAGATTATTTAGATATTTTTTAAGTTAACTAGTCCTTCCTACCTGACCACCTGACCTGACTTTTGGGTTTAAGTCCTGTTTACTACTATACCTTTTGACCATACGCCGCATATTGATGAAATTTAGTATAATGTAGTATAAATTAGATTTATTTTATTTATGAATATAAGATTTGCATGCCCATTAGCTGGCTGAATACACTGTTCTTTGGAATGTATTTGACAACATCCACTTGACTGTATGTGTATTCTAGCAAATAAATGCTTCGGCCTTTCGGTCGTCTATATAAACAGCTTGGTTCGGGTTGTCTATATAAACATACATACATACATTGACATATATATCTAAAGACGGGCCATACGGACAATAATAATGGGGCCAGTACAGTGGTGTCACGCACACGAATTCGAGCCAATGCAGTCTAACGCCGCAACGCGATTGGTTGATGAGTTTGCACCACGCACGCGATTGGTCGCAACTAGTTGCGTTAGACTGCACAATTGGCTCTAATTCGAGAGTGACACCACTGAACTAGCGCCATTCTTAGTGCCCGTAAGGCTCGTCCTTAGATATATGTCAATGCATACATACTATAATTTTTGAACATTTGTGAACATCTGCGGTGGCAGCATGGTTGCATTTTTATCGCTTCTCAAGTTGTTACTATGCCCACACTTTGAACGTGACACGCATGGTAACAGGGCATAAAAATGCGACCGTGCTCAGCCCGCTGATTACATTTGTATTATAAAAAGCAATACAAAACATGAACATAACTAGATTCACTTTAAACGGCTACAGTGTAAAACAGTGTTGAAAAAAATATAAAGCGCTGCTATATGTACAATACAATCAGCGCAAAAGTTTCACACTTGCCCGTTTTTATTCAAAGTCATTGATATAGTAAACTGCAATATGCAACTGTTGCACAAATAGACAATTCAGATGACTGAGCGCTCTCAACTCGAGTTCCATTTATTGACTTGCTAGCGATCGTGATGCTTTGCCCGGAGCTTTTTTATACTTTTAAATGAACGTTTTCAAACCTTCAATCGGGATTTTGCTTGTCACTCTTTGGTCGTATAACAGTTTATTTTTTTATACATTTAAGGTAGTGCTGCATTTAGCTAAGTCCCTTATTGCACTGTGGAACTCTTCAATGCTTTGATTTTCAGTATGGTTCAAAAGCTCTTCTTCTGCTAATTAATTAAGTATTTTGAAGTCAATTGCTTCATACTGTACTTTTTTGTGCGATTTTGGCTTCTTTACTACACAGTTCTTCATCCCTAGAATAATTTGCTTGTGATCTGATAGAGAAGAGTCAATTAAAGCTTTTTGTATAAACTTGTCCTTCACGTTCGTTATAATATGGTCCAAGATATTGTTGTAGCTGTTTCGCGAGTTGAATATTGTTCATCAATTTTATTTATAGTCTTGTATCCGTTTCCGTTAAGCATATCTATGTCAGTTTTCGAAACTTTGTCTTTCTCATTTAAAGCATGACTTTGGTACTATATTGTTTAATTTTATTACTACTTACCCTACGAACTGAATAGGGGCCTTAAAAATAATTTTACACATTACCGCATTGCTGACCGTGACCCTTCTTATGCATTGTTGGTGCTTGAAAACTTACATACTGCTGTGGCGCAGCGACCCGAAGTGGATCTTGGCCTCCGACACCAAAGACCGCCATGCTTCTCTGTCCAAAACCGTTTCCATCCAGTCGACGGCGCCGAGTTCGCTAAGGTCTTGAAAAAAATAGGCTCTGAAACATGTCGTGGGAGTGACTAAAAATACTAGGGTTAAACCGTAAAATTAGCTTATTGTTCATATGACTCATGACTGTTTAAATTCAATTAAAATAAAAACGCCGTGAGGAAACATCACTTATAAAAACTAGGAAACTCTTAGCCCAGCGCACTGAGCTTGCGTGTAGATTTATAATTAAAGGGCATAAGGGCATGATCATTGTATTTTTTTCCTTAAAAGTTGTAGCTTGGTTTAAAACGGTCTGATTAATATTTTTGAGCTAAAAAGGTTTTCAATCTTGAATTTGTATCAACTTATTTGTCTTGACAATTGGAAGGTTGTAACCACAGGAACAATCAAACGTTAAGATGAACACATTACGTAATCCAATTAATCTAATTAAGAGATTTTTGATACGGAATACGATCGCCGATAAAGTAAGGACGCTAAGCATGACGAGTTTCGTACGTTGACCCGCCATTTCGTATGTCCATCGCACGCGTAATTATATTCCTGTCCCGCCGATTATACGCCGGTCAATGCCACTGTGCGAACAGGAAAGCAATATAAATATAGGTCTGCGGTAGAGATAGAATATGGCAGATCAAGTTACGAAATTCTTTCCTCACTTTATTAAATATTGACTACAATAGTTCACTATTTCTTTTGTTCACAGTAAAGCCCATCCGCGTAGAGATACAGAACAAGCAGGTCACGCTGTCTTCAGAGCGGTACGTGAGTCTGAAATGCGTGTCGGAAGGCAGCCGGCCCGCGGCGCAGCTCACCTGGTTTAAGGACAATAGGAAGTTTACGAGAGGCAATGTAAGGTCTACATAAATTTATCACCTATAAATATGTCTTTCTGCAAACTGAGAAGAAGCTAATAATTTAAGTTTTTTTACTTTTAAGTTATGCCACCGACGTGGTTTAAAAAAAATATACGTAGGCGTTTAGACACTTAGTCGCCGGTCGCCCGGGCGTCTTCGCGACTTGCTCCGTACTGACGATGCACAACTCACACAAGCGACTGCTGGTCGCCGGCGACCACAAGGAACACTAGTTTAAATTAGGGCTCCTGATATCCGTGATACACGCCGATCCGTAGCTACGGGTTCTTAAGCCCGGCGGTACTAAGATCACGAATTTCACGAACACGGCAAGGTACGTACCTCGTACCTGCGTTCGCGTGCGGATTCACGTGACACGCCGTGACCGTGACACGCCATGATACGTAGCCCGTACCTGCGTTCGTGCGCGGAGCTTCGGGCTCGGTTCCGTTGGATAGGCACTTATCGCACGTCTCGTAGGTTCGACACGCCCGGGAGAAAAATAAATAAGGACTAGGTATTATTGAATTGAGTTACCACTTAGTATATCGAATACGGGACGTACATCGGACAAACATTTACGTGTGAATTAAACTTAAATTGTATTTTTGCATCGATTTGAATATAATGGTTATATCTAAATAATTTATGGGGTTATTCTGTTTTTTGTATAACCAGCTATTGATTTTAGTCAAAACTAGTGACCTGCTCGTTGCATTGCACTAATATAAATATAAGGTGTAAAACTCCCTAGTAAGTATCATTATAAAATTATGAACTTAAGCAACGCTGTGCTACTGGTTGTCAAAGTCAAAGAATATAACGTAGCCTAAATATAAACAAGGCAATCCTAATCCAAAGAAACAAAAGGGTAAATTTCTGCAAATCTTTGGTAGGTATGATAAAGATAATACAGGTAAACAAATTCAACAAAAACACATGTACGGGGCCACGGAAAAAAAAGTACGCAGCTGCAGTACTTATCAGTTTCGGACTTTCGGCACATTAAAGAGTACTGTTTTGTTTCTAGATTGAAGGTAATAATGACATATTATTGTAAGAGTGTTTTATTGTATGACTAACAAGCTAAGCCAACATACCGGGTTTTTTTTGTAGATAATAAGTGCAGTTGCACGTGCAGACAAAGATAATAAGATTTGCGAGCGACTTATTAAAATGAAACAAACCATATACATAAGTAGCTGTGGGCTTTACCTTTTGTTCGTGAAGTTGAAAGAAGTGACCGCGATGTTTTGTTTTACAAATTCGTGGTATTTTTTATTTAATCTGGAGTGAACTCGCATTCATTGTCATTAGTTACTCCTGACATCACAGTTGGTCTTCAAGTTTTAATTTAGCCGTGATTTTAAAGTTATTTTTGTTGTTGTTTCGTAATTATTTTTTTTGTTATTGTTAGTGTATGATTAGTGTTACTCTAATGGTGTGTTTAAACTATTAACAATGAAGAGAAGTTGGGTGTGGAGATATGCCACCAGAGTAGGGTTGCCAGATCGAAAGGCGCTATTATCGGGAAAAGATATCAATTTTTCGGGATTTTGGGACTGAAGTCGGGAAAAAAACGTTCAAATTATAGTAATTGTATTAATAACAACGATATTTTACATTATTGGCACTACGTCAGCTGCTCTGCCCATAGACGTTTTTATATAAAAATAATATAAATTCTTTGAGATCTTGAACAAATAAAAAAAAATGTCTTCTCATTATCTACCTATACTATCATACTTATACTTATTAGGTATCAATAATCAACCAAATTTATGGAAATAATTTATTTCTTAGGTTGCCACATGTATTTTATATTACTTTTGACCGATTTTACCATTTCTTGGCCTTTTTCGCTATTTAAGCTAGACTTGAAAGTCATGCAGTTTTCGTCAAAGTTGAGTCGAATCATTAATTCGGCTTTAATTAGATCCATTCCCATTCTATTCCTTTCTTTTGTGTAGAGGTAAGGCAAACGCGCTCCCGCCCCGCACCGCACCCCTCACCGCACAATCTCACGCCAGCTCGCCACGCGCGCCCCGCGCGCGCGCAGTCAGACGCCCTTGACGCGGGTCGCTCGCTCGTTCGCTCGGCGACAGTTCGGAACTTGAAATTATTGTTTTATTATAACGTGAAGCTGTTTTTCGGGACAGTCTTCACTTCGTCGGGAATCGGGAACACATGCTAAAAATCGGGAGAATCCCGCCAAATCCCGACCATCTGGCAACCCTACACGAGAGTCGGAGATACAGCTTTATGTACCTTGTGCAATGATCGCACAAATAATGAGTTTTCCTGTCGTATTATTTGTCGTATTTTAGCAACCCGTTTATTAAAGTAGCTATTAATTGTAATCAATGTTTGGTTCTTTTCATTTATTACTCATTAATATTTAAAAGGCCTTACTAATGGAAATAAATTTTAATTCAAAAGTAATGAAACGGAATTAGAGCTTTGAATAAAAAACTCACGATACATTTTTATTCGTAGCTCTTAGAGACCGCATCGTATCTTCACTCAACGTCGCGGGCGGACCGAACCGGCGTGTTCTTAAGATACGTGAAGCCGTGATCACGCCTACACGGATTTACACGGATTCACGTACCCTAATTTCACGTAGCCGAATGTCACGTGCGGAACGGACCATAAAACCGTTGCCGTGAAACACGAAACCGGGCGCACGGCTACGGGTTCACGAATCACGGACACGACCGCGAGCCCTAGTTTAAATGGAAGCGTTCACACTGCGAGTAACTGCCGTGACAGCAAATTTCTCTCTCTCTCGAACATAGTTGTGAAGGAAAAAACATAGTTTAGTGATGATTGTGCACGGCTTGGTCTCCTGGCCTCAGTTGCCTATGTTTTGGTCGCTGAGAGACCAAGTTCCAACGGCTCTGATATGCGTCTTATTTTTTATAATGTATAAACAAGTGAAATCTGACATCCACTTCATTAAAGATACTATTTATGTTTGTTTTTAGAAAGTAGAAGCCCAAAACGAGACGTGGGTGAGCAGCACGATAGAGTTCATGCCGCTGCCCGAAGATGACGGGTCGCAGCTCAAGTGCCAGGCGGACAACAGCGCGTTGCCGGGGCAGAGTATAGAGGACTCGTTCAAACTAGACGTCGTATGTGAGTATTAGTTTAACTTGGCCTGCATTATTAACGGACCTTTTATTGCTTTTGTTATCTCTCAAAATATAACCTATCAACGTTATATAGGTCATAGTACTCTGGGGTCGCTGGTAGGAAATAAACAGTTCTATGAAAGGCCAAGCCGAAGGCACAAACCGTAGATATGACCGTTATCCATCCCGAAGGGAAAAAAGTCTTACTGAGACCTGGGTTCTCACTCTCGGCAAGGCGCATCGCTCACTAGTCAGCCGGTGCCCGCACCCTCTTCCTCACGCGTAATAATTAACCAATTATCAATTTATTAGCTTCCTTATTGACACATGTCTCCAGTTAGCGTATGATGAATGCTGTTAAGCGTCTGTTTTACACCGCGCGATTGGAATACCGGAATTATGCTCCAACTGATATGTATCCATCAAATCCGTATAGGGAGATATTTCGCCAATCCATCGAAAAACGTCAAGATTTTCCCACCATCTGCCCTGCCGATGCTAACTGTTAATGGATTTGACTTGTACTATACTTTCCTGTAAAAATATTGATATTTTGTTTCTAGATTTTAAGCTCCTTTATTAGAAATCAGTTTTCGGTGAGCGTCAGGATGGTGGGTGGACCTGTGCGAATTTTCACGAAATATTTATAAACATATTGTACTTTCGTGTACTTAAGTGTACTTTTAATAGAAACCAGTATACTTCTCCCTAAAAGGAGGCAGTGAATATAATAAAACATCAAGATAATTTTTAACTTCCAACGACCCAGGGAAATTGAGAGCAATCACGATATTCACGATCACGTTCATTTCATTATTCCTTAACGAGATTAATGAATACGAAACCAAGTGGTCAGAGGAGCACATTATTTAAATATCTGCGTACTCTCATTAATTTTGTGTTTACTCTCACGTTTTCCAAGAACTTCCGTCAGCTTTCACAAATATATGCGTTGTCTCTAGTCGAAGAATCTTCTCAGAATTTTATACTGTTCTTATATTTTTCATCGCTTACTTAAGTCGAGGAACAAACTAATTGAATTCCAGTATCGTTTATTTTGACCTAGACTGCTAGAGCTTATTTAGTTATGAATAAATAATGTTTGCGTTCTGGCACTAGGAAAAAACAGAAGGCAAATCTATTAAATTATGCGGTCTTTTTAGTTTTAAGATAAAAATGTGAAAAGAAAATCATCATAACTACTACATATGTATAAGTTTGTACAACTTTTAACGTATTATTTGTCAAACTATACATGCTGCACATTGTTATCCATTTTTATTTTGTAAAATAATAAACAGTGGCACTTATGAGTATGTAATGATGATAAATATATATTTGTTCGTGCATACAATGTACAGTCAGCATCAAAAGTAGCGGATGAAACAACGCGCCAAAAGTATCTGATATTCCGAATAAATTTTCTAAATGTACGTAAATCTGTAAAATTCACATCCAGATGTATATCTTTTAGAGTCTAAATTGTTCTACAACTACATATAGAACCATCACTTTTTGTTAAGCTGGTCCAGAATGGTAGAAACTTTTGAAGCGTTGTTTGATCCGCTACTTTTGATGCTGACTGTACAACTCACTTATTTGAAGTGTCAAATCAAATCAAATTTCTATTATTGATTCTAATAGCAAACTGCCAGTTTCCAGCTACAAGCTATTTTTATTTCCATGAGTTCATTCATAATCCAATTTCACCCCTAGCGCCCAAAAGCAAATTGCCCGCTGATTGCTTTATAATTTTGACAATCAACTGCCTAACTCCGTGAGCGTAACGGAATTAGCGTTACTTCTTAATTTGGAAACATTGACTTCCTCCTATAGACAAGATTATAAAGCAAATACGAAACGCACTGTCACCAAACAGTCACATATATCACTTGCTGAGTTGAGTTACACAACCTCATTGAAACCCATTCTTTTGAACCTAAAATAAACGTTTTTTGTAAATAATTTTAATTTTCGTGTATACGATGTCATAAAAGCTACTGAAATAAGCAGTCGCGCTCTCTTATAATGAAGATCAGATGAAACCGCATGCGTAATACAGTATGACTCCGACCGCGGGTCTGTCGGTATAGTTTGCGTCCATAGTAGTGGATGATACTACGCGTCGAAAGTATCTACGATTCTCTATTAGCTGTACAAAAAGAGATACAGATGCTTTTGTACGCGAACTGTACACAAGTATATCTACTTGTAAAAGTATTAAATGTAGCTAATACTTTTGGCACGTTGTTTAATATTCTATTCGTAATGTACATCGCAATGTATATAGCTTTAATGAATGCGTAGTTTTCTACGCATTCATTAAAGCTATATGCAAAATGCACTATTTCACGTATGCGGAGCCGGGATGCAAGCAGTGGGATTTGGCTTTTGATCAGCAAGAAAAGTGAAGGCGAGTCATCTTATATGCGTATTCTAGTATATAAGTGATCTGTGCTTGGTCGCATCATTCTAGGAACGAATATTGCTGAGTAAGCGATAAAGGGGCGCGGGCCCGAACAGTTAGCACATCCGTAAGGTCGTTAACTTTAATTATCATTGCTACTTAGCACTTGCTCAGCGCGTCTGCCGCATACGACACTTTCCAAGCTACTGTCTCAACCAAAAATGACGTATATCCCTAAATCTCTTAGTAACTTATCGTCTTTTAGCTTCAACTGCAGTATTGTGCTAAAATTAGCTCTCTCTCAGAACTCTTCCGCTTATAAAGCGTCAATTATTTTTATATGACCCGATATTCTTTGATGCTGTGATAAAAACTTGAAGCTGCAATATAGAGGAACGTGGCGAAATTTATAAAAGAACTTCTTTTTTATTGCCGTACCGTGATCGCTTCAACTTGAATACTAGGTGAAACTATGCAATAACTTGGAAACGTGGACAAAGAAATGCAAGAGCTAGTCATAAAGATTGCGAGCGGAACTATGCCGAGTACCGCTGCATATCACCAGGAACCGAAAACGTCGAGCAATGCGAAGATAGACAAAAGGGTGGGAATGTACGTTGAAAGGGTGGTCGGAAGTGAATGCGGACAAGAAAAAAGGGACCTTTGTCCGGCGAACACAATAGGCTGAGAAATATACCCCACCTAACGTTTAATATCATTACTTCTTGTCTTTTTATGTCGCCCAGAAATATGTACATTTCCCTTTCGTTTGGATACGAGTAATCTGGTGGGCGTCGCCTTGTGTCTTCGGATTATGTCAACATACAATTGCGATCTAACTAGGTATAAATATTGTATCGTAGTAAAAAGCACATATATCATTTTAAATTAGTCATTCTTAAATTTATTTAATAAACTTTCGTTTCAATCACTTCTCTTTAAATTGCGAGATGTATACTAGTTTTTTTTATAATGCTTTGTTTTTCACGATAATAATGTTGATAAATTTATGAGCCAACAACATAACAAGTTGAAATGGCTTCCCCTTATTAATTGATGTTCATTACAGTACTAAGATTATTAATGCCTATCTATTACTTAACAATTACAACTTAAAATAATAACATTATAATTCAAGGCCGTTTTTTTTAAATTAAGTAATTTAAAGGCATCAAAAGATAGATGTCAAAACTATAACACAACTAAATTAAATCATAAAAAATAAAACCCTAAAAGGGGTTGTATTAGGTAGCCACACAAAAAGTTAAATGGGGGCGAGCGAACTACGAACGAAATTAACATTAAACATGGAAATGTCAACGTATGTTTAATTAGAACAAAGAACAGGGTATGTTCCGGTTCGAATACTCAATAATTAGATATTAGATGATAAAAAGTTATGGACGACTCGATTTTGGTGAAATATAAATTATAGTATTTCGAAATACACAACGTGGACTTACTCCCAATTATAACTGCTTAGGTAATAATGTGATACAGTTAGAGAACTGTTTGACCTACCTAGTATAAAATAAGGATAACGATCGAAACAGCAACAATTGTAAGGCAAATAACACAATAGTTATTTGCCTTACAATTGTTGGAGCAAGTTTTTGTTTAATCGCTCGTGCCAATATTGATACCCGAGCAAGCGAAAGATTCCAAAGTTGAACCATGAGCGTAGCGAATGGAATCTTGATCGTTGCGAAAGCTTCAGACACGAGGGTTGAACAGATTTTGCCACCGAGTGAAACAACATTTTTCACGAGGAAAATACTAACTGTAAAATATCAAACAAAATCAAACTAAAACTAATCCAAATGAACTCTATTAAATATTTATCATTCAAAATTACCATTACCATAAAAGTCAATTCTAACAACTAACATAAGGAAACAACTCAAAATTTGCTTTAAAATTATATTACATTGCCGCACAACATGTGGATAAAATGCAACTTTCTTATCCATTTTTGAAGAAACAAGAGAGCTTTTACCAGCTGGTGTAGAGAAAAATATATGACACCTTGATTAGTCAACGTCGTCATTCCAAAATTTTAACTAATACGGTGCCACAAAACCAAGCCCTGATTTTGCACATCATGGATTATTAATATGACATCAGCATACTTGCGATACCACGCATAAATAGAAATGTCCATGCAGTGGCACGGTACAAATGAATTTCGTTTGTGAATTTGGTCCCTGCCAAAGTCAAAGGCAGTATCAAAGTTAGATGCAAACTAACAATGAAATGTTGTTTATGTGACATCGAAATACGTATTCGTAGGCTGCTAGTAGCCTTACATAGACTGCCACTAAGAGAAGCTTTATGAAACTAAACGTTTATAAAGGCCTCGAGGTCACCGGACCATAGATTTACATTAATTAAGGGAAGGTGGGGCTAGAAGTTACGAATTTTATAAAATACTACGCAAGATATAACAAAAATAGCGAGTGTCAATCGGCGATCGGATCACATTCAGTATCGAGCTCTGATTAAGAAAAAGTAGAAGAAAAAAAAATCACGTTAAGTAATTATGGGGCAGGTCATCCAAGTCGGCTAACCGACTTGTGTTTGCCACCGTATCCATGGTGGCAAACAAGCATACGGTTCACCTGATGGTAAGCCGTCACCGCAGCCTATGGACGCCTACAACTCCAGAGGCGTTACATGCGCGTCGCCGAACCTTTAAAAACCTGTACACTCCTTTTTTGAAGAACCCGCCCATACTGTAGATCCTCGGGAAAACCTCGGAAGGGAGCTCATTCCACAGCCGGATATTTAGTACAAAAATACAAAAACAACATAATTGTATATTAGGCAAGCGTTATGCTGGATTGCATAAACAATACTCAATATCTCGTCTAACAAACATTTAGAACGAAATAACATGAATATTCACCCCTAGCTGACCCTAAATAATCCTTTCATCGCTCATAGGCGTTCACTTCTAAGCTCACAAGTCTTCAACCTTTTTCATACAAGTTTTCACTCATCCCGATACCCATTATAAAAATATTTGAGCATCCACTAGCAAGAAATTCATCCCCCCACATACTCAAGTGTCGCCAAAGTCGAATAAAATGCTATAGATGCAAATATACGTAATGTTACGTATAATTTATAGCACCGAGATTAGTCCCGCGAGGCGTAACCGGAATACATCATTTTACGTCGGCAGGCGCGCGTCGCGAGATCAGAACCCAGTATACGACATTTGTATGTATGTATATTTGTCCTCAGAGTGGATTGCCCATTGATGAGGCGTTGGAATGGAACCAACTACATGAACCCAATGCATTATCGAAATAATAGTTATTTGTTTTACAAGAGGGCAAAGTTGTTGTTTAACTGCTCGTGCTAATAGTGATACCCGAGCAAGCGAAAGATTCCAAAATTGAACCACGAGCGAAGCGAGTCAACTATGAAATACCAAATCAAATCCAAGTGAACGTAATAAAAAATGTATCGTTCAAAATCATCATTTAAAAGTTAATTTCACCAGCTAACATAAGGAAACAACTCAAAATTTGCATCTGATTACTTTGCCCCACATGTGGATAAAATGCACATTTCTTATTAGATTTTGAACAATCAAGAGGGCCTTTACCAGTTGGTGTGATGAAAATAATATTACTTAATTAGCTTTAGGTATTTATTGTTTTTGTATTGTACACTAACATAGATATAGATAGCTAAATAATATGTTTTGTATGTACTGACACTACCTATATGGGTTATGTGCCCGAATTAAATGATTTCAATTCAATAAGCATGTTTAAAATATAGGTAAGCAAAATAGATAAAAGTGGCAATTGTTATTCTAACTTGACTTTTGCAAATAAAAGTTCGTAAATGAAAATAAAAGTAAATATGCAAAGAAATTTTATTTCATCAAATGTATGAGCAAGTCAGATAGAATTAAAACAATACTATTATATATGCAATTTCTTTAATTAAGTTGGTCAATAAAATATACCTGTTCCATACCTGCAGCAAAAAAAACATCAGTTAAATCAATCTCATCATCCTTGGAGTTGGTTTTTGAGAGCGTGACATTGTAAATTTAACAAAAATATAGGGTGAAATTTTAACCACCAACTTTACTCTGCGTAGTGACTTCATAGGTCACATGAACATCTTTTATTAAGAGACTATAATGCCGAAATGGCGAAAAAAAAATTTGGCTACTACGCAGTGATGGCACGTGGTCAAAATTTCACTCTGTAGATAACAAAATGGTACTATTATGAAACCTGCATAATATTGATAATACTCTCCTCGGTGTTTTGAAGGAGTAAAATAGAGGCGTTCTATCTCATCGATATCCAGAGTATTTATGTATATTACAAATTTAACTTTTGAAAGCACTTTTTGAGTTGATTACGAATATATATACATAATATCAGATAATAATATGGTAGATCTTAATAAAAAAATCAATGATGCGCTTGGTGTTTTCGAAACATGGTTTAGTATAAATAACTTAAAGCTTAATATGGATAAACCACACCTTATGCTCTTTAACGCAAACTCGAAGTCAAAAGATAACTTGTCTGTAAGAATAAATGGTAGTCAGATTGATCAAGTACACGTTGTTAAGTTTTTGGGTATACGCATTGACTCACAACTTAGTTGGAAAGACGAGCTGCAGGATATTGAAAGTAGTATATGCTCAGCTTGCTACGCCATTCGGAGTTTAAGCGATGAAATAGATGTGCAACATCTCAAAATGGTTTATCACTCTTCAGTGGAATCCAAATTGAGATACAGCATTTGATTCTGGGGAAATGGTTTTAGAAACAATATATATAGAGCTTTTGTTTTACAAAAAAGAGCAATTAGGACAATGACACGTACCCCTCAATGGGTTTCTTGTAGAGAACTTTTTGTTATCCTACGAATTCTTACAATACCTAGTTTGTTTGTACACGTACTTCTTACATCATTTGTTAAAAAACTGCATGAAACAGAGGAAGATAGACAAGTTCGTTTAGAAACACGTAAGAAAAATATTTGCAATAATTTTATCCCGAAATTGCAAGTGGCTAAACACTGTACGCAGTAAATTTGTACTATAGGCTACCAAACGAATTAAAGGAAATACGAGAGTACCATGTTTTTAAGGAGTCCCTCAAAACGTTTCTACTGAAAGGCTGTTATTATAATATTGGTGACATATTTCAAAACCATACTTCTCTATATTAATTTTATATTTATTTTATATTGTAATTTTTTAATTCCTAGTTTCTATACAAGCGAACATGTTTTTAATGCTGACCAATAATATGTATTATATTTTGCTCTGACTTTTTTGACTGCTATAATCAGTGACTATTCTGTAAATATTAATTTTTATCTTTTGCCACACCCCTAGGGGTTTCATGTACTATACTGTTATACTGTGTACTGTATTGAATGCAAAATAAATAAATAAAGAAATGAAATATAAATAAATATTCTATCACTGTAAATCTAAAAAGCACAAACATATTACACGAAAACGGATACATAAACATACAACAGCGCATGCGAACTGGCTTTCTGCAAAGAGTTTCTGTGTACATTTTTTCTCACAGCTAAACAAAGCGACAACATTCCTTATAAAGTCTAGGTCACAAGATTAAAATCTAACTTGCTTTGAATTCTTGTTATTTTTTATATTTATTTAAAATTATACTTTTGTAATACCAGACCTTCCGTGAGACACTTCTTCCTCGCGTTGTCCCGGCATTTTGCCACGGCTTATGGGAGCCCGGGGGTCTGCTTGACAACTAATCCCAAGATTTGGCGTAGGCACTAGTTTTTACGAAAGCGAATGCCAACTGACCTTCCAACCCAGAGGGTAAACTAGGCCTTGTTGGGATTAGTTCGGTTTCCTCACGATGTTTACCTTCACCGAATAGCGACTGGTAAATATCAAATGATATTTCGTACATAAGTTCCGAAAAACTCATAGGTACGAGCCGGGGTTTGAACCCGCGACCCGCTAGGATTGCGGGAGCACGCGTTGACCGACCGACGGCGACGCAGACGTGTGTGCGAAATGTCGAGCTCTTTTCGACTTAAAATGACTTACCAGTTTTAATATATTTCATACGATTTTTATTCTAATTGGTAACCCTCATATACTCCGTTTTAGCTTGTCACAGCTGCGTAAGAACGCGCGTCACACCAGATTCTAATTAAAATTTATTTTGTACGTTTCAATGTTTGTTCTATTTGCACCGTTATTTATTTTGAAGAGCCCCCGCGGGCTCATAAAAGCACGCCTTGATTTGTGGAGCGGGTAACTGTTACAAACGTTTATTTAAAGTTTAGGTGTACTTTAACAAGATAATATACGAAGGTATTTATTTGTTTCTCATTAGCATTACACTTGGTCGTAAAAGATATTCCAAAGTCATCAGATTAGTTCCTAGGAAGTAATGGATTTCGTATACGTTTTGATACTAAGTCATGCAGCAAGCTGAGCTTAAAGTCTCGGTGAATTTAGCAATAGCACCAATATTATTTTGAAAGGAATAAAATAATCTATTTTAAAATACACACATATCATAAACCCTCTATGATGCCTTCGAAATCCGTAAATAATAGCTGTGGCGTAATAATGGTGTACTGTTTTCTTACAACAAATTATCTGTGATAGTGTTGTAATTGCTTCATAACTACATCAAAATTGATTTGGTAATAACATTCAAATTTGGAACATATCTGAACAATAAAAGCAATTCGATTTGACATCTGTTCTAATATCAGTGGAGATGCCTTTTTGTTCGAAAGGAAATGTCAATTGCATACAATTTTGACAAATCTCGCATGTTAGTTTGTTTCTCCAACTTTAGTTTGTCTCTGAATTAATAAAAAACTACGGATGCGTGACATGCGTGAAAAAAGTTTTCATTTACCGCCATTTCACATACAGTTTATTTTTGAATTAGTTTTAAGAATAAAATGAATTTGTTTTGTTGTTTTTAAAGTAACTATAGCAAAAAAATCATATAAAATGAGCGATAAAAATATTTCGGTGACGCCACCACATATCCGCGAGTTCCGCCAAGAGAGCAACGATCCCACAACCCAATGTTGGTTGTAATTTGGGTTAGTGAATATTATCATAGAAGTTTATAATATGTGTGTAGATAAAATAGTGTATGTAACAGTACATAATTAGGCATTAAAACACTCGTGTGATCCTTTTAAGAAACTAACTTCGTTCGTTCCTTAAACCCACACTCGTGTATTTTAATTCAATTCAATTCAATTCAATTCAATTTATTTTTATTTCGGACCATGTCCATAGTGTTAGTATACATTCCCTTAATCCTATGTTAGTTAACTACTATACTAGCTCATAATAAATTATACACCAAGCCTCTGGATCCCATATGTACTCCCTCCCAGTGTTTCCAGAAGGCGCAAGCAGGCGATTCTAACACTAGGCGCAAGAGGCTGTTGGAACTGTCCCGCACGCGACGCATCAGGGAGGCAGTCCTTTTGCGTATTATTGCACCAAAGCAATCAGTGCGCGCCTCCGCGAACATACCTGACGCGCTACAAAAGCGAGGCAGTCCCAACAACATCCTGAACCCATTGTTATACTGGACGCGCAGGGCATTGAGGGCCCTTTTAGTATAATTTGTCCACAGACTGCACGTGTAAAAGGTCTGGCAAAACGCTTTAAATAGCGTTATTTTGACATTCCCATTACATCGTGCAAACCTGCGAGACAACATATTACAACGTACCGCCAATGCCCTGCGCTCCCTCTCTATATCTACGTCGTCCTGGAGATTATCGGTCACCCAGTGTCCGAGATACTTAAAGCGCGTTACCCTTTTAAGAGCGATACCACACAAGCTGACAGGTGGTAGTACGTCAAAGGCCTTGTTACCTGCTTTAAAAACTAACAGCTCGCTCTTACTGGTATTGTACCTCAGACCATGAGCGACCGCATAATCTTCACACACCTTTAGGAGTTTCACTAGCGCACTGATTGATGGACACAGCAGCACCATATCATCTGCGTAGCTAATGTTATTCACCGTGGTGCCACCTACCGAACATCCGATATTCGTGCTGCTGAGTCCAACAATCAGCTCATCCATGTACAGATTGAATAAGCGCGGTGAGGTAAGTCCACCCTGCCTCACCCCGCACTCCAATCTGTACACGTCCGAGTGCGCGCCCGCCCATCTCACCTGGTTGGTTTGATGCCCGTACCAATACCGAAACAGGTTAATCACTTCCCTCGGAGTGCTCGTTCTCTTTTCCATCTTATCCCATAATATATCATATGAAACTGTATCGAACGCCTTTGATAGGTCCAAAAAGCAGGTAATGACGGGAGTTTTCCCTTCAACATAATACTTAACGGTATGCTTGAAACAAAGAATGGCGCTCTCTGTTGACAGGCCCGGTTTGAAACCAAACTGCGCATCTTGCGTTTTAATGTGTTTCGCCAGTAAGTTATCAAGCAAACCGTCAAGTACCTTGGCCACCGTGGTTGCCAGTGATATTGGCCTATAATTGGAACTATCTGAGGCGTTCCCAGTCTTATTTTTTGATATTGGAACAACTATCGTTTTCATGAGATCCTCCGGAAGATGACAATGGCTGATACACAAGTTAAATAACAGTTTGAGCACTCGAGGTAAGTGTACACCCGCATGGACCAGGTGCTCTATACTGAGTCCGTCATGCCCCGGGGACTTCCCTCTGGTCATGGACTTAATGACGTGGTCAACCTCCTTGAAAGAAAACCTTACTTGTACATCGGAGTGACGACCATCAGCAGAGAACACCCGATCCACCTGTTCAGGAACCTGCTTTACAGTCTTGAAGGAAGCTCTGAACAAAT
Source organism: Cydia pomonella (assembly GCF_033807575.1). Taxonomy (NCBI): domain Eukaryota; kingdom Metazoa; phylum Arthropoda; class Insecta; order Lepidoptera; family Tortricidae; genus Cydia; species Cydia pomonella. The sequence goes on along the minus strand of NC_084721.1, from coordinate 4,986,049 downwards.
TAGCGATGTCGACCGGTTCACAAAAGCCATCAACCGCCGCGGGGACACCTGCTTTGGGATTCAGTTTATTGGTGTGCTTCCAAAATTTTGCAAAGTCTTTGGCTTGGTGGTGAGTAGCTAATATGTCCATTTTAATTTGAGTCTGATTGTCCTGACACCACTTCAGCCTATCCTTGAAAACCTTCCGAGAAGAACACATGTCTTCATAAAAAGGCCCTGCCCTTGGTTTCCCAAAAAGATGCCACCGCCGAAAGTACATCCTCGCACGCGCATGAGCTTCCCTCACGTACTTATTCCAACCCACCACCTGCTTGCGCTTACACTTCTTGGTTCTATAACTCATTTTTGAGGCTATCTGCAAACAATTAATAATGTCCGTGTATAACTTATCTAGTACAATTTTATGGGAAATGTCATTACAAAAATTATTACTGCATTTAATACATTCGCTAGGAAAGTCAATTTCTTTCAATTTTTCATTACATATTTTATTATACAAATTTATTTGTTCACAGTCTCTCTCGCCCCACACATACTCACTAAAATTATTATTGCACTCAGTTATAAACGTATTAACATTATGTATGGACATTTTAGTTTTAACAAAGACAGGAAAATGATCGGACCAATAAATGTCATAATTTACCCCCACGTTCGTGACAGTCAGCCACGCCGCTTCAGTGACAAGGCAGTGATCCAGCCACCTCCTACAACCGTGAGCTTCGCTCACATAGGTGTATGTACCTGAATCACTGCCCAACCATTCCAGGTCGGCGCACCGCCACTCCTGTTCTGTACAAAAAGCATAAAGTTCCGAGTAAAATGGTTCACCCGGATGGGCATTAAAGTCTCCGAGGATAAAAACACAGTCCGCATTTAATGACTCGATAATTGCACTTACTTCACTAATGCACTCTGTAAACTCGGGCAAGTTTGATGACTCATCGGTAGGCATATATACCGAGAATATTAATAACGAACGTTGGCCGATCTTACCACTGATTGCTGCCACACGCACGCTACTGCACTCGATCACTTTAACAGACGTAAACAAACCCTTCTTGTACATCAGCGATACGCCGCCGAAAGGTCTTCCTCTTAAAATACCCATTGATGTATCCACGGCCGATTTACTAGTATATTCAAAGTTATTATCGATGCTCCCGATATAATCCACGTCGTGAGGCAAGAGCCATGTCTCCTGTAGGGCTATGACGTCGGCAGACTTACATAACTCTCTAACCCCATCCACGGACCTCGTCACGGATTTACAATTAAACGTAACTAATGTCAATTCTGCTAAAGATTCGACAGCCATAAAATATAATTATGTAAGTTACTTTAATTCGTTACTATTCGTCTTTCTACTTTTAAAATCAACAAACTTACGGAATATTATTCCGTCTGGCCATAAGTCTTTATTCATAAAAACGGCGAATTTATGCCGCGGAATAAGCACCTTGTATGAGTCATACGGTCTCTGCCTTTGTGCAACTATTTTCTGTAGATCGACGCGAACTTGGGTATTTTCAAAAATGTATTGGCTAATATCCGCTATTGATGCATCCTTATCTACATTATCTATAAAAAGCGGGATCTTAGTATCCGCTGCCTTAAATGAACTACGCGGATGCGTTACTGCCTTGCCCGTCATTCCTACAAATCTGTTTCTCAACCTGTTTCTTTGCATTACTGTCCATTCGCTATCCGGCGCGCTCAATTTCCACTCACCTCCCGCCGCCACTAAACCAGCATAGGTTTGTTTACATTCCGCTGCATTAACCAAAGCGGGCCTCGGCGATGATCGCTGCGCAGGCGCGTCGACATGGTTCGCGACCGTATCAGTAATCGGTACGCTCCCGCGTTTCTCACGTAGACCCTCTCCCTCACACTCGGGCGCAACCGGTGAGTCAGAAAACGCGTTAGTGGCCGAGTTCGATGCCTCGGTTATGGTATCGAATCTATCGCGCTTGTTGTTGCTTTGACGTTCGGACACATTCGGGTATTGTACTGAGATAGATCTCTGTGTCTCGCATGTTACCGGAGTCTTTATACCGGCTGAAGGAGATGGCATATTACTTTGTTCTTGTAACTCGTTTGATTTTAACGGCTTTGACTTTATTGACTCATCAACGTCCGTTTCTTTGTTTGATAAATGTAACATTCCTAATGGGCCACTATCCTGTGAATCCAACACAAAACTCACCCGATTTGTATAGCTACCACGTCGATTTTTGTTTTCGAATTGAGCACCGTTATCATAGTTATTTAACAACGAAGATTCCTTCCACTGTATAAATTCTTTTTTTAAAGAATCACATTCCATCTTTGTCGCATACTCTCTCCGAATGGTATCAATCTCTTTCTGTAAAATGATAACATCTTTTAACAATCTCGTACAGTCGACGTGATCAAACGTTACAGGTGGAAGTCTCTGCAGGTCTCTCGCGACAAAAATAGGCATCTGCTCTGGGTGTAGACGTCTAATAAGGCTAACCATATCCTGGATATTTCCATTTAACTTTTGCTTTCTTCGCACTATGTTCCGGTCATCTGTTTTGATAGAGTCAAACAGCAGCTTTTTTGCTTTGACTACTTCCTCCTCCGAGAACGCAGTGGAACACAAATTAACAATACTGTCGTCCTTCATCACCTCGACTTTATTCTGGATAAACGCCAGAAGCTCGTTTATCACTACATTACAATTACTGCACTTCAACACGTTAGAGGTCATTGTCCTCTCTTAACCCGACTCGAGCGGCGCATAAGCACGTACGATCGCTTTGGCGCGTAGCACAAGACTGATGCCTTTCCTTACCTTATTATGTAGCAGTTACATAAACTACTATTAATAATCTAACTATAAGTAAATATTTTACAACTATACTTATACACGTTTACTAAATATAAAACACCTCACCAAAGTCACCCTCCTCACACATCTGGAATGGTGCCCAACATGCTGGCGGCGTTGCCCCTTTGCACCGCCATACTTACTTGTTGGGCTGTGGTCTCCCGAGGCACCTATTAGTCGGACTTTTATGTATTTTTAATGTCGGTAGAACCTAATCTCAAAATAAATATTTACTAACTACCATTCAAAATCAAGGATGCTTTAAAAAATAATGTTTTCTTTGAGCCATAACTCTTACGTTGTCACATCAAGTTCAAAAGGCTTTAACTTCTGTAACTAAATTTAGTACATAAAATATGTTTCATCTTACGAAATGAAATATTTCCAACAGTTATTTTGTTATAAAAGTTGCTTTATAGTTTTATTTGCAATCATTTCGGTCTTGTGGTGACGAAATTGGTAACTTCATTTTGTTGATTTCTCTTGGTAAAATTTCTCTATTGAGAAACACATCGAAGAGTATCTAAATTAGAATTTTATACATCTAGATGCCTTTTAGAAAGTTCATCCTCACTTTCTCGACACGTGGCAAACCAAGAACAAGGGGGCATCTCGCTCGTTTTTGTTCAGAACGTGCAAGTTGTGGAATGAGCTACCTCCTGAGGTGTTTCCCTTGCGCTATGACATGGGCTTCTTCAAGAAGCAGGTATTTAGGGTTCTCAAAGGTTGGCAACGCAAGTAGCTCCTCCGATGTTGCTTATGTCAATGGGCGGCGATGACTGCTTCCCATCAGGCGGCTCGTCTGCTCGTTAGGTGCCCATTACATTAAAAAACCGGCCAAGAGCATATCGGGCCATGTTCAGAGTAGGGTTCCGTAGTTACTCTTCCGTCACAATAAGCTAAACTGGAGCTTAAAGTATGGTAGATTGTTAACCAAGGGATGAACTGTGGGTGTACGTCTTTTTACTATGAAGGGGAAACTTTTTGCGATAACCCAAAAACAGCTAAACTGATCATATCCGCTATAGTTTTCATTTAATGTCTTTCTTAAGCTCTACTTCCAAGATTTTTTTCATATTTTTTGGACCTATGGTTCAAAAGTTAGAGGGGGGGGGGGGGCACATCTTTTTTCTTTCGGAGCAATTATCTCCGAATATATTCACTTTATCAAGAAATGTTTGTTGAAGACCCTTATTAGTTTTGAAAGACCTTTCCAAAGATATCCCACACTGTAGGGTTGAAGCAAAAAAAAATGTTCACCCCCACTTTACGTGTAGGGGAGGTACCCTAAAAAAAACAATTTTTAGATTTTATTGTACGACTTTGTCAGCTTTATTGATTTATATATCCATGGCAAATTTCAGCTTTCTAACACTAACGACCACGGAGCAAAGTCTCGGACAGACAGACGGACATGGCGAAACTATAAGGGTTCCTAGTTGACTACGGAACCCTAAAAAGGCTATGTTTTAATTTCATCGGATTTTCATTGGTTTACCATTGAATTGCCGACAGACATTTAATCGAATATATAGGTAATTTTAATGGGTAGTTGACTTATTTCAATAAAATTCATCGCATTTTCATTTCGGGTATTTTTAATTCATTTTTTTACATGTAATGTGTGGCTTTTCTGGCCATGATTCGTTTTCTTGGGGGCCGCAGTTCTAACTTAACCTAACCCACTTCTGGCAACAGTTCGTTTTCTTGGGGGTCGCAGTTCTAACCTAACCTAATTCACTTCTGGAAACGTCGAAGAAATGAATTGAAATGTTTTGTAGTTATGCCAATTAAGATATTTGGAACAAATCAGCGATTAAGTAATATTCGTTAAATAGTATTTCTACGTAGTAAGATAAATAAAAATAAATAATAAGTAGTTGAAATAAAATAACGCCAAACAATATTACTAGTAAGTACTAAAGTTTCGATGAATCGTTATCGATGAAATAATATTCGATGAAAAGGTTGTCGACAAAGCAAGGGTACACCATTTTCATTACTAAATACGGCTGTTAGGCGTATTCTGTACTGAGGTGAAACTTTCCATCTCTCGAATAACCGCACCGGACTTGTTGGAGCTGATTCGGTCTAATTACTCTGTGGTGGAGGCACAACATACTAAAGGCAGCAACGAAGTTTATATAACGCGGAATTTTAGAGTCAAACCAAGCTAAGTTTGCAGCGATTTTGATGGCCCAGCCTGTGCAAGTGATATGTACGTCATAATTTCATAAAAGCTTGACGTTTAAAATAACACTTATACTCTCTGGGCTGTCAAAATCACTGCCAACTGCTGCTGCTGCTGGTTTGATCATGAACCATTCATCTGATCAAAAAGTGTGTGTATGGATAATGTCTAACACAAAACAGTGTGTAAATCCTATACGGGCAATAAATTAAACCAGAAATACAATTTATCCTGTAGGTAATCATTAATTATGAAGGTTTTTAAGTTACACTTAATTTAGACCCCGTACTTAATTTTTTTTAAATTTACCGAGCAACAATGTACTGCAAACATTACAAGACATAACCTGACATGACATTACAATTTACGAGCTTTATAGGTATAGTAACTACCAACAAGCGTTAAAAATTACTATAAAAAGTTTGTATCTCGTAACATGTGTATTGCTTTACATGGCGGGCCGAATAATTTTGTATGGTTAATACTTTATTTGTATTTCTAAGCAAAATTTATCTCAATATACTTCTCAGGTCCTATTTATGCTACGCCTGTATGGAATTTACACACGGCATAGGCAAATCACGTAATATATAAATAAATAGCGTGCAGCTTTCTATTTGTGTGACCGCCAGCTTCACTAGTTTAGTTTTGGTCAGAATTAGTTTTCGGCGTGGATATCAACCGTTGGTGTTGTCGCACTAACAGCTTTAATTACGAAAACTGAGTTCTCTTGCGACGCGAGCTTAATACCTACGAGTTTGGACCCTTGCTTACAAATGTTTCCAAATTCACTGAGCCAGTGAGTAGCACATGAGATCTGATAGCGCAGACGTTCAACTACGTACGTAATACTAATAATAATGAACTAAGTTCAATGTGCAGAAGACCGGCATATAACATTTATTGCAATGAAGAACGTCATAAGGTAAGAAATCTCGTATTTGTTACATACTTCGCTCAGACACAGTCAGAGAGGAAGACTTTCACTCCTGCTCTTGCGACCTTCTATGATGGAGTATGTATACAAAACGCAAGACTCAAACGCGACGAAAAAGCTCTTCCTTTAGTGTAAGACCTGAGTGGACGCTCGAAGCGGAGCGTTCTGCGGGGCGTGCAGGGTGGCGTCAGGCACACAAGTGATTTGAGCAGCGTGCACTAAGGCCGCTCCTATACGTTTGCATTTGTTTAACATGTACGCCACACGCCCCGCCCCGCTGCACGCCCAACTCGAGTGTCCACTCAGGCCTTACACTTATAGGTCTTCTCTACATTGAACATACGTGCAAAAAAAATAGCTAAATCTCAATAATATCTAGCGTTTGTGGTAATAGCATAAGTCGAAAAAAGTGTTTTCACAGCACATGTTGGTGTTAAATAAAATATAGATACGCGGTGGTAGCCGAGTGGACGTGACGTCCGACTTTCAATCCGGAGATCGCGGGTTCAAATCCTGGCTCGTACCAATGAGTTTTTCGGAACTTATGTACGAAATGTCATTTGATATTTACCACTAGCTTTTACGGTGAAGGAAAACATCGTGAGGAAACCTGCACACATCTACGAAGAAATTCAATGGTGTATGTGAAGTCCCCAATCCGCATTGGGCTAGCGCGGGGACTATAGCCCGAGCCCTCTTGCACGTGAGAGGAGGCCTGTGCCCAGCAGTGGGACGTATATAGGCTGAATTATTATAATTATTATACCTATAAGAAGTGCCTCGCAAATAACATTGAAAAAAAGAGAGATCATTCGTCGCAAATATTTCCATCATGCCTTGCGGCGAAGCCATCGAGGAAATTAGATATTTTTTACATCCGTGGCAGTGACACTGACTGACATTAGATTATTTTGGAAGCGAATGTATGTACTTGTTTTGCACCAAAAATTACAGCTAAACAACATAGGTAGGTAGATAGACGTTATAATTTACGACGTTTAAAATAACACTTGAATAGCCTGTGCTATTAAAATCGCTGCTGAGTTAGCTTGGTGCGACTTTAACCGAATTCGTTTTTAAATATAAGCTCAATATTTCAATCATAATTTATGAGATAGTTTTCCATGTTCCATCGCCCACACTTTTACCTGACAATTACGATTACTAATTTTTGAAGACGTGGCATTATTCATAAATGCGTGAAAAGCCTCATTTAGATATATTATATTAATCGTTTTTTTATCCTGTCATTTTGTCATGTATTTATATAAGAAGAAAATAAAACGAACATTATAATAAACTGAAGATAGTAAAGTTTTATTAATGACCCGGATAGTCCACCGTCAGTTTGTAAACGTTTTGCTGTTAGTTCATTTAGATGATTTTTCGTCCAGTTGAACTTCTGCACTATTATTTTGTATGCCTTTTACGTAAAGTAGCCGTTCGAGTCCAGCATACAGAATTACAGATACCGCTTTACTATAATTAGTTTATTAAAACGTAACCATTTTGTTTATCTCGCATGATGTAATTTAATTTAGTCTGCAAATGTTGAACTGAGGTTAACCATGTTTGTTGGATGTTAATTTACGTTTTTGTTAGCATGAATTATTAATAAACTTGTTTTATCGCTGGTATACAGGGTAAAATCGAAGACTGAATTAGCTTCTTTTTTACTTATTTTTGGTCTAAACGCAACGTAGTTGGCTACGTCCAAAAGAGAGGTACTGTGCATATCATCTCGCTTTGTGTGGTAGGAAACAGCACAGCGGATGTCATTCCAGATCTAGAGCAGAGCCCAACTAGGGAAGTACCTCCATCTTACAGAAAACCGCAGCCATATTATACTAGACCCTGACCCTACTCATAGTTTTGTGTTCCTGCCGATGAGTAGCTAAGTAAGGTTGCCAGAGCTCAAGGAGGGTGCGGAGTGTTAGGGTCGGCAACACGCATGTAACTCCTCTGGGGTTGCAGGCGTACATACGCTACGGAGACTGCTTACCATCAGGCAGGCCGTATGCTTGTTTGCCATCGATTTAGTATAAAAAAGATAAATAAATAATGAAGAAATATTATAGGACATTCACACACAAATCAACTAAGCCCCACAGTAAGCTCAAGAAGGCTTGTGGTACTTAGACAACGAAACATAATATACAAATACTTAAATACATAGAAAACACTCGTGACTCAGGAACAAAATATCTGTGCTCATCACACAAATAAATGCCCAATGATTCTAACCCAGGACCACCGGCTTCATAGGCAGGATCACTACATCATTAATTTTCATTCATTTATTTCATTCGATTTGCTAGTAATTGCCGATACAACCTTCAGAATAGAGCGTACTTCCATCTTAAATGCTGGCAGCATACTTGCAGCCCCTCTGGAATTGCAGGTGTTGTTTACCATCCAAATGTTTTATTTTAATGTCTACATGCCTTCTTTTTTTGTACTACGTTGTGGCGTAAATTAAATGCATTTTCTTTCTTTCTTTTATGAGCTGCTTCGTCTTCTCGTTTGCCTTCAATATCATTAAAAAAATTGTTATTAATTCAGATCACGTCTAAGATTTCATCCTGTATAATAATATGTAGGTCAAGAGCAGCCGCAGACGGAGCTTACACCGACTCCGGTCGTCACTCGGCTTGTAGGATTAATTTGGCTTTGTCCTTCTTAGTGGGACCGCTGTTCGATTTGTTAGAAACAATGTCCATTACTTGTAACCTCTTAGTATTTGCCCAAAGCTTTTAGTACGCAGGTACTTACCTAAAACAGGACCCTAAAAATGGCAATAAAAGTTTTAAATGGAGACATGGCTTTAGACTAGGCTCTTTGAAACATGTCCCGCGAGTGACTAACAGGCAAGTTCGAGTTTTATATCAGATCTGATTCCAATACTGGCTTATAACCAAAACTTAAATTGGCCTGTAAGTAAAAATAAACGAGTTACGGTTACTTTACGGTTAACGTAAAGTAGGATTTGAGTAGAATAAATGTAAATTGACCAATATATTTACAGTACATAATATATGGTGCTACTTTCCAGCACGTGTGTAGGAATGAGCACTTTCTGTACATATGTCGAAACTTTAAAGAAAGAAACATATGTATCTCCCTTCGGTCGTGTTTTAATTTATCACCACTCGTTGCGAATTTCCTATACGCACGTGTATCGTACAACGTTTTACAGTACATATGGCTCTTTAAAGCTTAGACATATGCACGGAAAATGCTCATTCCCGCACCCGTGTAGGAGAGTAGCACCATATGTACTGTAAAACGTTGTACAGTCAGCATCAAAAGTAGCGGATGAAATAACGCGCCAAAAGTATCTGACATCCCGGATAACTTTTCTAAATATAGATATATTTCTAAAACTCATGTTCAAAAGTATATCTTTTACAGTCTTAGTTGTTGTATATTAAACACATCGCTTTTTGTTTAGCTGTTACAGAATGGTAGATACTTATGAAGCGTTATTTGATCCGCTACTTTTGATGCTGACTTTACATGTGCGAATAGGTAATTCGCAACTCGTGTCGATTTAAAACACTCCCTTCGGTCGTGTTTTAATTTATCCTATTTTCTGCACTTGTATCGTAAATAACTATTTCATATGTTTTGCTCAGAAAGTGGGTCGTTGTTGGTCTAAAAATTGTGCAGAAAATGATACGTATCTACTCTAAAGCACTGTGCTTTCTTAGTGCGTTTTTTTTTTCTTTTTTTTACGATAAGCAATTGAAATTTTTGTTTGAAATGGATTTGTTTTACAATTTTAATACTGATAATTAACTCCCCATTACATTAATAACGATATTTTTACCTAAATTATAGTATCTTCAAGAAACACTACTGAAATCAATACTTAGGCGTGTTTTTTAAATGCACATGTAGTTTACTTTCATCGTATTCAAAATGAAAAGTAGAGTGTTTAACTCGGCCGAAAAGCACCAATTTAGTCTCGGACTATTGGCGCTCTTACTGCGTTCGAGCGCCAAACTACCTGGACAGAAATGGGTGCCTTCCATCCCTTCATTAACAATTTACTATTGGTATAGTCTAAGGCCGCCATATCACTGAGGCAAACATGAGAGGAGACGTGCAGAAATCAATCAGGAACATTATAAATTATAATGTTATAATACAAACTTAATTTTCATTTTATTTTTACAATGATTTTTTTGCGGTACTGGAATCTGTTTGTGTTGTAAGTCCAGCGCAACAGAAAAGACAACCAATGATATTGGTTGATTCCTTCCGAATCCATCTACATTATACATATGTGTATATCAACGTCATATCCCTATTTGTTAAGTTAATAAAATATAGAGTAGACACTTTTGATGCGTCATCTGATCCACTACGGTGCTAATGCTAACATTACATATATTTTTTGTACATTTCGTGAAACTTATTACAAAACCAAAGGCCATTAATTATCAGTCCAGAGTGATGTTGTTATTACGTGTTTTCATTGTGAAAATAATATTTTTCATGTACAGCGGCTACTCGCTTAAAAGCCGTCCATGCTCGACATTTGTCATCTTTACAGCTCAAAGCCAGCCCTAAATACTTTATTGTAATAATTATTGCGGCCTAAATAGGGCCTAACCGAAGTCAGCATTAATTGGCCTTTGTCTGGCCGTCTAGCCCATCTAATTGGACGTCCTAAAAGTTTGAGAACAAACTTTTTGGTATAACACAATAATCGCCATTTTTATTTTTATACGTTTAAAAAAGTGATGTTCTTTTAAATGATATAAAAATTTTTCAACCTCGGCTTCTAAGGGATGAATTTTGGGTGCTTCGGAAAAAATCGTCTAATTTGGTGTCTACTATCACCGTGCAAAGCGGCTGGCTTCCATCTTAAAGAGCAGCTGTTTTTCATAATATGCATGATGACTATATCAAAAGAACACTACTATAAGTACCTATACATACATACTTAACATATGTATTTACATACATCTATTTATCTAAATAATACATTGTATCCATTTATAACCATGTATTGACAAACAACGATTTTTAGAAAAAAAACAATGACGATCAATAGACGGTAGAAATATAGACGAAGTAAATACCGAGCTATACACTTAGGAGCAAAACTGTCCCAGTAGTAGCATATTAGGAGAATGTGGAGAGGTTGATGTCGATGAAGGGGAGGGGCACATGATTAATACATAACAGTACTCCTTGAAATTTTCTACAAATCCGCGTAACAAATGATGTACTTGGCATTTACGGTTATTTTGTAATTACAATCGAAATGTAGAAAAAAACACATTTTTATTTTTTCCAATATTTTTATTTCCTCCTATGGAAACTCCAAATAGGGAACCATATATAATTAAGAAATTCTGCCACTATAAAATCATCATGAAATTGTTTTAATGGGGCATATTTTTGAATTTACTTTTAGGTGCCTTATAGTTCGGTGCAAAAGTGTACCATTAAAAACAGCCATAGAAAGTGTCTGTTAGTTCAATGTTAAAGACGACTGTTATTCTGCCATAACTAGAAAACTATGTTCACGATTTAAACAGTCGATACCTCATTTTACTGAGGCTAAATTTCTTAATTATGTAAGGTTTCCTATTTGGAGTTTTCATAGGATGAACTAGAAATATTGGAAAAAATAAAAATGTGCTTTTTTCTACTTTTCGATTCGAAATTACAAAATAACCGTAAATGCCAAATACATCATATGTTAGGCAGATTTGTAGAAAATTTCAAGGAGTAATGTTATGTATTAACCATGTACCTCTCCCCTTTGATCGACATCAACCTCTCCATTTTCTCCTAATATGCTACTATTGGGACAGTTTTGCTCCTAAGTGTATATAGGTATTACCTTACTTTCGTAGTTTACCTACGGTTGTTAAAACACAAAATCATTTCTAAGAAAATCTTTTACGTTTATTTTTCTCGTGTCAATTTTCTAATTATCTATCACCCGCTATTCCGGTCCATTTAAATATTTCGAAGCGAAGCTTATCTCAGCTACCGTTTTCTTTACATCTGTTTGATCTCATTAGTGAAAATTGACAAAAACGACAAAAATTCTGAAACGGGACAGTTAATTCCGTCAATTGGAAATGTGGATTACCGTCTATTAGATATGGCATTGTGGGTAGAAACAATTAATCACGCACATGGATAGTTAAAAAGGAACACGATGGGAGACGCTGTTCTGATTTCTTGTTTTGGGGCGTATATTGAAGTTTAAATTATAGTAACTTAAATAAAATAGGTATAATCCAGCGTGTGCGAGGTAAGTGTTATGAATTTTTCTATACGCTCGTAAGGCCCAATGTGCAGTACAATGTACATAAATTTTTAGGAGCCTGTCGTGTCCCGGGTAAAGGCCTCCCCCAATCTCTCCACTGATATTTGTCCAGTATTGTGTCTGGTCACTCATTCAAGAAGGAGTCCAGTTCATCCCGCCATCGCCGATGAAGTCTGCCAGATCCCCAATTCCAGTTTGAATGCTACTTTATTTGGTTCATAAATTTATATATTTATAAGTTTATATATGTCTTAAATAAACGAAATTTATTCCAATTTATTCCCTTCGAGGCTATAGGCTGTAGTATGAATATGAGTGATGCGCAAACTTGTATGTTTTATCTAGTAGCTGGTGATATATTCTTCGGACACAACGGAACACGCTATTACGACTAAGGAAATTAATTTCCAAATATAAATAAATTCCATTTGCTTCTGCCCGACGAACCGTAACACATTTAGAGCGGGAATTCCCTGCGCGAACCGTTTTGGCAACAATTTAAGCAGGAATCGCAAATGTTTATTTGTCGCGACGCTTCGGGCGGCGTCGTTATAGGTCGGTAATGGCCAATAAAATGTCACCGCTTCCGCAGATAAGTGTTCACCTGAACTGCCTTTGCAGTTTAAGAGACGCAAACAAACGCTTTCAGCCGCCTTCATTCAGCGCCTCGGTCGGTAATTACCACACTATCCTTTCATGTTTTATTCTGCGTTTTCGATTAACAGACTCGCGGGGAAAAGTGAAAGAAGCTTCGGTTTATTGCGAAGGAACTGTCGTTACTTGTTTTGCAACAAATAGTGTATCTGTCATATGTTTCTTTAGTACCGTAATATGTACCTACTTGTTTGCTCCCCAATAGTTAATTTATACATTAAAATTTAAAACTGTATCACAACCTGATTAAAGTGTTTTTTTAGTCTAATTTAGTATCCCACTACTGGACAAAGGCTTCCCCTCGCTTTTTACACTCAACCCTGTCATTTCCGCTATCTTCTTTTCGGGAAAAAAGAATAACATTTATTTACATATACATATTGGGTATAACGAAAAAGAATTAAATTAATGAAGCAAAGTGTTACTACATAACAATAGTGATGGTCTTCTTTCGGTCGGCAAAATATATATCACCATACAACAATATAATATATTATTTAAAAAAAAACGAATTCTAGAACAAAGTGTTTCACATCGCCATAAAACGTAGAAAAACTAGAATAGACGTCACACTTAATTTTTTAATCACAATCGGCTATACTTCTTAATAAATAACGTTGAGTGAAAAAGGGACCCACTGATTACCAGTTCGCCGGACGATATTGGCCTGTCTGTTATTCGCGATTGTCAGCTTTTGCGAAGCCGATATCGTCCGGCAAACTATTAATCAGTGGGCCCCTTCAGCTTTTGAGATAGCCTGTCAGTTGACAGGCCGATATCGTCCGGTGAACTGGTAATCAGTGGGCCCCTTCAGCTTTTGCGATAGCCTGTCAGTTGACAGGCCGATATCGTCCGGTGAACTGGTAATCAGTGGGCCCCTTCAGCTTTTGCGATAGCCTGTCAGTTGACAGGCCGATATCGTCCGGTGAACTGGTAATCAGTGGGCTCCTTCAGCTTTTGCGATAGCCTGTCAGTTGACAGGCCGATATCGTCCGGTGAACTGGTAATCAGTGGGCTCCTTCAGCTTTTGCGATAGCCTGTCAGTTGACAGGCCGATATCGTCCGGTGAACTGGTAATCAGTGGGCCCCTTCAGCTTTTGCGATAGCCTGTCAGTTGACAGGCCGATATCGTCCGGTGAACTGGTAATCAGTAGGTCCCTTCAGCTTTTGCGATAGCCTGTCAGTTGACAGGCCGATAACGTCCAGTGAACTAGTAATCAGTGGACCCCTTAAGATCTTTATTGACTCTCGTTAACAATTCTGGCAATTCCTCGCTTATTACGAAATGGTTTGTCAAAGTGGCGAAATTCTCCAACTTGGGAAGCAAAACAAAATGATCACTCGCAATAAAACCAATTTTTCTCACTTTTTCACAAATAACGACTCTGTACCTATAAAGTTTGCGTAGCCATAGAAATGTTCTTAAAGTTACTTTTAAAAGGTAATCGTCTGATGCGTTTTCCTTAAATGAAAACACGTGGCTAGTGTTTTCGATTTTCCGTTATCGCCTTTATGTTTACTTAGATAAAACAATATGGACATAACCAATTTCTTCGTAAGTAAGTTTTCTGAACAGAGACAAATAATAATATAGTCTGCATTGCTATAATTCAAGCCACCAGTATGTGCATACGAGGCACACGTCACAAATTCAAACCTGCAGCAAAACTGTCGGGGTTTGACGACGGAGCAGCCATTCCCAGCACCAACTTCACCTGACCATGCATTGCAGAGATGTGAATTATTATTACTTTTTTATGCATTATTGTCATTATTTCTTTGTTATAATTAATTTCGAGTTTTTCTATAATATAGTCTGTTATATTGCTCCTGTTACAGGTATATTCGAAGTCTCAGATGCATATCATATAATTTGGTATAAGTACCTTTTTGTCTTCAATTTTTGCCGTTAGTCTCTCCCAGAAACCTCTCAAAGAGGTTTACATATTGATTAAGTCCTAAATACATGTCACACTGCCTTATATAATAAATTTAATCATCGCATCATGTAACTACACTTAAATCGACCGTGATATAAACGGTGATTACCTTTTATATTTTTTTTGAGCTCCCGATATTTCGACGCAGTTACATGCATCTTGTTGTTGTGTGTTGTTGTTAAGTCTAGTGAAAATAAACGTGATTTTTTTTTATACTACGTCGGTGGCAAACAAGCGTACGGTCTGCCTGATGGTAAGCAGTATCCGTAGCCTATGTACGCCTGCAACTCCAGAGGAGTTACATGCGCGTTGCCGACCCTAACCCCCTCGTTGAGCTCTGGCAACCTTACTCACCGGCAGGATGAGTAGGGTCGAGTGTTATTTGGCTGCGATTTTTGTAAGGTGGAGGTACTTCCCCAGTTGGGCTCTGCTCTAGATCTGGAATGACATCCGCTGTGCTGTGCCCTACCACACAGAGCGAGATGAAATTCACAATGCCCATACCTCTCGTGAATCATTCAAAACTGTTATCACAACATGTAACAGAAATGAAATTGTATGTACCTATATAGTATGTAAAAATTTCACTGTATTAAGAGTGTAACGAAGAAGATGCAAAAATGTACCCGTTACTATTATATTGTAAAGTACGTAGGTAGTTTTATGTTTTTTACTTCGTTAGGAGACTATCAGTTTTCATAATTCACTTGTCTTTTCCGAAAGGTATCATCGGTATAGATTTTATCCCTTAGGCTCATCGTCCTTCGGGACGTAACACGAGGATTTACTGGCAGTACCCAGCTATTTGCGAGCAAGTTCCAGAATTTTGCGAGCAATCGCTAGGGTAACCTACCCGCGATCTTTAAAACTTAAAATATGTTCTTGATTTGATATGATTTGACTTTTCTTCAACTAGAAACGTCACTTTTGAAACTGACAGAATAAATCCATAACAAATCTTTACTCTGTATCTTTAGGTATTTAATTAAAAGTAAATAAACAATTTGTAAATTTTCGGGTAGTTATAACATTTGTCGGTTACCGACCAAATACAAAACTGCTTGGATCTGTCACTGAACGACCTGACTTTAACCTACATTATTTGATCATGTAATGTTTTCATCTACCCTCAACTGGCTTAAGGAGTCATTTGAGGGTAGATTTTGTTTACTTTTATTTCAATACCTAAAGATACAGAGTATAGATCAACTTTATAACCTGTTGTTACAATCAGAATACGCCTCACGTTGTACTGTGTATAGATCGTGTCATTCACGAAGACGCGTGCCTTGACTCGTATGTCATGTTATTAAAGGTTAAATTTGACAAATCTGCACGTCATCGTGGATGACACGAACTATACGTACTTAAGTACAAGATTTTCGGAGGATTGTTCTATTTTAACGGTTTATTACGCTTTTGACTTTGTTTTGTAATGACCTTGGAAATCGCTCACGCTGATTAATGCAGGCGAAATAAAATGAAAGGCGTGATTGAGATGCTCAACAATCAATAAAACGATCGTCTTATAAGATCGTAACGTAAAATATATTATTTCCGAAATTTTTAAGTCAAAATCCTTAGTTGAATTCAATTGAATCTGTTTTTGTCAGTTGTCAATGTTAACAAAATTAAATTATTTTGATCCAACAAAAAAAAACTATTTTTAATACAATGTTCAAAACAAAACCTGTGGCATGTAAATTTGTATTACAATATAAAGCTTTTTAGTGGAGTACCGCGTTGAGGCAAGAAAGCTTGCTGAGTTGCCTTAGTAAGGTACGAGATCGAAAAGCTTGATTATATCACTATTGTATACAATACTTTTTCTACAAGTCATCTAAAATAGTACTTTTTTTACTATTAAACCTAAATAATTCATAAAAATTGGTAAGTCTCTCAGTAGACAAAAATGTGGTACAAAAGACATAAACGCGCAACCCCCTAGCAGCGTCCGCCCACCCGTCGCGCCGTTTATGTCTTTTCTATGGGAGCGTGGCGGCACGTGATTGGTAATTTTTTTTACAGTTGACTACAGCGTATCGAAATAAATATTATAGTTGAGATGGGATGCCATACATGAAAAGTACGCAATAATAGTTTGGTATATGAAATCTTAATTCAACCATTACAGACGACGAGTAGAAAAATATTCTTTTTTTTTATTCCTAATACTGTATTGTTCAGGCCCCACCTGTAGGTATATTAGTGCGAGTTAGTTGAGACTGTGAGTAAGGGTCTTCCCACACCTATCACGCGAAAAAGACGTCGTTGCGTCGTAAGGCATCGGCCAAGCGCCGTCTTTTTTGCTTTTATTGCGTAGAAATAAAAGCTTTTTGTATGAGCTTTTGCCAATTCCGCATCGATATGTGTGGGGAGATGTAGAGTCAAAACAAGATCAGATGTTTAATCTTCGAATGCCACTCCCGGGCACCATCGCCTGGCGCTAAAAATATACAGTTTTAGGGGCTATCATTAATCGCAGATTCAGCAGATGCCTTTGTGAGGTTCAACAGTATCATACTCAGGGGCTCTGTTCTTCGGATGATTATAGGCGAAACTTTCACATAACAAATACTTATGGCGTTTTACATACTTTTATTTAGCTTCCCTGCATATAGTTCGTGTCATCCACGATGACGCGCAGATTTGTCGAATCTAACCTTTAATAACATGACAATAGGAGTCTAGGCACGCGTCTTCGTAAATAACACGATCTGTACAGTCACGTCTGAAAATATCGGTACGAGAAATGTGCCAAAAATATGTATACACTGCCTTAATATAAGGGCAATAAAGTCGTGTATACATATTGTTGGCACTTTTTTCGTATCAATAATTTCAGACGTGACTGTACGGTCAACATGTGTCCTTCAAATATTGTAACTTATAAGTTGAAATTTGAAGTACTTCCTTAAAATTAACAGGGACGGTTGCTTTTCTATACAAACCTAGACCCGTATAAGTACATACATTTGCATACATTCCATGCAATAAGTATGACGTGAGTATGAGGAGCTCTTAAAGGCGACTCCGGTTGGTTAAATGCCCTTAGGCAACAGTATATTCCAAGATAGTAACCACCCACTATATCTCCTTAATACAGCTTATCGTATTTTTCTGCGCGTAAACCTTGCGTTGCGACTGCGTTTTGTTTCATTCAGGTGTTTCAAAAATGGTCACAATTTGTCAATGGTAGTCTGCCTCTTTCGCACTCATAAAACGTTCATATACCTACGTGATTGCTTCCCTTTTGCACACTTTAATTATTTTTTAGCGGAAGCGTCATTCTAGATCCGTGCATAACTTTCTAATTATCCTAGATGACTAAGATAAGTGAGGCATAATATGCATGAATAATTTCACACTCCTGAATAACTGAATTTCCAAAACTTAGTCTGCTGAAAATAATGAATTAAATCTTGGAACAGAATTGTCTTTGAAGTTATAATGAATCTTCTTAATCTTAAGTTTCTGGCAAATGAAACGGTTGTGCCGATTTGTGAGAAGATTTCCCGCGGTACTTCATAACAATATTATACATAAGACGAGAAAATACTAAATCCCAAGTATTTTTAGTTATAAACTTGGATCAAACAGTGTCAGTGTTTGATAAATGCCAACGAGTTTAGTGCCCGAGATGCGAATTTAACTAGGAACAAGTATTTGTTCTATATTCTAGGATATCTATAAAATGTCTTGTCTATTTTTTTTGTATTTCATTTTCGGGAGTATTGGCCATTGATAGTTATGCCGTTCTCAAGAATGTTCTCTTTTTTGTATGGGGAATGTTCTCGTGCTAGAATGTTCCCCATAGTAAACGGTGAACGTTCTGGAGAATGGCACAACTATAAGTCATTGGTAGACAACCAAACTCATTATCAAGTCTATATTATTTGTGGGGTTTTGAAGACTTCTCTTGCTTGATTTCGGGTTGTCACGCATTATTTGTCAATCTTGTTTGTCTACTAAAGCCGGCAATGTGCACATGAAACCCTTGTAGTTAAAAGCGACTCAACGAGGGTGGGAGGGGGTTAGGGTCGGCAACGCGCATGTAACTCCTCTGGAGTTGCAGGCGTACATAGGCTACGGATACTGCTTACCATCAGGCAGGCCGTATGCTTGTTTGCCACCGACGTAGTATAAAAAAAAAAAATCTACAGTAACCGCTTATCATCAAACAGATAACATTTTTGTTTCACCCTGATCTTTTATAAAATAACTGTTACCTGTATCACTTATCATTCGATGGAGATATCACACTCAATTTACATCTTACTTTCAATACACCTAATCACCCCACAGAAAGAAGCTGCCATTATAAGATAACGTTATTTAAAGTTTCGAACTTCAACTGAATTACCTAAACGAAATGTCCAGTTGGTATGTAAACCTGGAGACATGTTATGCAACTGTTTTTATCTGACAGATCCTCCCGTGGTGTCGCTGTCGCTCGGCAGCACGCTCAACCCCCTAGACATCAAGGAGGGCGATGACGTCTACTTTGAGTGCTCCGTCCGCGCCAACCCGAGGGAGCATAGGATATCCTGGTATCATAATGTAAGTTGAATTTTCAACCTTATCTTACCTTATGTACCTAACTCTTTACGCATTAAGTATGAGCTCAAGTTTCTACCAACAAAATCCAGTTTCAAATGATCGCCTGCGCGGCCATTGACAAATAATGAATGAATGAAATGCCGCTTGCTCAAAATACTCGTGTAATCTTAACACAGTAGTGTGGGTTAAAGTAGAAAAGCCTTCAAAGAACGGATACGTGTATATCTCAATTTAATCATTATTTGGCCAGTTGCCGTGATCAAAACTAGTGAGGAAAATGTTTCGGTCACATTGCTGTTCAAACGATCACACCGGTGGTTAAAAACGCACACGAGTAATGCCATTGCGTTAGTAGTCCGTCAGCGTATTTTAAGCAGGCAGTCGATCTTAAGGATAATTTCAAAATTACCTATTATTTTTACTTATTTTAAAATATTAATCAGGCAATAAGGCCCATATTATGAGCACTATAGATACATATTAAATATATGTCATAACCCTAAAACTAAACACTATTTTGACGATAAAATAGCGTAGTTTCGTTGAATCGTTTGCTCTTACTACTCCTACTTCGAAATACAATACCCTTCGGCAAGAAGTCGGCGTACTCGGTGGTTCTCTACTCATGATGATTTACTGTTTTTCTTTCCCAGGACAAGCCAGTGGTCCACAACCTAACGTCAGGCGTGATCGTGAGCACCAAATCTCTGGTCCTGCAGAAGGTGACGCGTGACCACGGCGGTGATTACAACTGCCGTGCCGCCAACTCGCTCGGCGAGACGCCCAGCCAGCCCACGCATCTTAGCATACAATGTGAGCATAGCAGAATATATACGACCGTCGCCGTCGGTTTAAAACTGCCAGAGAGTTGGTTTTAGTGTTAATAATTGTCAACGTTATCAACATTCAGTCCTACTAGTCCTGCAGGAATACTGACAGGGGCGGTTTAGGTATTGAGTTATTAAAATATGGCTAGGGCGTTTTTTTTTTAATTAAAATTATTTATGCGTTTAGCGCACAATGTTTCCATAACTGTGCTAGGATCTCTTTTTTTGTATTTATTTGGTGCACACGAAATGCACTATTATGAATATGACTCGTAGTGCGTAGATATGTATCTCGCTTGCACTCATTGGCCGTGAGATACCCGCGAGCCGTATCAAGACCGTATCATAAATAGGTAACATCAACATCATACAACAACATTTTAAAATCTGAATACTTACTTACCGTTGAAGTACTTTTCTCGGATATCTCAGCAATGGCGTTATGTCGTTTTGATTTCATGATCTTTTTGATTTAGAAAAATACCAGTGTCAAACTGACGGCTATCTGAGACTCTTCAGCGGTGGTATCATGGTCCCAGTTTTATCGTTTGTTACGTCATGCGTCACTTTCACACTTATATACTTGTTACAACGTGACAGGTATGATGACACGTGATAAAACAGCGATCATCTTAGCCCTGCTGAAGTGTTAATAAAATAAAATTGCGTTAAGGTAGGTAACAGTCTAGTGAAATGTTTTGCTGAACTTGTATGATTCTATCTACTACCATTTTCCATAATTTATTACTTAACATATAATCAAGTTTAAATGCTCGAATTCTCATCATTTTGTTATGTGACGTATTTAAAGTATCCATATTGACCAATTCCTTATAGTAAGTAATACTTAAGTAGGTACTTGTAAATTATTGTAACATTGCATTTGCAGCAACTGCTTTACAAAACCGCAAACATTAAAATGTTTACGAAAATACTGCAAACCGTCACAAACAACGTATAAAGACATCGCTAACTTTCTTTATATTGGCACGCTGCCAGCACCGCCACGTATATTGAATTCGATTTTCCCAACTTGCATAGATATCCTGCAACTTTAGAGGACACTAGGACATTAACTTAACTTTTCAGAAGAATCATCAATATGAGCTTATATTTGAACACGGATATAAATAAGTCCCTATATAATCTTTTCAGCGCTTAACCACTACACCAAAGCCTCAATAATATTCACTTTAGTATTCTTGATAATTTCAACTTTCTCTCTCTTTTCCAAGCTTGACGTCATTTTCGGATACTTTGCACTCAGTCACATCTTTTAGCACTACGTCCTGCCATTATGATTTCGGTTTACTTCTGCCTCTTTTACCGGGGATGGAAAGTTGTAGTGCTAAATTTCCGACGTAGTCTGGTGGTCTCCTTCTTACGTGGCCATACCATCGCAGCCTATTCTTCTGCATTTTGTCGGCGATGTCAAGCACGGCCATGCTGCCTCGCACTTACTCGTTGCGGATTTTGCCGAGCCTGCTAACGCCGCACATCCACCTCAGCATCTTCATTTCGGCAACTTGAATGGTATTCACGTCCTTTTGCGTAACTGTCCAGGTCTAGCTGCGATACATCAGTACGGGCCTTATACTCGTAATGCTGTTATATAATATATCAAACCTTTTACTTTGACCGGCATTCTTTTGACATAGATGACACCAGTTACTTCCCGCCACTTCAACCATACAGCGGGCGTTCGGTGCTGAATGCATTCTCATGACAAGACTCACAGTGCATTTAGTGAACAACATTACTATAAATGCGAGCATGTATATATGTATGTATATTATCTCTTTATTGTACAAAATACAAAATATAAATATGGCACAGGATAAGCAGTACAAAGGCGAACTTATCCCTTTAAGGGATTTCTTCCAGTAAACCTTTAGCAATCGTATTAACAGATTTAAAATCTGAATACCTACCGTTTGTTTCAACAAAACTATTTTATCGGCTACTACGTAGAGATATGAACTTAGTTTAGCAGTGAGCGAGTTAGGAATACGATGGGTAATTTTAGGTTTTTTATTTAGTTACACTTTGAATACTTAAACTAAAATTAGATTGATATCTAGCTAAGTATGTACCTAACCTATTTTAAGTTTATCAAATAGCCACGTTTCGCCAAGATAGATAGATCGGTGCAACGTTTACATCTCATTAAGTTAAACCGAGTAACTTGCCGTCTTAATGCAAGCGATTAATTTCAGGAAGCATCCTAAGTTTGGAACAATAATGAGGCAAAAATGTAATCAACGAAGCAAGTCCAAATACCCAAAGTTATTTTAGTAAATTAAGTACAAATCTTTCGCTTTTTGCCTAATAATAATAAGTGTAATAAGATTAGACTCTTCCTTTGAAGATTAATACATTTAATAGTCAGTCGGTTTTAATAAAAATGTCAAAGCTAATGAACAACGCCACGTAAACGTTATTAATCGGCGTAGTAGGAGCAATATTAATAATATGATGCAATTCTACATTGTTACACAACAGATCGTGCATGACACTGATCTTGCGTTATGGCCGCTACAGTAGGTACTAAAACTATTGTTTCACGATTATTCAAATCAATTATTTATTAGTTACGACTTCAACTGGAGCAGCGATAATGATGAACAAGTTGTGAACTAGTCGAATTTCATCCTAAAAGATGCAAACTATTGTTCACCAATATTTATATTACCAATTAAAACCCCTAATAAACTGACAGACAACATAGCGATAACAATAGGGATTTACTGCGCAAACCCCGGAAGAACCCTAAAAATTAAGTCTCCGATAAGTAAATTGAGACAAAGATTACTTTTCCGATCAAAATTGGAGTATCTTTTGTTCCCTATTGTCAACAGAGTGCTAATAAATTCCGTTCCATCTTAAACCGGGTCTTAAATCTTTCGCCGACTGCAGAATCAATCATTCTCGAAGAGATCCAAACAAAGATTAGTTACAGTCAACGGGTTGAAAGGAGAATATATTGAGATACGAATAATTCGCTTTTCGGTAAACAGGAGTAATTGATCCTGTCCCGCCGTGCTGGCCTCTACTTACTAAACCGACCAATACGCTCCCAAAATGGGTCACTGCCTATCAATTTAAATTCTAAACGACACTTTCAAGGGCCTCGCTAACCTATTTCATGCTAACATTGCTAACTTCGTACCTAGGCAAGTTTTGCTTTATCACAAGTTGATATTGAACTATCTCGCAAGTCCATCAATCAATATCGAGCTCTATTATCCTTTGGTATTAATTTACTGGCAGTTCTGATCAATGTGGCAACAAACAGGGCAAGTTCTATTAGGGCGCGGAGTGAACCGAGTGTCGGCGGAACCGCGGGAGTGAGCATCAATCATTGGGCGTAGGAGCCGCGAAGATTTACGCCGTCAACGTCACCGCGCACGACCATCTGAACGACGACAAATGTACGCTTTGTTCCAATGCTATTTGTTACCTTACTTCGTTTGTTCCACTTCCGCACTTTGTACTCGTGAACATTTGTTTGTATTGCTCCGTTACAAATCTTAACCTCGTAGCGATTTACTCGCGCCGCGATCGCTAAACTGTGCCGGTGTTAGCTTAATCACATATATTTTCATATTCGACTAATCCTTCGTAGGGAGGGTTGCTTTAACGTGAGCAAATATTTGAGAGTTTAATGAAAATCTAAAGCAGGCGGGAGCGCAGTTTTGTAAGTGTATAAATGAATCACGACGCCGACTGCGCCGGTTTCGGGGGGAACAGTCGGACGATAAAATTTATAATATCGTCTAACTTCTGTTATGATTTAACGAACTGAATTCGGGCTCTCTTTGTCTTTGTGTTAATTATTACATTCCTTCTTGTTATTGAAACGCGTCGCTTTGGGAAAACCAAGCCACGCATCTGAGCTTCGTAATTTAGCTTTTATGAAACTCTAGTCGAAACAGGAATGCTTTTGCGCTTGTTATTTTGTGAGATAATAATAAAAGAAATATACGAGAGTTTATGAAATAACATACGGTTACTTGAGTTACATATTTTATAGGTCTTGTTAGCTTTTGTTAAACAAGAGTAGCTTTTTATACGCTTCGGTTATTGTACAAGCTCGATAGGTTAAACCTTTTTTTATTACCTGCCGGGGCGATGTAGTTTATGCAAAGCGTTTTATAGCTGAGTATACTATTGTGTGAGGACATAATTAAAGCACAGTACCTACACGTTTAAAAAACTGTACATAGATTCCTTAAGCAGAGTATAAATACCTATATAATTCATTTGTGTATATTATCCAAGGTTATATTATATATATTATCATCCATTCTGATGACGAAGCAACGACCAGAGCTGCCTAAGGAATATCTGTCACTTGCTAGTCACGTCTACAATGTTTCTTGCGCTAAGAAGAAATTCAATTACATTTTCTTTCCATTTTAATTGGGTGCGCCAAAAGATTGAAGATAATAATTGTTCGGAAAGAGGAAGTATAATTATTTCCCAATGTTTATTATGCTATCCTATTGAAACGGCATTTGATTAAATCAATAATCTAGTGATTTGTCTTTGTCTCGCGATTTTCTTACTTTTGAAGTACTTACTATATTAAAAATTATGCCGTTCCTAGTTGTAAATATCTATGAACTCAAAATAGATGTCATATTCTAAAGGAGAATTGACCAAACTCCTGGCCTGTTGCCTGTTGCCTGTTGTCTGCCTCTAAATTTAATCAATGGTTTATTTTTCTTGTATATTTTTACTGAGGTGTGCCAATAAAGAGTATTCTATCTATCTATCTATCTATCTCTCCAGTTGCCGAGGCCGGATTGAACCAACTGCTTTACTCGTAGGTTACGCGGCTAACGCCCTTGGCCAATAAGTAGGCCACCCAGCCACGCCGGTACCCGTCCCAAATTCTCGAGTATATACAATTTTTGAAAGGCTAGGCACCGTTGACCAACCATTTACTCTTTTCAGTTTACAATTTATATGTAGTGTGGTACTTTAAAACAGAAATCAAAATATTTAGTAATAGTACATTACTATAGACGCCGGAAAACGAAGGGTTGCAGGCCAAGTCGATATAGACCGAGCGTAGCCAGGCCGGCAATCCCGTTTCTCACCAAGATTTGTATAGTGCTTTTCTCAAAGTAACAATGAAGAAAAAAAATTTAAAAATTTGTTTTATTCATAGATTTACACAGCTAAAAACAAATTACGAATCCATCCATGAATCCGACGCATACTGTCAGATATGCAAATCACCTGATACGCAGATGACCATGATAATATACGGATTGTGTCACAATTTGACGATTTAAAACAAAAGAAGCTTATTCTACAGACCTAGGTAAGGCTGTAGGAAATTTCGCTTGCTAGTTTGAGAAAACATATTTTTATTTGTTCCCTAGCTAAATTTATCTCATCTATAATGCAATACCGATGTAGTAAATAATTTATTTTCTTCATCAGATGCCCCAGTATGCGCCCATCCGTCGCCTCAAGTACTAGGAGCGCAGATGGACGAAGCGTTGCGAGTGCGGTGTTCGGTCACCGCGAACCCGCCCGATGTCACCTTCTTCTGGCAGTTCAACAACAGCGGCGAGAGCCTCGACGTGTCGCCTACCAAGTTTGGTACGTCTATCCCAACAGAGGCATCCTCGATAGTTAGTTTGTCCTAAAACTGATATTCATATCTTGCTGTGGAAAGTTTTCTTTATTATTTTACTTGTAAGAATCGCTTTTAATCACAAGATCAAAAATAATGTTCAGTTGTTTATTCAACTAATCTGGCAGTTTGGATTTTTACAAGCTTTTATTTACTTTCACCTGACCGTTGTCTGTTTGTAATCAAATCTTGCAAGTTAAATTTGATCCACTTCCCGGTTTCCGATTGAGCTGAAAATTTGCGTACATATGTAAGTCGGGTGACAATGCAATATTATGGTACCATCGAGCTGATCTGATGATGGAGACAAGAGGTGGACATAGGAACTCTGTGATAAAACAACGCAACCTAATTGTGTTTGGGGTTTTTAGAATTGACTCGATGAGTATTAGTTGCCTGTGGAAAGAAAAGTACATTCAGCGATAAAAGCTTGTACCAAAAATGAAATTTTTGCCAAAAACTTATTATTATGATATTGAACGATGTTTGGATTTAAATATTTTTTTTTCTGTTATTAACACTTTTAATATCCAAAAACAAAGAAATAAACATACATAATAAAACTTACTAACAACTTAAACTAAAGATAAAAAATTTGGCCCAAATAGCCGTCAATGGGCAAGGTGCCTAGAAGGCTGGCCGTATTTCCCCGCTGTATGGCGATACTTATACGCTGTGCGAAATAGTGGCCAGCCCTCTGGTCGCCCGAGGCCTCTATTAGGCGCGCCGACAAATCTTTAAAAAGCCGACGCGCACTTGGCCCCCATGGCCCAAAGGTTTCAACGCCAAACGCCGCAAACATATATAGCTGCTTCCTAGTACTGCATATTTGCGGCGCTTGAGGCTTTCGGCCGAGGATGTCGCAGCGCCAGCGGTAACTTTGGTGCTCGGGACATGGGACGGTGCCAGGGTGCAGGGTGCATATTGTTCACGCTCTGTGGCGAACGAAACGCAACTGTCACAGTCGCACTAATACGAGTATGGAAGAGTGATAGAGAGAAATGACTACGCTACGCTACGGAGCGTTAACGATTGTAACGTTAGCTACGCAGCCAGATCTAGAAGGTTTTGCTGGCTTAGGCTTCAATAATAACGAGAGGTAAGCAGCAACTTTAATCCCTTTTATTACATAAGATAATTTTGCTTCGGACTAGGCCAAGTCATGTGAGAAACCCTTTTAAATGTACCTATGTATTTATTAACAGGCACAGCCAACGGCAGCACGAGCGAGCTAAGCTACAAGCCGCAGAGTGAACGCGACTACGGCACGCTAAGCTGCCGCGGCACCAACAGCGTTGGCAAACAGATTCACGCATGTGTCTTCCAAATTGTTCCCGCTGGTAACTATCATTTTATGGTTTTGTTAGGGGACAATAGCTTTAAGGTCATTAGTATGACGACTGCAATAGACTTGCTGTTGAAACGTTGATGTGGGCGAAGTCACTGTAAATTTCCACGATATAATTCTTTGCTGCTATTTCTGCATTGACATCGCGATTAGAACGTGCGCTGGCTGTCGGACATAGAAGTGTTTGTGGCAAAAAAAGTGTTTGAAAAAATGAAATATCGACATGTCTGTTATCTATATACCTATATTTTATGAAGTGAAGATAGCTACCCGCAAAATACACAACATGTTCTTTTAGCACTGTATACTACGGTTTATGTTTTTATTTTTAAGTACAAAATAAATGTAATGAAGTAAATATGTAAAGATTTGTAATTAATTTTCATTCTTGAAATTTCTCGGTAATTAACAGCAAATAGAATTTACATCTCTTAAATTATTAATATATGACTTATCGATAACAGATTTAACGATGTTTATTTTTTTCAAACACTCGTTTTTCCACAATAACTTCTATGTCTATTTATAGTAGTAATTTGAATGTTATCTTTATGCTTCACCGCCAACTCTTTTTTTCCTTCATTCATTTGCTAAGACTCCCAGGTCACATGAAAGATCCTTTTAAGATAGTTTTTTTTTACCGTTTGGCGTCTCGTATGGTAGAAGACTACTACTAAACTAAAGGATTAATAGATAGTTATCAATATCAAAAATCAACTGTGTAAGTTACATAAACTGGACTTATTCTTATTTGACTTGAAAAACCGCATGCCCAAGTTTAGCATGTTTATCAAATTCACTTTGTGTCAATGTAGGTAGTCTCCCATTGCACCTGCTGTGCATGAAATGGACACTGGACTAAGTAAATACGTGCAGACTTTTGTTTTTTTTTACAAAATAAATAGACATTGGCAAAATGCTCTAGTAGCAGTAGCTATTATTGTATGATGTTTAAAGTTTAAAACTACAGATCGTGCCATCCACAATGACGCGCAGATTTGTCAAATTTAACCTTTAATAACATGGCAATACGAGTCAAAGCACACGTCGTCGTGAATGACACGATCTATATAAAGCACGAACTATACATGAATGCATCCGCATTCTCGTAATTCCCCACGTAAAGATATCTAAGTACTTTAAAAATCCATGATCCATGCATCCATGGTGGAGAGCAATGGGCACCATGCTTTGAGCTGTTTCCGGTGCGTGGGGAGGTTCCCACGGCACTACGCGTTTAATGACATTGTTCGAAGGGCGCTGGTGTCAGCCAATGTCCCATGTGGGCTGGAGCCGCCGGGCCTTAGTCGGTCAGATGGCAAAAGGCCGGACGGTTTGACTCTGGTGCCGTGGAAGAAAGGTAAATGCCTTTTGTGAGACGCCACCTGCGTCAGCACATTCGCCGCCACGTACCTTGGCCGCACTGTGCGGTCAGCAGGAGCAGCCGCTGAGCAGGCAGCGTCCCTGAAGAGGGACAAGTACTCGAGATTATCAAAGTACTTGTTCGTTCCCCTTGCTGTGGAGACATATGGGTGCTGGTGCGCGGAGGCGAAAACTTACTTACTTACTTACTGTTTATAATTATTTTCATAATTTTCAAAGGTTATATGCCGAATAGGTATCTGCCTTTATGTCTTTACGTCAAACAATAAACGAAATGGCTGACGATATCTGTAAAATTATAGATACCTTATTGAATATTTATTTTGTTTTAAATATTGTTTTCTTCACAAGTGTGATGAAAAACATTGTGTATGTGATGGTAGGTATTATAATTGTAAATTCGCCTACTTTTCTTTGGTTTTCCTATTTTGATAAAAAGTTTTTTCGAAATTGAACTCAATTTATACCAGCAGGCTTTAAAGACAGTAAATAAAATGACTTCACTGACCGCCAAATTGCCGTCTAAAATCGTCAATAGATTGCAGGCAATAAATATCAGTCAGAGAGCCATTTGAATCAACAACGCAAGAGTTGAATTGGCTGCACGTTTTCTAATTTCGGCCTGCGGCTTTTAGTCGCGCACGCCAAATCTCATAACTCAACTGCACACGGCCCCTGGAGCAACTAGATGTGACTACCAGTTTATTAAAACCTTTATACTATAACTAGATCATATGACTACATCCGACACAATGAACTACTAGCGCTGTTTGATGAATAAAAATGCTGGGGAAGATACCGAAACCCATATAAAAAACCCAAAGGAGGTATGTATTGCTTCCTCCGCAGTTATTAAGTCCTACAATTCAAGTCAACTACTGACAGTTCTCTTTGTTCTTTGCTTGAGATCAGATTTGTTTGATTGAGTCGAAGACACGCGTTAGACAAAAAACCCTGAAGCACTCGGGTCCATCGGGTTGGTAGGTACGTGACGTCTCCTCTGTGTCTGTCGACGTTGTGCCACAGTAACTAACAGATAGCGTTAGAAGAGCCTCTTTTATACGCAGAAGGCAACCTTGTACAGTCACGTCTGAAAATATCGATACGAAAAATGTGCCAATAATATGTACTTATACACTACCTACAATATAGGCATTAAAGTCGTGTATACATATTTTGGCACTTTTTTCGTATCGATATTTTCAGACGTGACCGTATGAAGCGCCATGCAACTCTTACATCGCGCTTACGGAATTTCTAATATCATAATAACTCTCAGCGGACTTCATTCCCCAAGCACAACACACTCCTGGAGAGAGGGGTGTAGCAGAGTGTAAAGCAACCTTAATATATTGAGTGTGACGCCGCCTTAACAAAATAGTCGCTGACAGCTATGACATTGACCCCGACACTTTTCGCTATTGACAGCTACACGTACTGCATCTCGCTCCTTTCCAAAAATATGTTAATATTTTTAAGTAAAGGATTTATATAAAATACACCACCATTGAAGACTCTAGACGTTGTTTTATTCAAGAATAATACATGGCGCAGCCGGAGAAGAACGATTACGAAGATTTAACGAGATTAAAATAAGAACTTAAGAAGGCACATTGCGGACCCCGGCCGGTACATCTCAGTATTAAGGTAATTGTGTTAAAATAAAAGAAAAATCGACAATGTCTGATGACGAAACTAACGAAGTAGATAGCATGGCATGCGCGGTCGAGTACAAAATGCCGCAGGGCTTAAACCTAGACGACATAGGAAACTGTTGGCCGCAATGGCAGAGGTTTAAACAGTCATTTCGCATATTTTTAATTGCCGCTGGCTTCGAAAGGCTAGCTGAAACAAGAAAAGCTGCCATACTTCTCAATTGCATCGGACAGCAAGCGCAGGAACTATATTTTAATGTGCTGCAAACTAACGAGAAAACGAAGTTGGACGAAATCATTGAATTGTTCGACGACCACTTCAAACCAAAGCAAAACGAGGTGATTAACAGTTACAATTTTAACAAACGGGACCAAGAGGACGGAGAAACCTTCGATGCATTCTACACAGCCATCAGGAAAATTGCTGAAAACTGCAACTACAAGGAGAAGGATAGGATGCTACGAGATCGAATACTCATCGGAATTAAGGACCAGCGGACACAGCAGAAGTTACTGGAAGTAAAAGAACTGACCCTGGACAAGGCAGTGGATATATGCCGCTCTGCTGAACTCTGCAAAGAACACATGAAGACGCTGAAGAACCCGGAGGTGCATGCAGTACAAGCAAGGCCCTCATCTCATCGGCCTTCAGATATGAAAGATAAGTACTTTGAGAATAACAACAGGACTTTCAATAGCAACAATCAATACAGCAAAAACTTTTATTTATGTAGAAAATGTAAAACAGAACATGGGCCTAGGAACTGCCCAGCTTTTGGAAAAATTTGCTCAAAATGTAAAAAATATAATCATTTTAGTGTAGGATGCAGTATGCCTAATAGACAGGTTCATGAAATGAATACAAATTTCACTAATAATAATGTGCACAACTTATGACTAGTTTATTCCATAGACTTTACTAAGAATGAGTGGACGGAAAAGCTAAGAGTCGAAAACAAAAGGGTATCTTTAAAGTGTGATACAGGCGCTGGCATTAATGTCCTTTCATTAAGAGATCTCAAATTAATTGTCAATGATGATATTAAAAGCAGATTGTCTGAGACAAGGTCAGTAATTGAGGTCTACAATGGTGGCAAAATTTTCCCATTAGGTACCATCACTCTAAAGACTTATTCTAAAAATGATGAAAAAAGTTTTGATGTTGAGTTTGTAATTATTAAAGAAAATCTCCGTCCTATTTTAGGTTTCAGGTCCCTAATAACATTAGGATTATTAAAATTAGAAGAAATTAATACATTAACTAATGAAGCTCTAAGCTCAAACAAAAATAACATTATTAAATTAAATTTGGAACTTTTTCAGGGTGTCGGGGAATTCAAGGAACCATTGGAGTTGCGAATTCAGCCAGGAGTTCAACCAGTAGTGCGGCCCCCCCGCCGCGTGCCGCATGCACTGATGGGTCGGCTTGCCGAGAAACTGAGGATCCTGGTGGAACACAAAGTTATAGCCGAAGTCGCACACCCTAGGAGTTTTGTAAGCAACCTTGTTATTATTGAAAAAAAAGATGGCTCACTTAGGATTTGCCTTGATCCCAAAGACCTAAACAAAGTATTAATTAGAGAACATTGCCTAATACCAACTTTAGATGAAATAGTTTCAAAATTGTGTAACAAAACATACTTTTCAGTCTTAGACTTATCAGATGGGTTCTATAATATTAAATTATCCGAAAATTCTAGTGATTTGTGCACTTTTAACAGCCCATTTGGATGTTATAAATTTTTAAGGTGCCCTTTTGGCATCTCTGTAGCCCCGGAGGTCTTCCAAAGGTACAGTGAAACTGCCTTTGGTGACATCCCGGGTGTCATTGTGTACTGTGACGATTTATTAATATGTGGTGATACTGAAGAAGAGCATGATGCAATATTAAATAAAGTTTTTGAACGGGCCAAAGAGCACAATGTACGTTTTAATAAAAATAAATTTCAGTACAAATTAAAAGAAGTAAAATATTTTGGGCATATTTTTTCTGAAGAAGGCATGAAGATTGATCCAGAAAGAGTAAATGCCATTACTAATATGAAAAGCCCTACTAATAAAAAAGAGCTGCAAATATTCCTTGGTATGGTAAACTATTTAAGAAAGTTTATTCCTAATCTGGCTAATATTGCATCATCGCTTCAATTATTGTTAAAAAAAGATGTGACTTGGTTATGGACGAAAATTCATGAAGATGTTTTTGAAACTATTAAAAAGAAATTAACAGAAGCTCCAACCTTACAAAATTTTAATCATAAACTGCCAGTAGTGATACAATGTGATGCATCTAAAGATGGTTTGGGTTGTTGCCTTATGCAAGAAGGAAAGCCGGTGGCTTTTGCATCAAGGAGTTTAACTCCGTCCGAACAAAATTTTTCACAAATCGAAAAAGAATTACTTAGCGTGTGTTGGTCAACTCAAAAATATCATTACTACATTTATGGACAAAAATGTACAATTATAAATGATCATAAGCCACTGGAGTCGTTGCTTAAAAAACATATTCATGAAGTCCCATCCCCTAGGCTTCAAAGAATGAAATTAAGACTCCTGAAATATGACATAGAATATAAATATTTAAAAGGTAAATACATGTACATAGCGGATTTACTATCTCGTGCATATATTCAGTGTGATAATACAACAGATGATCCATACATTAACGAAATGGTCCATTGCGTGGGACTTGCGAGTCACTTACAGTGCACTCCTGAGCAAAAACAAGAATTAATTACAGAATCTAATAATGATACGGAACTTTCTAAATTAATTGAATATACTAAGAATGGATGGCCCGATAAAAAACATGTGTCAGATAGTTTACAATATTATTATAAATTTAGATCTGAAATAACTGTAGATGAAGGCCTAGTATTTTTAAATCATAGAATCATAATACCTACCACATTACGCTTAAATATTATGAAAATGTTACATGAAGGGCATCTTGGCACAACTAAAATGAAACAAACTGCCAGGAATATGTACTATTGGCCAAAAATTGATGAACACTTTGACACATATGTAAGGAGATGTTTTGTATGTCAAACCTACCAAAATAATAATGTAAAAGAGCCCTTATTGCCTCATGAAGTACCTAAATTGCCTTTTAATAAAATAGCTACAGATATAATGGAATTTAAAACAAAAAGTTATCTAGTAGTATATGATTACTATTCTAAATGGTTAGATATTAAGTTATTAACAAGTAAAAGTGCCAAATGTATAATTAACAGACTTACAGATGTTTTTTGTAACTGGGGCATCCCTAATGAAGTAGTTTCAGACCATGTGCCGTTCGACTCCAGAGAGTGCCATAAATTTGCTCGTGAATGGGGTTTCACATTCACATATACTAGCCCAAGATATGCTCAGTCAAACGGAATGGCAGAAAAAGGGGTTCAGATAGCTAAAAAAATTTTACTTAAATGTTATGAAGATAAAACTGACTTCAGATTAGCACTGCTACAGTATAGGGCTTCTCCCGTCTCTGGTACTAGTTTTTCTCCTAGTCAGTTAATGATGAACAGAAATATCAAAACAAAAGCCATTGTTAACTATAAATATCTAGAGCCAAAGCTTAATAATAATGTAGAAAAGCAGTTCCAAAGAACATCACATAGAAATAAGAAGTGTTACAATAGTACAGCTAGATGTAAAAATGATTTTTATGTTGGACAGCATGTGTGGTTCAAAAAAGAACCAAATAAAAAAATATGGTTACAAGGAAAAATTTGTAAATGTAATGGCTTTAGGTCTTATAACGTAGTAGATAATAATAATGTGGAATATACAAGAACATCATTTCATATTCGACCGGCGTGAAGCTTTGTGTTCCACCAGTCTCCACTATTGGTTGAAGGTCCAACTCCCATGGTTTCTTTCTTTTGTAAAAGGGGGAGAAAGAAACAAATGTAAAATTTGTATTAGTAAGTGTGCTCATTTGATTAGAAGAAACAAATTTATTACAATTTTGTAATAGCTAAAAGATTAAGTATTAGTAGTATTATTAAACTGAATATTGTAGAATTTTATGTTAGAAATAAGTACTTCTGTGTAATTTTACGATATTACAAATTGTTTTTTTTTAAAAAGGGGGAGATGTAGCAGAGTGTAAAGCAACCTTAATATATTGAGTGTGACGCCGCCTTAACAAAATAGTCGCTGACAGCTATGACATTGACCCCGACACTTTTCGCTATTGACAGCTACACGTACTGCATCTCGCTCCTTTCCAAAAATATGTTAATATTTTTAAGTAAAGGATTTATATAAAATACACCACCATTGAAGACTCTAGACGTTGTTTTATTCAAGAATAATACAAGGGGTACTCTATATTACCCTCTCTCTACATCGTACAGGTGTCTGCAGGCAGTTTATATGGATAAATGATGATTCCCGCATAGATCATCTTCTCAAAATAGGTTATTGCAGTTTTTTTGTTGTATTAGTTGGCTTTTAATTCATTGCCCTGTTACTATATAAGTTTGTTAGTCAAGAGTCAAATCTTGGAAGCTAAATTTGTCCCACTTGCCGATTTCAGTATGAGCTAAAAATTTGTATACGATGAAACAACGCAACTTAATTGTGTCTGGGAATTTTAGAATTGTCTCAATGAGTATTAGTTTGCCTGTGGTAAGAATAGTACAGACCAAACATATAATTTTTGCCAAATTTATTACCTTAATATTCTTAAAATTATTTAGCAATAGGTGGCTTTCCGTATTTTTTCTATCTTAATTCAATGATTTTCTTTGAAAATAATGATCTCTCTAACTCCACGTCACAGTTGCAAGCGGAAATATGAGTTGGCTGCGGCGGTGCAACGAAATTCTCCGCTTTCCGCACTGAGTTTAATATCTGCGCGTGTATTATATGTGTAGCGTGTTGAATTGTCGCCCCTTGCTCATGACCTCTCAGAGGGATTAGGTAATTTTAAGTACTACGTGTAGTATGTGTAACAAGATAATCGCTACGCTATATAAGGAGACCTCACGTGTTTTTTTCTACAGATACTTTTTCTCGGTTTCGTTAAATATCGCACTTCAAAATAGCGAGTCTATTTTACGAAAAGATTATGACATTCATAACGAAAATTGAAAAATAAACAAGATTTAGTAAATACGATACTATTTATTAAAAT
Source organism: Cydia pomonella (assembly GCF_033807575.1). Taxonomy (NCBI): domain Eukaryota; kingdom Metazoa; phylum Arthropoda; class Insecta; order Lepidoptera; family Tortricidae; genus Cydia; species Cydia pomonella. The sequence goes on along the minus strand of NC_084721.1, from coordinate 4,950,609 downwards.
TAGGTCGAATGAAAAAGTCTCAAAACAAAAAAGGTTATGTGGGGGAGGGAGGGGTAGCCAAGAACCTCACTAAATATCACCAAGAGGGAGAGGAGAGTCAAAAAGTAGCTGAAAAAAACCTTGCGTGATTTGTGCACAAGCCCTTATGTACCAAATATCATTTGATCATTCGCTTTTCGGTGAAGGAAAACATCGTGAGGAAACCGGACTAATCCCAGTAAGGTCTAGTTTACCCTCTGGGTTGGAAGGTCAGATGGCAATTACTTTCGTAAAAACTAGTGCCTAGGCCTATTCTTGCGTTTAACTGCCAAGCGGACCCCAGGGTCTCATTAGCCGTGGCAAAATGCCGGGATAACGCAAGGAAGATGTTGTTTTTTTTTTTAAATACTTACATAGGTAATCACAATACGTTACACTCTGTACGCTGCACGTCTCAACCCCTATATTCCTATACACACGCCTCAGCCACCACACACCTACGCTTACGTTGCACACTTCATTATTACACATTCAAGTGGCGCTTATCTTTGCTGACTGCGCTTTACAAAATTTGCCCTTCCCATCGCTGTGCGAGAGCAAAAGATTCGAGTTTTAGTCAAATCAATGTAGGTATCCCGTGATCTAAAGATTTACAACAACAACAATTTCTAACGAACTAACAGAAACACTCAAATAATTTAACCAACCTCGAAATCAAGAAAAAAAAATGGCTGCTCCATGAAATTCTTAACCTTTTTATTGGCGTAAGTGACTAAAACTGCCATTCATTTCGGAATTTCAGGGTTGAACTCATGTTGTAAATAGTTTAGTACCTATAACCTAAATATTCAACTTACAGAGTATGACCTTGAAAATTCAAAGAAATACAGTTCATGTCGTCAATGCACACATGCTTGGTAAGCGATGTGAATAAACCCATTCTCTATTACGTGCTGTGTTTACGATAATTTTTATTTATTTTTTATGTTATCTTTGGTACTTTCGGGAGAATAATACTTGGAGTTCCAAATTGGTAGTTAAAGTGAAGAAACTCGTTCTTAGGTGAAATAGTTTTGAAGATGTTCTGTTTTATTGCATCCTAAAGTTATAATGGTTAGGATTTACATAAAGAGCGGGTAAAGATTTATAAAATTTAAGCATTCATTTAGTATGTTAAGTAAAACATTTTACTACAAATCCATTCGTGTAAGCGACTGTTTGTGTTTAAAATAAACTAAAAAAAAACTGGACGCAGGTAGGTTCCTAGGACCTATTCAAACCTGTATAGGTCCAGCAAATTAGCAACTCGCTTTATATAGGTACATATTTTTATAAACATTGCATTGCATTATAATGCATAAGTATATACTGGCAATGCGATTTTACGGCTTGGTTTACAGTCAGCTGCAGAGAGGGATGACCCCCCCCCCCTGCATTGAAATTTATTGGCAAGGGTCACCTCTCTCTGTTACTGACTGTACATAACCTGAAAATAAGAAAAACAGTAAAATTACCACCATCAACCACTATTAGCGGCGCCAAAATTACGTGAGTGACCCATTATAAATATGTTTTAGTGAAAAGTTGTCGGATAAAGAGTTTTCATTCACAGCGCGTCCCAGCGCGCCGCGCAACTGTTCACTGCAAACGGGCAACAACAGCGCCGACGGCGGCTGGCTGCGCGTACGCTGCGTTGCCGGCTATGATGGCGGGCTACCACAAACTTTCCTATTGGAGGCCTTGGATCCGCTCAGTGGGAGGGCCCGCTTCAATACTAGCGTTAATGATACAGGTGAGTGCAGTTTATACTTCAATCAACTGCGCGCTCTAAATGGGAAATAGCGCCGATGGAAAATGGCTCCGCGTGCGTTGCGCAAACTTTCCTATTAGAGGCCTTGGACCCGATCAGTGGCAGGACCCACTTCAATACTAGCGTTAATGACACGGGTGAATGTCATTTATTGTGCGTGTTTGTACTTCAATCACCCCATTCACCCCTCATACTGCTCACCCCAAACGGGCAACAGTTCGGCCGTACTTAATTCGTCAGAGTAGACGTGTATTATTTTCTTATGCGCTTATACATATATCCATTGTCCCACCGATCTATTACCTGCTAATTCAAAATCATTGAACGTCTCGATATAATTTAAATTCGAGATTAATATACAACTTTAGTTAATTTCCGACTAGGTAGTTGATTTAGGATGGTAAAAATCCTTATCAGGTTTCGTTTTAGAGCAAAGCGGCAATACACCGTGAGGCCCGAGAGCATACCAACTAAACCAATAACGGCCCGCATAGCCAACATGCCAATCGTTAACGCTCCGTAGCTAACGAAACGCAACTGCCACTGTCGTACTAATATGGAAGAGTGATAGACAGAGATGACTACGCTGCGCTACGGAGCTTCAAAGATTGGCATGTAGGCTACGCGGGCTTATAAACATGCCCCGGTTTGGGGGAGCAACTTGGTTTTACGTTTAAAAAGTGCGAAGACAAATTGAAACTTTCTCTAAGTCGATGTCGATGAAGCACTGTCATGTCATTTTTAAACATTATTGTATTTACAATAAAATGAGCTGAATTAGTTATTATTCAATGTAATTTTAATTATTGTCAGAATTACTTGAGTCAATGTCAAATGTCGGATATTAACAGTTGAGATAAGAAAACATGAAAGAGGTTTGCAAATATATAATGTTTACTTCACGGAAGACATCTTTATTATGATTTATAAATTGCTTACTATCGGTAATGATAATACTTCAGTCGACTTTTAATTAATCACTAGTACTGATACGTTTTTGAGCCCGTAAAAACGAACACCACGATTAAAATACGTTTTTTAAATAAACATCATTAAATCAGAATCTGCGTCATCCATTTTGGAGCAAAAGGGTATAAAGAGGTAGTTATTTTGATTACGAGTTTCCATAGGGAGCCATAACAATTTCAACGGCTATAAAGTTGATAGCCGACAAACTATAAAACAGTTGGTGAACTGTGAACCAGGTAGATACAGAGCTACGATTAAAATTGTACGCTTTTGTCGTTGTTCTGGTATGTATTTTTTATATGATCAGAAAAAATGAAAATTATATTAAAAAGGTCAGATAAAAAATGGTTATAATGAAAACTTATTAAACTAAATAAGTAATTTAGGTACAATTTTGTATTTTGAATGTACCCTCCTCACTTGGCCCTTTAGTGAAAGTGAAAGTCTTTATTTTTCAATTTATGGTTGTACAGTCAGCATCGAAATGATGTGATGTAGCGGATGAAACAATGCACCAAAAGTATCTGATATTCCGGAGATTTTTTCTAAATGTAGATAAATCTCTAAAATTTATAAAATTTACGTCCAAAAGAATATCTTTTACAGTCTAAATTGTTCTGCATATAAAACTATATTACTTTTTGTTAAGCTGTTACACAATGGTAGATACTTTTGAAGCGTTGTTTGATCCGCTACTTTTGATGCTGAATGTACCCTCCTGACGAAACCTGCGTTGCGGATTTGAATTTGACAATTAGTTTGTATTTAACCCTACTTATATATCACAGCTCAACCCCAAAAAGTTACCGGCGCAAGAAACTCGACAGGACGCATTTTTTTTATAATTTTCTTTAATTATTATTTATCGGTTTCTGTCCTAAAAGTAAGTAGAGGATTTCCAAGATGCATCATTTTTTAGGGGAGATCCTGCATAGTAGACTGCATAGAATTATATACTGCATATAATACATGAAGTAAAAGCAATTTTACGCTCCTTGCGATCTGTGATATTTATTTATTTATTTAAACTTTACTGCACAAATAAAGAAAAATGTACAATTTGCGAACTTAAAGCCAAAAGGCATTCGCTATCAGTCAACCATTAGGTCAAACAGAGACATTTGTGTATCATATTGTGTACGGTCGTTCCAAAAAAAGATTTACACCACCTTATTGTCAGTAAATATAAATTAGGAACGTTGTCTTTTAAAGATGTGTGTGAACTATTACACTAGTTTGATCACAGATGTATTCGTTATCATATTTTTATGAAGTCCAACTTTGTGACAGATGGGCTGGTGACATTCAAGCTGGACCTATCACAATTGTCTCCCGGCGGTGAGATGGAAGGTGCCACCTTCAACCTGCTCATCTTCGCGAGGAACCTCAAGGGGGAGTCAGAGAAGACCTTGCTAGAGAATATCGCGTTCAACGATGCGGCCCGGAGGACTGGTAAGGGAAATTGTGCCGAATTTCTCGAACATAAAGTAGCTATTAGCTGACGTTATTCACTACGATTCAACACAGCATTAATTTCTCCTATATTTCTTTCCTGTTTTGTCTATTTTGCCTGTTTTTGTGTTACGTACGCAACAAATTCCCATATTATATATCTAATTTACCAGGTATAACTAAACCCCTTTTTAGTACAAAAGCAAAGTACCATTAAATTTCGAATATACTTACCAGCAAGCATTGAAACAAAAGGTCGCCTTCCTCTATACCTTTATTAACCTCAATATTGTCAGATACATTCACGTGGCATTTTCCCGGTATCGAATTCTCCGAAGTTTATAAACAGGTACGTGCTCAATATGAAAACACTACACGTACCTACATAGATTATGAAACATCTCAAATGTTGCTCTATGTATAACATACTATAAATTGTAGGTAAATAATATGTATGCTAGGATCTTATTGAATGAAAATCAATGATCTGTTTATCTCTCTGGGAGTCATGCTTGATGACAACAATGCATACAAGCAAATAAATATTCAAACTTCAAAAATTTTTTCTGCAAGTAAGCGTCAAGGGCTCTTTTACAAGTCAGTACAACATTATAGTAACATCATATAGTGACATGAAAAATACATAACAACATTTATAAATACAACAGCCAATACTTGGGTAAACATTACATTATAATAATCTTAAAATAAATAATTACTACAATACAATACAGTACAATGTAGAGATGTATAGTCTCTATGGTTAAAAATACATTAAATCTGGAGATGTAAAAGGTCCCCAATGTCAGAGTACTAATACTAATAACATTTGGAGGTGTAAAGTCTCTCCAAGTTTCAAAATAAAATTTATACTAAATAAATAAACCGCGTCTGTAGGGCTAAGATGGTCGGCTCTTTGTCATTTATCGCCATGCCTGTCACGTTCTAACAAGTATGTAAGTGCGAAAGTGACAGGCATGGTGACAAACGATAAAAATGGAACCATGCTGCCACTGCTGGTTTTAACAATCCACTAGCAGTCTCATAAACTAATGCTACAGAATACATAACTAGTATGTCAAGAATATTATACAATATTACAGATAGCGTTTATTTGTGGTAAGTGGTAACTCAATTGCCAAACGTCCATTTTTAATAATTAAAGCTTATGGCTTAGGGCGACAAAGCGACACCTACGTATTTCTGATATCAAACTCCAGGCACATTTTTGTCTTAGACTTTTACCTTTCCTACTATTGACAAATCTTTGTTACTAGCTACCTCAAAAAATGCCAAAATTATATTTCAAAGGTCATCGTAACAAAAACCATATTACTGCGATGAATGCAAACGCGAACTTGCCCCAAATCTCCAGTTAGTACCGGCATAAATTAAAGAATAATTACTACGCAAGTTCCGGTTTCCTGCCTTTGAATATTTAATATGAACATTAATTAAGGTAAAACCGTGGATGTGTACGGCGCGGCGGTTATCATTCTGTATTGTTTGCGCTGTTTATCTTATTTACAATGGTGGATAGTGCTTATTAAGTCTTGTATATATTAACTTGTATATAAATGTGCTTAATAATGTAAAACTATGTTACTATGCAAGTAAATATTATATTTACTACCAATATTTACTGTTCATTTTGCTTTCTTGTATCTTAATGCTTGTAGCCTTTTTTTGTTTTGTTTTGGCTAAGATTAAGAATTTTAACATAAGTACAAAATGTAAGCGCGTAGTAAGCAAGTTGTGTTTGCCTGTAATTGGGTGAATACTCCGGTATGATTTTTGTGGTTATTATTTAAGTCCAATTGTATTTGTATTACACCTGTTGGCAAACCTTAATAAATAAAATAAATATATATAAATAAAAAGCTGTAAACGACTTGGTACTATAATAATGCAAATCTGTTTTTTAAAGTGTTTGTGAACCATATTTGGTACGTCCCTTGAAAATTACTTGCAATTTCCAAAATTAAATAACTTTTCATTTCTAATTTTATTAATTAGGTATACAAACAAATAAACAAGAATACTGCTTGGATTGCTTAAGTAAAAAGCGTAATAAAGGCGTATAAATTAGCCTACGACGAAATATACATCCACTTGACTGTAATATCGACCTGTACTTATTTCACTATTTACCACGTACTTACTTCTGACCCTCACACATAATATTTTAGTTAGAACTAATATAATTTATAATGCATGACAGATATGACCTTAAACTCCTCTCCTAAGCCTTTTGAAATAATGAAGTTGGCTACCCTAAAAGCAAAGTTTCAAACAGCTAACGGTCAGGATTTGATCGAAAGTAATCGAAAAGCTTTAAGTAATCAGCTCAACCTCTTGAATTGCTTTTTAATTCATTAATTGCAATAATAGTACTTTATTGTTTCAATTCGGAAAATTATGAAATTAGTGGTTTAATCACTTATAAAGAGTTAAATGATATTTAAATCCGCAATTTTATTTTGTTGCTTACTATTTGCCCTATGTTTTTTGATGGTATGACTGTATGTACTCCTCTTTCAAAAAGGGCGCTCTTTACTTAAGGAGGATTGACTATGGAAATAAACAACCAATCACAAATAAAGCCAATATATTCAAAATAATCCCAAACCCTTATATACAATCCCTAGAAACATTTCGATAGCGTGATGTAGAAATCGCCGCTCCCGGTACAGCGCCATCTCACGGGATATTTGGTAACAGTTTATATATTAAAGAACTTTACAAAAGTATAGACGCGAACATGCCGCCCACCAAGAACTACAGTTCTTAACCCAATTTATAACTAAACAAATCAGAATAAACTTAAAACAACATTTGAACATAAGAATTGCACTCAACATAAATCTAACTTAAATATAACATTCAATCGGCTAATGGCAAAACACAAATTCTCGAAGTGGGTCTTTTTATAAGACTATTTTTACATCTAAGAGTAACCACCCGCGTTACTCTGTCCAAACCTGGATGCGTTTCAACCACTTGGCCGAGAAGCCATCTAGCCGGTGGCAAATCAGGCTCTTTTACCAGAACTACATCGCCTACCTTGGGTTCTGGAATTTGCTGAGTCCACTTGTGTCTTTGAAGGAACTGGTTTAAATATTCTTGAGACCAGCGCCGCCAGAAATCCTGCATCATACGTTGACATAATTGCCATCTACGTAACGGCGAGACCGGCACTTGATCATAACGCTGATCTGGTGCTACTACGAGAGGTTCTCTTATTAGGAAATGACCCGGTGTTAATGGTAGTGATTCCCCGTTATCATCAATGCGCCACAGCGGTCTTGAATTTAAGCACGCCTCAATTTGTGATAGGACCGTGCTTATCTCTTCAAAAGTGAGTGTTGCATTCCCAATAACGCGTTTGAGATGAAATTTACAAGATTTTATCCCTGCCTCCCAAAGTCCTCCAAAGTTGGGGGCGTAAGGAGGTATAAAATGCCATCGGGTTCCGTTGGATGCCATCCAGTCAGCTAGCTCGGGAACTAAACTTGACTTTTCGACATTAAAGAGATACTGGAGTTCCTTAGCTGCACCCACGAAATTAGACCCGTTATCACTGTAGAGGTCGCTACAGTAACCACGCCTTGCTACAAACCTCTTGAAGGCAGCGAGGAAGCCGATTGTTGACAGTTCACTAACTGCTTCTATGTGCACGGCTTTGGTAGCCATGCATACAAATAGGCAAATATACCCTTTGTATGATTTGTTTCCTCTACCTTTTGAGATACGTATATTGATGGGCCCGGCGTAATCTACCCCACTGCGGACAAACGGCCTTGCCATATTAACCCTAGGCGAGGGTAGCTGCCCCATCAATTGATTCCGAATGTTGGCTGCGTTCCGAACACATGGAATACATTTCCTGACATGTGTTTTAGCTAAATTCTTGAGGCCTGGTATACAAAACTTGGCCCTAATATAGTTGACCATCAGAGGTGCTCCTCCATGCAAAGTTTTAAAATGCGCATCTCGAAGAATAAGCTGAGTCAACCAAGTTGATTTCGGCAACAACATTGGATGTTTTTGATCATAGGTCAAATCTGCACTCTGAAGCCGCCCACCAACACGAATTATTCCGAAATCATCGAGTTGTGGAGTAAACGAGGTAAGTTGACTTTTCTTCTTAAGTTTACCTTTTTTAATTTCTTCTATTTCTGCAGCATATGCTTGTTGCTGATCCTTTTTTACCATGATTGCTAAAGCTTCATCTAATTCACTTTTCAGCAGATAGGTATGATTTTTTCTTTTATTTTTCAGGAATCTTCGACAGTACGCAATAACTCTCAACAATTTGGTGAGTGAAGAATACTTCGACCACATAGTATCCTCACTGTCTGATTCCGTCACCACAGTTTCAAGGTGAGTATGTATTTTTCTTTCTTCTAGCTGAGTACTGACTGTCTTTAATACTTCGTAGTTAATCACTTCTTGTTTCAGCCAAGCAGGTCCGGATAACCAGAGTTCAAAGTTACTTAATTCAGAAGCTGATATCCCTCTTGAAGTACAATCGGCCGGGTTGTGTTCTGACTTTACGTGTGACCATTGGCTTCGACTGGTAGCTGTCAAGATTTCTGAACATCTGTTTCCTATAAAAGTCTTCCATCTACTTGGGTGACTGCTCAACCACGCCAATACCACTTCCGAGTCTGTCCACGCATGAATATTGGATTTTTCCACATCTAGCACATTTGAAACTTCAACCAATAATTTAGCTAGTAATACTGCTCCACATAATTCCAGTCGAGGAGTAGAAATTTGCTTTATTGGCGAAACCTTTGTTTTGCATGTCAATAGACTGACGTGTATCAACCCTTCTGCATCAATAACGCGTAAATACACCACAGCGGCATATGCAGCATTTGACGCGTCACTAAAACCGTGCAGTTCAACCAACCTGACATTAGATTGGTGATTTGTCCAGCGAGGAAGTCTAAATCTGGTGAGCTGTGACAATTCTTCCCTATAACACAACCATTCTTCAAGTAGTGGAGATGGTAGCTCTTGATCCCAATCGATTCCTGCCAACCAAAGCTTTTGAATGAACATTTTTGCTTTAACGATACTTGGAGCTATCCATCCAAGAGGATCATATAGTTTTGCAATGTCTGATGTTACTTTCCTTTTAGTTACAGGGGCTGTTGGTGGAGGTAGCTGAACTGTATAAGCAAATTCGTCCCTATTTCGATCCCAGGTAAGTCCTAAGATTTTATTTACAGCTTCTTGCTTCATTTCTATTTTTTTATGCTCTTCTTTCCCTGCAGTGCTCTCTCGAATTTCTTCTAACATAGCTTTACTATTGCTTGACCATTTTTGAAGTTCAAAGCCTCCTTTGCCTAATAGCGTCTTCATCTGATGGTAGATCTCTATTGCCTCTTGCTCGGATTGACAACCTGACATCAGATCGTCCATGTAGAAATCCTGACATACGCGACTAGCCGCAAGAGGGAAGTCTACACCTTCATCCAAGGCGACTTGAATCAGACTTTTGACAGCTAGGTAAGGAGCTGTTGAGACCCCAAAAGTAACTCTATTTAACTTGTATTCTTTTACCTTTTGGGTAGTATTCTCCCTCCACAGGATGCGTTGGTACTTTGTGTCTCTTTCGTCAACTAGTATTTGCCGGTACATCTTGACGATGTCGGCAATGAAGACAACTGGATGCATTCGCCAACGCATGATTAGGTGCCTCAATTCTGACTGCAATGTAGGACCCACCATAAGGTCACTGTTTAAGGACACCCCGTTTGTGCCCTTGCAAGACGCATCAAAAACAATACGAACCTTGGTGGTTTCCCGTTCGTCACGCACAACAGCATGGTAAGGTAAGTACAGTCCCTTTTCCTTAGATTCTTGCTCTAACAAAGGTTCCATGTGATTTAAATCCCGGTATTCATGGAACACTTTTGTGTATTCTGTTTGCAGGCGCTCATCGGTTTGAAGTCTCCTTTCCAGAGAGTGAAATCTTCGCAACGCTATCTCTCTGGACCCACCATCTACACAGGCTGGTTGCTCATCCCTGAACGGTAATCTAACAACATATCGGCCGTTCTCATCCCGTGTAGTAGTCGCTTCATATATCTCTTCACATCTTTGTTCTTCAGGTTTTAAAATCCGTTCTTTGTTGCTAGGTTCTGATTCAAGTTCCCAAAAGGACCTGAGCAACTGTTCCACCTGAATGTGCATGCTAACCAGCTTGCAGGAGACATTCGCCTGTAAACCTATTTCACCACTTAAAATCCATCCCAGTGATGTCTTTTGTGCCACCGTAGTTTCCTGGGGTGATTTGAATAAACCTGGTTGAATGATCCGAGCGTAGACCTTTGCTCCCAACAACATATCTATTTTATTTGGAGTGTGATACTCAGGATCTGCGAGCTCGACACTTTGCAACTCAGGCCAGGAGGTAATCGATACCTTTGCAGAGGGTTGGTTCGAGGTAACTTTGTCAACCACATATGCTGTAACCTCAATGGCACTCCTAGTACCAGAGCGCGATGCTATTGTAACTTCAACTGTAGACTTCAGCTCTGTAATCAGCTTTCCTCTTAATCCTGACACTGAAACCTTAGCTGGAGTTTCTTTTAACCCGAGTAACTGAACTGCAGCTGAGGTGATAAATGAGACTTCTGAGCCCGGATCTATTAGTGCCCTTAGTAGATGATATTCTTCCCTTTCCCATGATTTGGCTTTTACTACCGCGGTAGCCAGTAACCCTTGCTGTGAGACTTCATTCACGAAGTGATTTGAAACACTGGTTCCCGGTGTAGTTTCTCCTGTTGAATTTGTGACTTGCTGTGTGTGAACTTGAGCTATAGCTTGACTAGCTGATGAATCCCTACCTTCATTGGCTTGCGTATCCCCCTTTTGGTGTAACAGCGAATGATGTCGCCTGTTACAAATTTGACAATTTGTTGTCAGTTTGCAGTATCTGGCAGAGTGATTATTACCCAAACAGTTGAAACACATCCCGTTGGTTTGAACAAAATTACGTTTAACATTGACATCTAAAGCATTGAAGTCTTTGCAATGAATTATACGATGTTCACCTTTACAATAATTACATGAAACATTGTTACTGATATGCAAATTATTAACTTTTTGCACTTGATTGCCCTTGACCTGACTAAAACTCCCCTTGTAATTGTTATTCACGTATTTAGGTTTTTGGGCATATCCCGGCTTTGGTTCCAAAAATTCCAAAGAAAAGTATCGCGTTTGCAAAAAGTCTTTAAATTGTTCCAGTGTCGGTAACTGTTCAGACAGAGTTACAGATTCGCTTACTTTACATTCCCATTTTTTCCGACTTTCTGGATCCAATTTATGACTGACAATGTAAATGATGATAATATCCCAAGTGCCTGTATCAATTTTGAGACTAGACAATGCATTTAACGTTTCTGTGGTACAATCTAACATATGCTTAATGTCAGTGGCAGACTCAGTCAGAAGAGTCTTTTGTCCAAAAAATCTCTTTAAAATGCAATTCGCCAAATATTGCTTGTTATTATAGCGACTCTCTAACTGGGCCCAACACTGGTCATAACTTTCGCTAGAAATGGGTATATGTCTAAGAAGCTGCTCCGCTTCGCCTGTCAAATGCGCCTTGAGGTAGTGAAGCTTCTGGATGTCATCGATGTCCTGATTTTTGTGGATGAGTGAAATGAACAAATCCCGGAACCCCATCCACACCTCATACTTTCCCGAAAAAGTTGGAATCGTGATCTTAGGGAGCTTCACATGACTCGATTTTGACGTTGAAGCTGTAGTTGACAATATTGGACTACTATTGCTGGGTGTTGCATTCAACTTGCTGAAAGCGTTCTTGAGTTCGCATTTGTAATCCATGTATAACTCGTTAGTCGCATCATACACATCGTCCTTCATGTATGCAGTGTCTTGTAGTAAATCTTGCTCTGGCAACATCAGTATCTGCATATGAATACGTGAAAACTGTTCCCATAATTTCTCTAAGCTTTCGAGTCTGGTTTCAACGTACGAGATGGTAATCCGCTCCTTCGGAGACTTTTTGTAGTTACTGAATGCCTTGGTAATACGAACACTTTGATCTAGTTGTAAGTTAATACTCGCTTCCATCTTATTACTCATCTTGATAAATGACAAGTCCCAACAAAACTATTCATGAATTTTCAAAGTCCCAATTTAGTTGCTCGTAAATCTGCTAAGTCCCCATGTCTTGAAAAAATTACAAGTTATTTTGCTTTCAAATTTTCTAAGTGTTTGGGTGATGTACTTCGATATGAAATCGGGCATAGGTTCCCCGTCGGATCACTTTTTCTTAAACTATTCTAAGTCCTAAACACTTTGAAAATTTCTACTTTAATCTATGAATTTTACTAAGTCCAAACTTGACAGCTTTTCATTCCAAATACTATTTTGACAGGTGACAGTTCAATTTATGACACTTTCCACAGATAAACATAAATGTACTCACAGTTTGAAATCTTCTTACACTTTCACTTCACTAGTACTTGAACCTTAGTTGAATTTTCCCGCCAAGTTGATCACCGTGACGTCACGGCGCCGCTGACTCCGTCGACTGCTCCAAATCCGCTGCCGCCCTCGGAGACTGCACCCTCGACAACAATCTGTTGCCACTTGACGCAGGAAAGCACCACTAAAACACTTAAGGCCCAGTACATTCCGGTTCGCAAAGGACCAATGTATGTACTCCTCTTTCAAAAAGGGCGCTCTTTACTTAAGGAGGATTGACTATGGAAATAAACAACCAATCACAAATAAAGCCAATATATTCAAAATAATCCCAAACCCTTATATACAATCCCTAGAAACATTTCGATAGCGTGATGTAGAAATCGCCGCTCCCGGTACAGCGCCATCTCACGGGATATTTGGTAACAGTTTATATATTAAAGAACTTTACAAAAGTATAGACGCGAACAATGACTTAAAATTTATGACGGGTTAGACGGATTATGGTATTGTTACTTTTAGATTACTATGGTAGAATATGGTAGGTAATAATAATCGTGAATTAATTAATAATTCTAGGTTTGAAAACAATAATTTGAGCTAAAAACACAAAACAGTATTTAGTCTCATTAACTGAAAATTGGCTCATACGTCATCGTTTAATAACATTGCAAATAACGTGACATTCGTTCCGTGTGTCGCTCGTGACTGTGACCGACGACGCGGAGCGCGTGTCGGACATGTGTTGATGGATTGTGTTTAGCTCAGCCGCGTTGATTGTGTTATGACAATCCGTTCGTAGTTTTGGCGCTTTGTTATATTAATTGATACATGTTTACACTTTTTATCGAGCGATTCCATGTTTGCGAGTTTGTTACGCTAATAATAAGTCAATTAGATTCGCTTTCGTTAGTTAGGTTTGTTAAAATTTTATTTAAAAACGCATGCGACAGGCGAACTCAAAATCTACATAGTTTAGTAGATACAGTCAAAAAATTTAATTTTCGTTCCATTACGTACCTTATCACAGTGACAATCAATATAAAAACCGATAGTGACCTCAAGGTACAGTCACGTCTGAAAATATCGATACGGAAAAAGTGCCAAAAAGATGTATACACGACATTATTGCCCATATATTAAGGTATTTTGTCACTTTGTCCGTATCTATATTTTCAGACGTGACCGTACGCAATGCTCAAGATTCCAACTCTAACCATTCGCTATGCTTGTGGTTGCATGAGCGATTAAACAGCAACTTTGCCCCCGAGTGGAACTCAAAAATCGATACGCAAGTGTGCCAAAAAGATGTATACACGACCTTATTGCGCTTATATTAAGGTAGTGTATACATATTTTTGTCACTTCGTCCGTATCTATATTTTCCGCTCCGCTTTATTATATTTTCAGACGTGACCGTACGAAACGGTACTAAAATTAAATTTCTTACCGTACACCGTACGTGCTATTTTAGGTTTTTGGTGACCCTATAATTGTGTCTATTTTACCCAGATGGCAAAAGCGCGATGGGTGGTATCACCCTCGGCGTTGTCGTCGCCGCCGCGCTCGGCGCCGCACTAGCCATCGGCGGGATAGCCTTAGCAGCGCTCTGTGCACGGCGGCGGCGCGCCCGACCGCCACACAAGCACCCTCCGGGTGACATGCTGGAGTTGAGCGACGGCGGCCGGCGGTACGTGGTGGCGTACACCATCAAACCGTCGCCCGATCTGAAGACGCCGGAGCCACAGCCCGACATATTGAATGCACCAGGTATTAATATTTGATACATTGACTGTTTTGTAAATCACAACTTTTCTAATTTTAAACTTGTGACCTTCTGTAACACCACAAGTTCAAACCTCATTAGATCCTAACATTGTTATGTCGCTGGTCGCTTAGTAAACATTTTGTATTTTCCTGTGGCTTTAAATTGAATAACTTTCCCGAAGCGAACTCTTAATAATCTTATTATCTTTGATATCGATTTTTAATAACGAAAGACCATGCCAACAATATACATTTAGAATAAAAACCTCACAACTAACTTCTAAGGATTTTGAAAACAGCAATGTTGGGAATTAAGAAAATAATTGAGGAATTCACTATAAAACTAATTCGAATTTTTAAAAATCTTTCACTAATCGGGATATTAACATTGGAGTAACAGTTATGATAAATTGTAAGAACTCGTTATATAAGTCCTTGATATTTCAGATGAGATCTTTTTTCTAGATTGTGAAAACCAAAACGCCCCACCGACTGCGGAAGCCGATGAGTGGCCTAGCATGAAAGAAGTCCGAGGTAAGGAATAATAATCAATACTAAATTATAGTTCAATAAGTTAGTGCAATTATCCTGAATCTGGCGATAAAGAAATAAATAAGCTTGGAGCGCTCACTCCATATACAGACAAAACATTTATAATAAGTTTTAAGTGAGCTTTGCGAAAACTTATTTGTTTTACATTTAAGCTTAATAATGATTAAGTTCCAAGCGAGTGTTAAACTTATAAATATTATAATAATAATACTAAAACTTATTATACCATACCTCCCATATAACTTATGATGTATTAAGTAGGTAGTTAAGGAAAATGATGTATAGAGTGAGCACCCTTGATATCTCCTTCATCCTAAGAAAATGCATTAAAATTAAAACACTCGGCCTGATTCGAAGAATAAGATACGATATCGATAGGTTCTGGTTTAGATAAGTTCAGCTGGTTTAGATAACTGACAGAAGCAGCTCGATTTGGGAAACCAATGTCACCTTGACGTTAGAAATATCGTAGATAGATCTTATTAGGATCACATGACAGCGGAATCGAAATAAACGTCAATTTTGACATTTCGTTTAGTTATCGATCTTTTAAAGATCTTTCCAAGACCTTAAACGTGTCTAATCATTCTTTGAATCGGGCCGACTAGGTATAAGCGGTAGGTTCGAAATTCTAATTAAGTTGTGCAGCTTTGTGGCACAGGGTGTTTGACGAGTAAACTGTGACATCCACAGAGGTCGAATCTAATAATTACATTAATTTGGCTTTGAGACGACCTTAACGATCGTCTTAGACTAAGACTCTTAGTGGTCTCACGCATGACTTTCACTTCATTTCGCATGCACCAATCAGTGCGAGCGATCTTCAAGGTCGTATCAATAGTTATTTGTTTTACCTTTGCCTTGATTCTCTCGCAATGCTCAAGATTCCAACTCTCTAACCATTCGCTATGCTCGTGGTAGCACGAGCGATTAAACAACAACTTTGCCCCCGAGTGGAACACAAAAATTTTCACCACACCAACGCGAGGAAAATTTGAACTATGAAATACCAAAATAATCAAACCAAATGTAATCGAAATTAACGTAATAAAAAATGTATCATTTAGATCATCATTTAAAAGTCAATTCTATCTGCTACCATAAGGAACCAGCTCGAAATTTGCATTTGATTACTTTGTCCCACTTGTGGATAAAATGCAACTTTCTCATTATAGTTTTCGATCAATCAAGAGGGCCTTTACCAGTTGATGTGGTGAAAAATAATATAACAAATTGTTTAACCTCAATCAAGCACACAGTATGGATTTTACTTAGGTGCAAATTAAAATTTAAGGTCTTTTTTGTTTTGTATGCCTTGAACTACGGCCAACATGAGAAAATGAACTTGAATATTGTTTTGCAGGAGAATGGACCAAAGTGGGTGCAGTATTTTCAGCAGAAGACTTAGCCCTTCTTGACAGCGCTGGACATCCACAGCAGGTAAAATAAGTCATAAATCTCACAATATACAGATTTTAAGTATTTTTATAAAATGAAAATGAAAAACACCTTTAATTCAGGCAACTAGTGGCCCAAATATAAACCTTATTTATACACCAATATATACCAATATCAACCTTATAACCAGCAAACATATTATAATAAATACATCTTAAAACTTATAAACTACAAAACACATTTTGGCTGCGATGCATTACGCAACCCCGCGGTGTCAGGGAGCCAGCCGCGGAACCGCCGGAACTTGACACCCGTCGGTCAAAACTCCTGCTCGGTGAAGGTCGCAAGACGTTCAGTCGGAACCCGCACTATAGCTGTAATATGAAAATGACATTAGGATGGACAAATTAATGATATAGACTTATCATAACGTTTTTATTACATTTTGTATATTTATAGATTGTTTTATATCAACAGCTTACACCCGGCAGCGACATGGTGCCGAGCAGTAGACAAGAAGACGTTCTAAACCAGAACCTAGCTCAATCGGCGTTAGCTAATAATTTTAGGTCTAATTTCGTAGTTACTAACAGCCCCACTCTCGGGAGCCCCAACTTTGTGTGCCCCAACGGCAACGTAGGATCGCCGTTTGGAAGTCAGACTCTGACTCTAAGCGGGCCGACTCTAAGCTCCAGTAGTCTGGCGACCTCGACTTTACATAGAAGTAAAGGGAAAGGCAATACGAGAAGAAGAGAACATGTTTTAGCAGAGAATTTGCCAGGACCGGAGAGTTGCGTGTAAAATATTAATGTTTACCTAGAGATCGATTCATAAGAGCCGATGCGGGATGTAACTGTTATGTCAATATTTTCATATAGAATCCACGTTAGCTCTTATGAATTTGTAACGATGTTTGATATTCAACTCCATTGTAAGTAATTGCGGAGTTCGTATTCATTTACGTGAGATTAAACCTGTTATACTCAGAGGTCGTAGGTGCTTTGAGGTTATACCGAAAAACTGAATTCTGTATTAACTTTTTTTAATGCTAAAATAATATAAAGTCATATGTATATGTATAGCCTTTGTCGATTCAACCCAAAATTATTGTTATTTTTTATACTATGACAAGTGTTAATTACGTAAAAGGAATAACTTATTTATTGTCTTTTTTTAATTTGGAATAAACATAATCATATTTATTTGATATATTGATTATACAAAAGCACCTTATATCTTTATCTGTAATAATGAATAACATGTAAAATTTAAAGACAATAATGTGTTCCTTTAAAAGACGATTGTAGCCGTACCTACATACAATGTCTGTTATAGTCTGTGTTTTTGCTATTTTTATTTTCTTCACGTTTATGAATGCGAACGAATAATCGCATTAAACTGATTGCCTTTTCTCGTATGATCGCTGATCTCTTTTTGTGCTAATTAATATAATTTTACGGCCTAAGTATCGTCTTAGCCTGTCAAAATACCGATAATTCTAAAATGATACATAATTACTCTAATCTGGCAAACCCACTTTCTCAGTAGAATAAGGCGCGGAATTCTAATATTTCTATGGGATATCCCTACGCGCCTACTTTTTTAAAATTTGCCTCCTTTTTCTACTGACGGAAATGGCTTGTGAGTCAGTAAGATTTTTAAGAGATTACTTTTGAATAAAATATAATAAAATTAATATTTTCTTAAAATACGTTACGTATGTCTAATCCCGACGATACATTTCGTGTGTATATGAAAATTTGATTTTCGTTCTAAATATTTGAGATGTATCAAGTATGTTAGATTCGGCCTATACATTTGTGAGCCAAAGTAGATGATTTACGATTAATTGTTAGGAGAAATGTAAATAATTATTGGCGCTTGTAGAGAATACTATTTATTTTAATAAACTCGGTTGTGTGAATGTAAATAACTAATAGACGAATATAACCTATATAAAGTTTAACATAAGATCAAGCTATTGCTGTCAATTTATTTACAAATAAAAATCAATTTGTAAATAACCGTCGCTATGTTAAATTAGAATTAATTTTGTAACTATAGTATTTGTAAACGTTTCCATTTTGCGTTGATTCTATTACATAGAGTTTAACATTGAAACTGACTTTATATGGATATGTTGTAGTTGTCGAATACAATGATGTGGTCCTAATAATATGTTCTGGCATTTTTGTATAAATAAATAACAATTTATAATATTTGCTTTTTCTATTTCAATACATTTTCTTTACATCAATCGAGAATAAGGCATTAAATATCGTACTAATGCCAGAAATGTAAAAGTTCGTATGTTTGGAGTGATGTTTGTCCATGGTACCAAAACGTCTGGACGGATCTCGATTTGGTACACAATGGGCTTATAAGCTTAAAAAATAACAACTTATAAGTTAAAATACTTGAGACTTTTTATCCGGCGGTCGCAAGTTCAAACCCCGGCTCATACTCATGTTTATCGGAATTTATACACGATATATCAGTCGCTTTTCGGTGAAGGAAAAAGTCGTGAGGGAACCGGACTAATCTCAATAAAGTCTAGTTTTTCTAGGTTAGAAAGTAAGATGCCAATCGCTTCCGTAAGTACCTATGGCAATTCTTGGGATTAGTAGCCAAGCGAAAGCGTGGCGAAAATCCGGAACAAACGCAGGCGCGGATCCAGCCCTCAAAAAAGGTTGTGGTCACAGCACAGCCACCCGAAAATCGGCCAAGTGCGAGTCGGAGTCCGAACTAGTTCATGAACAATCATGACTCTTGCAAGTCTTAAACGATCGTACTATTTACCGATCTCAATAGACTGAAAGTGTGACGTCACAAGCCTATTAGGGGGCTACCTTATCAATTTTTCGCAGATACTCGATTCTCAGACAACGTTTCGCAGGTCAAGGTTTCATAGAGGGATTTATTCGTAGATCTAACTTTTAGTCGACATTTGCTAGTCCTGGTTCACATACCCTTCAATTCGCTTTTCTGTTAATTAGCAGAGCACTAACAGAACAATTATTGTATGAATTTCGTTTGGCAGAGTAATCTTTTCGTTTAAGGAACTATTAGTAGAGTAACTTTTATTTATATTTTATACATTTTTTAAATATTTCGTTGAGTAGTCTATTCGACAAAATAGAAATAAAAATACTTGAAAAATACCTCATTGGAATTGAAACAATGTCTAGAAAAAAAGCGGCCAAGTGCGAGTCGG
Source organism: Cydia pomonella (assembly GCF_033807575.1). NCBI lineage: Eukaryota > Metazoa > Arthropoda > Insecta > Lepidoptera > Tortricidae > Cydia > Cydia pomonella. The sequence goes on along the minus strand of NC_084721.1, from coordinate 4,930,993 downwards.
ACTCGCCCATGAAGGGTTCCGTACCATTTATGACGTATTAAAAAAAACTACTTAATAGATCTCGTACAAACCAATTTTTAATTCTGTTATTTTAGAAGTTACAGGGGGGGGGACACATTTTTTCACTTGAAGTGTCTGAAAGTGAAAGTGTCTCTCGTGCCAACGTTTGGGTTTGATGAAAAATATTTTTTTTTTAATTTTATGACGTATTAAAAAAAAACTACTTACTAGATCTCGTTCAAACTAATTTTCGGTAGAATTTTGCATGGTAATGTATATCATATATTTTTTTTAGATTTTTCATTCTGTTATTTTAGAAGTTACAGGGGGGGGACACGTTTTTTTTCACTTTGGAAGTGTCTCTATCGCAAACTATTCAGTTTAGAAAAAAATGATATTAGAAACCTAAATATCATTTTTGAAGACCTAATCCCTATATACCCCACACGTATGGGTTGGATAATTTTTTTTTTTTTAATTTTATGACGTATTAAAAAAAAACTCCTTACTAGATCTCGTTCAAACCAATTTTCGGTGGAAGTTTGCATGGCAATGTATATCATATTTTTTTTTAGATTTTTCATTCTGTTATTTTAAAAGTTACGGGGGGGGGGACACATTTTACCACTTTGGAAGTGTCTCTCGCGCAAACTATTCAGTTTAGAAAAAACCTATCCATAGATATCCCACACGTATGGGTTTGATGAAAAAAGATTTTTTGAGTTTCAGTTCTAAGTATGGGGAACCCCCAAAATTTATTGTTTTTTTTTTCTATTTTTGTCATCACATGTCATACATCTACTTACCAAGTTTGAACAGTATAGCTCTTATAGTTTCGGAAAAAAGTGGCGGTGACATAATCGGACAGACAGACGGACATGACGAATCTATAAGGGTTCCGTTTTTTGGCTACGGAACCCTAAAACCCCTTCGGTATTCGAATTCGAATCGTTTATTAGCACAAAAAATTCCAAAGTTATAAAAAATATGGTATTTTGTTTTTGTCAATATCTCATAAACTATTAACATTTAACAAATGAAAACAAAAGATTCCTATAATATTTTTCAAACAGGAAGGGTATGCTGATATATTCTCATTCTCGCAAAATTGTATGTCATCTCAATACAAGTTTGCGAGATGTGGAGGTTTTAGGATATAAATTGTATGGAGATGATATCCCGTTTGAAAAATACTATAAAGAAGAGAAAATTTTCCAATAAAAAATCCAGCTCTAGGTACTCTAAACTCTATTCGTTATAGTTTTAATTTAACGTTAAAAATAGCCGCGCCTCATTTTAGGGATGCGCGCGCGGCGTGAAAAAGCGAGTAAATACGTAACATTAAATATTATTTTAAAGGTAGATTTTTCAACAATAGGCAATTATTAATTAACCCTTTTTTCTCGAACTTTCGTTTCTATTGTAAATTTTAATTTTTTTATAATTATTGGCGTAAAAATATTTCGCTTCGTGGAGCCCATCTTATAAAAGATTAAGATTTCACTTAATAAGAATACAAAAAATTTAATACGTTGTGTAAAATTTCAGAATAATAGTGAAAATTGACAAAAAAAATTAAAATCAAGGTAAAATTGTTAAATATAAAACAATATTATAACCAAAGTATTGTTTTTATAGCATGATATTGCTTAGTATGTATATAAGCAGAGCACCGATAACCGAAATATTTTTACGCCAATTATTTGAACATTTTTTGGTTTACATTTACGATAATGACGTAAGAACGAGATTTATTTTTTTATTAATTGTTCCCTAACTTAGGGCTATTTTCAGCGGTAAATGAAAACTACAATGAATAGAGTTACAGTACTTGGGATTTTTTTAATTGGAAATGTCCACTTCTTTAGAAATATTTTATTTTCATTTCTTAAATGTATTATAGTTTATGAGATTCGGTTAAAAACGAAATACCATATTTTTTCATGAATATTTATTTTTTAACTTTTGCAATTGTTTATGTGCTAATGGTAATATACGCTTCGAATACATTTTTCTAGACATTACCTTATTCAGAATCTAATCAGGTACCACATGTATTTTTCGAAGCAGTATCTAAATTCAACTTGCTGACTAGACTAAAGTTATTTTCGAATAAAGTGACAATTTAATTAAACTTTAACTAACAGTTAAATTAGTAATTTAGCAATTGCGATAGGTACTTATAACATTCGGGTCGGCAATATATCTAAAATCGCAAACGATTTATTGCAGTCTATGGAGCACTTTTTTATACATAGATAGATAAACTAAGCTATAAAAACTCCTACAGCTGTAAATTAAAAGCTGGCAATATTTTAAACTATTGTACTAATATTTGTGAATGTTAAACATTTCTAAGACTCCATAAGCTAAAAGTAATTGCCCCTGTTAGTAAATAATCTTATTTTTTCCAAATAATTAGGACTCGCGGTGGCGAGAATTTCTAATTAACACCAGATGATCTGTTTTCGACTTGGGTAAGCGTGACAGTTATCAAACTATCAATTTACGAAAAGTAAATCCGCGTATCAATGTTATGCCAACCAACTAACTACTGTGTAATTAATTTTTTACAAAGATTCCTCTGCCATAGCATCTGCGAAACAAAAATCGGCATAATTGTACTCGAGGAATTAATAGAGCACCCTATTAGGGTTGTGGGCATGCCCATCGTGCCCACAACGGTGGATCCGCCCTTGAACAAACGTGAGGAAGATGACACAGTCGGCTTACAACCTGGAAAAGGACAGTTTATTTTCCGGCCTTCATTCCCTAATGGTGTGCAATGGAGTAGCATTTTAGTATGTGAGTACTAAGTTTTTATCTTATCGTAAGGCGTATTAACATAAACATTTCAAACAATATATTGCGTCAGGTGTTATCTTCCGGGGGGGCTGGAAAAGACTCCAAAAAGCAACGCTGTAGAATGTGCTCGACGGTTGACCGTCTTCACCACAGTCGTAGATCGCAGAATTCCGCCAGAGAGTACTAAGTGAAGAGTTGCGAATAGTTTATCGACGGATATGCGGGTCGCGAGCGGAGGAAATTAACTAAATAAATTATTAAAAAATAAATATTATATGACATTATTACACAACTTGACTAAGTCCCATGGTAAGCTCAATAACGTTTGTGTTATAGGTATTTAGACAGTGATTTTATATAATATATAAATACTTAAATACATAGAAAACACCATGACAGGAACCAATATCCGTGCTCATCCCACAAATGAACGCCCTTACAAGGATTTGAACCCGGGACCAGCGGCTTCATAGGAAGAGTCAAGTCACTAGGCCAATATGCCAATTATAAACACTCAAAAAGTAACCATGCACTTTATCAATCTACGAAAAGCCTGAAAAGCAAAGATTCAATTATACAGCTTGAAAAGTTCGCGAAGCCCGCTTCTATACTTTTATTCACTTAATCGGCTCTTCGTGTTGCTGCGAGTAAGAAGATTACAACACGGCGCCATTGGAATTATTCCTACATACACGTAAGTACTGGAAGTCGATTCTAATTTTAAAACTTGTTTTGAAACTGGTTTTGTTTGCCTTGACGATCGTCTTGGTGACTGAAGCGCATCTCAAGCACATCTTTCATCGACGACATCGATCTTCAAGGTATTTTCAAAATAATAGCAAAACCGTAACAATTTTTTTAATCCAAATCAAGCAACTGGGACAAGTACTAAGACTAAGTAGATAGTGTGCGATGTGGCGTGCAGCAAGCTTAATACGTACCAGACATATGTTTTTATACAATTTTGCTAGTCTAGAATATGTCTAGAAAGTTACACCTGCAGTCAATGCAGCAAACACACTCTGCGTGAAATAGTTTTATCTTTCTTTAGTAAAGAAGACTATACAGCACAATACTATCAGAAAGATGACATTATAGCTTTGTTTTATGTATGAAAAACAAAAACTGTATACAATAACTGGAGATTGCCCAATCTATATAATAATAATAGGTAAGCCTTATCTCCTGAAATCCGAGAAGGACAAATCCAGCAAGTGTACTTGACTCACGACATTACCGCCATGTGGGGTGTTGACTCGATGATCATTGTTCCGATCTCATAGCGATGAGTCTCGACCAACACCTAGAGATAATCTCGCTGGGTGGCTGGATCAAGGGTCAGATGCAATAAGCAGTTAGTTAAGATAATCTCCAAATATAGAGATTGTAACTGAATTCAGACTGTACCTCAACAAAAACAAACGCTGAAATAAACAGATTAAATTTTTTTTTTTTTTTAAAGTCATTTTGAACGCAGCCCGTATAGTACGGCGGTTCCCTTCTCTGCGGCACTGATCACCGGCAGCTTGGACCCTGCCCCGCTGCTGGCGGTACCCTAGGTTAGGTTTTTATAATGTGTTTATATGTATTTTGTATTAATTGATATGTATAAATATAAAAACACTTGCTTTTATATTCATATTCTATGGCAATTCTAAGGATTAGTTGCCAAGCGGACCCCAGGCTCCAATGAGCCGTGGCAAAATGCCGGGACAAGGCGAGGAAGAAGAAGAAGGGACTTATTTTCATATTAAAAAAAAACTAATCTAAGACGTTCAATGAATAGGTATAGAGAATAATAACCCACTGCTGGGCACAGGTCTCCTCACATACGCCAAGAGGGCTTAGGGCTACTGGGCTATATTCACACTGACGTAACGCGGATTGGGGACTTCACATAGGTACACCTTTGAATTTCTTCGCAGATGACTGTATGCATGTTTCGGTGAAGGAAAACACTGTAGAGATATATTACCTTTCGGGTAATTCCCAATATTTCAGATTGCCGGGTCCATTTATATTAGGTGAAATTTTTGGATTTAACCGATATTCTGAAGGAATTTATCGAATACCTATCCTACCTATCTTAATAACAACAACAAGATACAGTAAAATCTCAATAATCCGACACTTTGATATCCCAGCACACCTAGTAATCCGGCACTAAAATACGGGTGCCAACATGGTGCAAGTGATTTCCTATGTGCGCTTACATTACGAGTATCACTCTTGAATATCTTTATAAATGCCTAAAATCGTTATAACAACATTTTTTTTTAATTTAGTGTTATAAGTATAGTGTATTATAGGTACGACATACTAAAAGACACATCAAAATAATATGCAGGTTTGCTCTAACTTTCAGTAATCCGGTGCTTTTGTGTAAGCATTTGTGCCGGGTTAGTGACACTGTACTGTAATTTGAATTAACATTCACTGCTGAATAAAATAAGGCCAATATGGGTAAGTATGGCTGCCGGGTATAAGTGCGGCTAGCCTTCACATTGCGGCCTGCTTACACATTGATGAGTGCTTATTGCGAGTTCATAAATATGCCACTAAACGCAAGTTGCAATTAACCGTATGACATACTTGCCCCGATTGAGCTTACATAATTGTGTAGACTATCAGGGCACTGTCTTTTAAGCATTGTGTACAAAATTTATACAAACGCTGTATTTTCCTGAAAAAAGATACCTTCACAAATTAGACGCGTTGTAACGAAACGACGCTAATTGCTTCTAAATTGTCGTATGAATCGCGTTGAACAAGGCTCGTACGCAACGCAACAATTGTTTGCTAAGCGCCGTGCTTAGCCCCTTCCACAGATCACTTGCCTCTAGATCGAACATATCGGGTTCATATGATTTAGGTTTTATTCATATTTTCTGTATGCAAAGTTTAATTTCGATTGTTATAACTAGTGAGACCGCCCAAAATCATTAAGCAGCAAGGAAAGCAAAAAGTTATTCTACTTTATTTTCGCAAATCAGAAGATATATTATTTAATTTTTGCGTTAGAATGATCCAGACGAAAAATAAGGCTATTAGCTTTTTACGCGCCTCTTTACACGTAAACGCACGACTTGTTAGTAGAAGCCATATAATAAGAAACTATTTGTATAAGGTTCGTACATAAATAGTTTTTTTAATGTGTATATTGTTGATAATTTGCGCTTGCGTTTGTGTAAGGAGAATATTTTATTTATTTATTTAAAGAGATCCATTATCCAATTAAATAACTATGGAATCTTAAGTATAGATACAGAGCCAATGTGTTATAAAAAACATGCACTTAAGTAACACGCATACTCATCGACGCGGAGCGTACACATACAGGAGATAAGACACGAACCAAAACTTTGAAGATACAAGTAGAAAACTATTTTGAAGATAATACGTTTTTTTTTTTGTTTTAAGGAAATGCTCCAGAACACCACCGATTCAACCTCAATTCTGATCAAGGGAAATCAGATTGAACAAATGCTAGCTTTTTTGCTTTTCGTGGATTCGTCGAATCGAAGCTCATCCACGAATTTTCCTTTCCTGGCCTCTGTAATAATGTATTGTTATTTTTAATAATTAATGAGATTTTATAAAACACGAGGAAGGTAAACAGTCTATTACTGGCCATAGCCCCCCCCTCCAATTACTGACCACCTTATACTAAAAGGTATTCTTTTTAATAATAACACAATCTAAGTTAATCATCAAAACGATAGTTATTTAGTTTACTTGAATTGAGTAAATAAATAAATAGAATTATTATCTTAGCCATTTTAGTATAAGGTGGCTAGTAATTCGAGGGTGGCCAGTAATAGACGGTTTATCCTACCTAAGTATGAAAAATATTGCTAAAAATGTTCTATCAACATATTTTTGCGCCTATTTTTGGAGTGAGAAAACCCTAAAAGACCTGCCCGCCCTCGGAATACCCAACTGGCGTGAAGTGGCGCAGGATAGGGCAGAGTGGCGCTCTCTTGTGTCAGAGGCCCAAGATCGTGATTGGGTCATTGAGCCAGTGAAGTAAGTTGGTCGTCTACATTTCTCACGACACAGACTCAACCTTGTGTGAGGGCTATTATTTGCTCTAAGAAGCGGTTGTACATACTTTATAGTTAATTTAATTACTAATGATCAGACATAGAAGTTTTTATGACACAAACGAGTGTTTGAGAAAATGAAACATCGATAAATCTGTAATAAATAAGTCAGTCATAGATTAATAATTAAAACATCTAACTTCTACTTGCTGTAAATTACCGAGAAATTTCAAGACTGAAAATCAATTACAAATCAGCTTACTTTTTCTATGACATAATAGTTAGTACTTAATAATTAACGTAAACAGTACAACACGTAAACAGTAAACAGTACGTGTATAGTATACAGTGCCAAAAATAATAGAATAAAAAAATATCTATAACGTCAAGGTAACATCGATAACAGTCATGTCGACATTGATTGATTTGTCTGCTAATGATTCATGTCATGCCAATTTGGAAAATAATTTTATTTGTATTTGTTAGTATTTTTGGGCCTGTACAGAATGATACATAATCTCATGGTAGGTTATCTGTGACCCCGACACTAAGCGACAACAAACGATGACAAGGTATCGTTATGCAATAATTGCCAATTAAATTTTTACTCTCACTAATTCTTCCTGTTCTTCGTTTTGTGTTTTCTTTTTATTTTCCTCATCAAGAATACTTTATTTTGCTGGAAGTAAAAAGTCAAAAATGCCTGGCGACTTTTCAAACTGTCAGACATCGCAACTTTTAGATTAATCCTATTTCCAAATTAAGTCCAGCCTTAATGCCACGAAGACATGGCTATATCCAGACTTAAAATTCAACATCAACAAAAACGTTGCATTACCATTTAATCGTTGCATTAATATTATTATTTAATTCGTGCACTACCTTTTATTGGTCATGTAACAATAGTTAGACCTCCTATCGCTTCCTTTATTTACACTGTAAATATGTTTTTCAATAAAAAATTGTTTTATTTGTGGTGCAATAAAGAATTCTTACAGGAGGAGCTACTTTACCGCACTAGTGCGATAATTAGCACATTACGTAACTATGTCGAAAATTTAAAGGGCCATATGTACTTACTTTGAAATGTTGTACGATACATAATTATGCTGTATGCGCGTAAGCAATTCGCAACTCGTGTCGATTCAAAACACTCCCTTCTTGTTTTAATTTATCCCCACTCGTTGCGAATTCCTTATTTTTCACACTTGTAGTAATACTTATTTACTCTGAACCTAGCGGGATTATCCCATTAGCTATTGAAATGCCTAAAATACAACTTCAATCAATTTTCTCTTCTTCCGTCCAACAATACGGTCCAAATTAGGACCCGGTACAAATTTCCAGGACCGTGGGATACGTTTCAAATTGAATTTTCCGTACGCTATGTAGCCAACATGGTCGCAAAATACTTCATTATTTTACATCGGCGGTTTGAAAATATTAGTATTTAACCGGTTTGATGTAATTTACTCGTTAGGGCTGAATTTGTACCTGGTTTCAGTTTGGATATGTTTTATAAGAAATAATATAAATAATTCAGCCTATATGCGTTCCACTGCTGGGCACAGGCCTCCTCTCATGTGCGAGAGGGCTATAGTCCCCACGCTAGCCCAATGCGGATTGGGGACTTCACATACACCTTGGAATTTCTTCGCAGATGTATGCAGGTTTCCTCACGATGTTTCCCTTCACCGAAAAGCTAGTGGTAAATATCAAATGATATTTCGTATTTCGATTTGAACCCGCGACCTCCGGATTGAAAGTCGGGCGTCATATCCACTCGGCCACCACCGCTCTATGGTTTATATCTAAATAAAAAATATACATACTGCCTAAGTGCCGATACGTAGTACAAAGTGTACAAACGAGTAAATATAATTCGTAGTTTATGTAAGAATAGTTATCAAAAAGCACCTTCATTACTATAGAACGAGGATGTGCTTCGATATATGAAACGAGCAATGCTGCCGAGATAAGAAACGAGCAATGCGACGAAATATTCAGGCGTAAATTGAGAAACCTTTTGTTGGAAAACCCTCTGTACTCGGTAAATCAGTTCATGGAATTGACATTTTGATTCAGAAATTGTTTTATTCTTATTGTTTTTTATTGACATTGTTTTCTTTATTATTGGGAGATACTATTTCATTATTTTTTATATTGTTGTATGTTGACGATACGTATTGGGAGATATTATTTGTGTACTTTTATTAATTTATCGTTTTTATTTTTATTGAACTTGTATTTTCGTAAGTTTTGACATTGTAAATATTCATTGTTATTCTAATTTTATTGACAATCCTTATTGGAGCTATATTTTTATTTCATTAGTATTGTTTATATTTTCATTTTTATTTTATTTTGACGATCATGATAGAAATTCTTATATTTTTGACATCAATGCATGTAATTGTCTTTCATGAAATAAATAATCTAATCTAATCTATGTATAAATAAACTAATAATTAATATTATAAGACAATTATACATAGATCTACCTATTCCCACAGTAAGCTCAATAAGCCTTGTGTTGTGGGTACTAGACGATGATATATATAATATTTATTAGGTATATAAATACTTACATATATGGTAAACCTCCATAGCACAGGAATAAAATCAATATTTGCGATAAACACACATAAAATGCAATTTCCAGGTTCGACCCGGGATCTCCAACTTCGTAGGCAGGGCTGACCAGGCTAGGAGGTTATCTGGTCGTCACTATCTACTTGATGGTCATTGTCAAAAAAAAAACTACGATTTGGTACTAGTATCTTATAATCTTGTCATTTAATCCATATATATAAGAAGTAGGTAATTTAATATGTAATATATAAGTAGGTAAGCTGGATCTATGTCCCCACGCAAGCAGCCTATCAACAGACCAGGATTTTTTAGGCCCGTGAAATCCAAGTAGGTAGACTAATTATTACACAGTACATGTCTTTTACAGATTACACGTTAAGCAAATAAATAAATAAACATTTGAGGACAATCTTACACAGATCCACCTAGCCCCGAACAAAGCAAAGCTCGTACTACTCTGGGCAGTGTTATCACATACAATTTTGCCGAAGTGGTAGAACAGGGTTCAAAAATAGGTAGAAGTGGGTGGTTTTAAAATGAAAAACAGGTAGATGTACCACTCAATAGCAAGTACATTTTTTAGATTAAAAATGTGTAAAAAAAAATTCAAATAATTTATTAGTCATATTGTGATATTAGTACACGTGTTTATTAAAGAAATCGAAACAAAAATGAGGATTTCCATTGTTTGTAGGTAATGAATCTGCTTGTATAATCTGTTTCTTTGGCAAGTTTTCATTACATCGAATATAAATTCGGTAGAAATTAAGTAATGTTCCGTCACACGTATTAAGAATTACTTACAATTGTACCATTTTGAAAAATAGGTAGATTTCAGGCCGAGGGAGGTAGATTGGTAGAACGCAGGCAAAATAGGTAGATCTACCCAAAATTTGGTAGATATGACAACACTGACTCTGGGTACTAGGCGACGATATACACACGTTTATAGGTATATACATACTTATATAGTGTGTATTTTTGATATAACCACAAACTTAAACTAGACGTTGGTTTTAGTGCTATAACACAATTCTGAAAGATTGTTTAGTTTAGTCTTCACTACCAGAGCATAATTAATTTTTGTATTTTTTTCGAGCGGCAATTTTTTCGTACATCATGATCACTTGTGACAATTGTGACGTCGCGTTATTAATGAGACGTTTTGAGTTAAAAAAAAGTAGTGATACATTGCTTGCTGAATTATTTTGTATGAAAAAATAAAAATCGTCCATTTTTATAAACCCAAAAAATATAAAAAATGAAAATGTGTTAATTACAGCCTAAACTAACTGCCCTTTGATTATGTGTTCGTATCAAAAATACACGTCATATACGTAGAAAATTGCATAGGAAATATCCATAACTCAGGAATATTATCTGTGTTCATCATATAAATAAATGCACTTACCCCGATTCGAATACGGGACCATCGGCTTCATAGGCAGGGTCCTTACCCACTAGGCCAGACCGGTCGTCAATATAACGGAGTATATCGATTTGCTACAAATGTTTAACAAACTGCCATAATTTTGTATTTTGTGTACAAGAGCCATATAGATATTCATAGATTTTAATTAAGTAATGTGGAAAACAGTGCGGTTATCGGTTATCAGAACAAGTCCAGACTCATCGAGCCTACACTTGGGGAGTACGATAACGATACAATTATGCATGCAATTTTAAACCTTACACCCATTAACATAAATCCCTAAGTTGAGGTGAGGTTATAGCAGTTGAGGGGTGAGTTTGGGTAATGGAAGGACTATTCTCAAATAAATATTAGTCGTTCTAATATAAAATTGAAATTGAATTTAGTCGTGCTTACTTGCTTCCACTAACGTAAAATAGTATTAGTGCAAGCGCGAGGTACTTGTAATCAGATTAAAATGAATGAAATCGTACCTTTCGAATAGAACTCAGCGAGTAGTTATTAATGGAACTCAATCGGCTGGGTCCCCGGTAGCCCTCGGAGTGCCGCAAGGTTCAATTCTTGGTCCCTTCCTGTTTTTGGTATACATCAATGACCTACCAAAAGTTGTGCAAGAAAGACATGATATAGTGTTGTTTGCAGATGACACTTCCCTTATATTTAAAGTGAACAGAAAGGAAAATAGATTCGAGAGCATTAATGACGCGCTATCTACCGTATTAAACTGGTTTACGGGAAACAATTTGCTTTTGAACGCAAAGAAAACCAAATGCATCAAATTTACGCTACCTAACGTCAAGCAGGTGAATAACAGCAAGATTAAAATAAAAGGTGATACGCTGGAATTTGAAGATCGAACTGTTTTCCTGGGAGTCACTTTAGACTCAAAACTGCAATGGCATGCACATATAGCCACTTTAGCCGGCAAACTTAGTTCAGCAGCCTATGCAGTGAGGAGAATCAGACAGCTAACAAACGTAGAGACGGCCAGGCTGGTATACTTTAGTTACTTCCATAGTGTTATGTCGTATGGAATTCTGTTGTGGGGAAAAGCGGCAGACATTCAGACAATATTTGTACTGCAAAAGCGAGCTGTACGTTCCATCTATGGACTGGGCGCTCGAGTATCCCTAAGAGAGAAATTTAAAGATGCAAGCATTCTTACCGTTGCATCTCAATACATACTTGAGAATATTATGTATGTTCGGAAAAACATTAACGAATTCAAGCTTAACAGTGATATCCATAACTATAACACTAGAAACAAGCATAAACTTGCTGTGCCCGCCCACCGCCTCCGTAAGGTTAGTACGTCTTTCGTCGGGAACTGTACACGTTTTTATAACAAAGTTCCAACTGATATAGTGAATTTGCCTCTTAACAAATTTAAGTCACACGTTAAGAGCTCTTTGTTAAGTAAGGCGTATTATGCTGTGAATGATTTCATAGATGATAAGGATGCCTTTAAGCCAGTAGCTTGATCTTGATAGTATGATAAAAATGTCAGTAATAGTGTTTTCGTTTTCTTCCTGTGAAATAACCATACTAGCGTCCAGTAGAACTGACACAAGAGAACATCATGTTCTCGTTTGATTGTATTATTTTAGTTTTGGACACTTAGAGACCTTATACACCTCTAAGATTTTATTTTATTTTGAATTTTATTTTATTTTAAATTTAATTTTATTTTAATACCTATTTTAATGATTTGGACACTTAGAGACCTGTACATCTCTAAGTCAATTTAAATTTATAATTTAGTTTTATAGGTAGGCACTCCTTATGAATAATATGTAGTCGCGTTTATGGGGCGCTATGCCGTCTTTAATGTAACTTACAAGCACAAATGTTGTATCTCACAATTTTTTTTATTATATTTATATTAATACAACCCGGCAGCTTGAACATGTCATGCTCGCTTAAAAGTCTTTACTTACGGTGGCGTTGTTGATCGGGTCGCCACTTTCCCGAATGAAGGTTGAGGGAGGCGATGGCTGAGATACACGTCATACTCGTGAACGGGTGCTGTTTGTGGAGACCGGTCTGTTTAAGCTTACACGGGGTACAGGTTATGTTAAAGTATGTAACTTTACTTTTGAGTGACATTAACGTGAGACACTTCATTCGGTTCTTGTCTGTTTTAATTTTTTGTCTTTTAATTATTTATATAAGAATTCAAGCCTTGGCGACCCTCTACATCTCTAAGGATAATTTAATATATATTTTTATATTTTATCTCTGACACTTAGAGACTTATACATCTCTAAAGAATTTTAGTATTTTATGGTTTTATTTTTTTATCATAGTTTTTTTTGTGTAATTTGACATTTAGAGACAGTATACATCTCTAATAAAATATTTATTATTTCATAGATTCGATATTTGTAATTGTTTTTTTTTTTTAAATTTATTGTTTGTAAAAATGGACATGTAAAAGTGCCCCTGTGGCCTATTTGCTGAATAAATGTTTGATGTTTGATGTTTGATGTTTGAAATAAGATGAAGAGGAATATGGTACAAAATTGAGAGTCTAAAGGAGGTTACAAGTATAACACGTAAATAATCGTCAAGAACACTCCATAACTTTCTAATTGCTTTTTACCTCAATAGGCGCATGCTTTTAGTCAGATTGCTTATTTTGTTAATGAACTTCCGAACTTCAAAACTTTTTGCTTCCCTGAGCGCTCCTCTAAATAGCTTCGAATAATTATTGAATTATGATCCTAAAATTAGAATTTAATCAATGAGACCAAATCCGTCTGCGATTTTTTTTAATATCTAACGTAACGTATAGAGTCCTGGTTTTAATCCATCCTGATTTTAATGGTTTTGGTCCATCTCGTTTTTCTGTGTTAGGGCACAGAACAGCGGATGTCATTCCAGATTTAGAGCAGAGCCCAACTGGGGAAGCACCTCCACCTTACAGAAAACCGCAGCCAAATAACACTAGACCCTACTCATAGTGTTGTGATCCTGCCGGTGAGTAAGGTTGCCAGAGCTCAACGAGGGTCGGCAACGCGCATGTAACTCCTCTGGAGTTGCAGGCGAACATAAGCTACGGATACTGCTTTCCATTAGGCGGATCGTATGCTTGTTTGCCACCGACGTAGTATAAAAAAATCTGTTGAAACTAAAATTATGTTACCGCTGCTTTGTCGATGAAGTTAACAATCGTGTACGTGTCAATGATTTAAAAAGCGCTCCTGTACGAAATTTCGCACAGACGGATATGACCGCATTGACCTACTTAAAATGACACAGATTATCACCCGCTCATGGACTGTTGTTGAGCATATGATACGTCTTCCTATGTGTTTTAATTTAATAATATCATTAACTCGTCGAATTGACGACGAATTTTTAAACATATAACAAGTTCTTTATATATTTTTATTTATTTGAACTTTATTTCACAGTAAAAAATATACAATTACAAAAGGCGGACTTAATTCCACACGGCATTCTCTACCAGTCAACTTTTACGCCAACCAGAGAAGCACAGTTGGTGCGGGGTATATAGGTATAAAGAACACTAAAACTTGACGCTTAAAATTAATAGGCACAAATACGAGTATAAATGTAATACAAAGACAAAATAATACCTGCTACTAAATCTACTATGAAGACACTGAATATGAGACTTTTCAAAAAGATATTTGCGCAGCTTGCGCTTGAACGTCAACTTAGTCTCGGCTTGTCGTATGCTGAGAGGCAAATCATTTCAGAGACGGATGGCTTGCACAGCATATATCAGTCTCACATTAAGCCACACTAGCTACAAACGACAGTATTTCGAAAAGACAATGATTATTTGTTGCTTTTAACTGTTATTTATCGAAATCACAGTCGAAAGCAATAAAGGTGAGCGCGAAATTGCTCTGTGCTATGATGCAGAGACAGGTAACATTTTGGCCATGTAAAGGCAGCGCGTACAAAAGAATTTCAATTTGGTACCGTATCGCGCAACCCTTTTCAACTTTACAAAGTAATTTCCTGAAGCGAAATTGATTTGTTGGCTTCGTGGTTTTTTGTTTGGTGTGGCCACTGCGGTTTAATTAAAGTGGAAAAAATGCTACCTTGTTATGCTCAGCTCGGTTATAAATGACAAACACTTTTCACGGAGTCACACCTCAGCCCTGTGGAACACCAGACACCGGTGTGAAAAAAGGTTTTTCCGGGGATTTATTTAAAGCTAGGTGCGGGCAGCCATTATAATTTTTCGGTGAATAGAGTGTGACAAGAAACAATTGACGGCCGCGTTTTTTATTCGTGTCGTATTTATGTGAGCCCGATTATATCTGCTGAGATGTTTAACCGCCTGGAGACGCGATCACAGCAGTCAATGCAGAGCTTAATAATTTCCCGACGTTGTATCGGCATCGAATTACATTAGAATACCTCCGGCCATAATTTAATATATTAACCATCTCTACGTCGAAACTCGGGCGGGAGTGACGTTAATATGACAAATAATTTCCTAAGAAGCCTACCGTTGGTGTGCCGAGGAAATGCGTTGAATATGGTAATCATTTCCCATGTGTCTTGCTCCAGACTTGCTGCCACTTCAAACTTAGAAATACTTTACAATTTCAATAAAGTTCGCTCGAGCGTAGTAGTCGTGGTAAATTCATTTGAGGAATATTACATTTGAACATTGAATAATCAAGGAGATTAGTGTTATTAATAGTCATGTTCCGTTTGTCTTTAGCTTTGTATTTGATGGAGAATAAGATAACACATTTATGACATTTAACGCTTGTTATGAAAAAATAATTCTCTTACGCAATAAGAAAATAGGAAACCGAGACAAGTAGTGAACTTCTACTGAACTGTAACGTTAATAGAAACTGCTGATTGAAGATTGGAGAGTCATACACGTCATCGTTAAGAAGCAATATATCTGTTTCTTCCCTTATATTATAGATAATTAAGTAAATTCTTAGCCCTCATTGATCAGTGTTTAGCACCCTTTTCAACTATGCGAGGATCGAGGACTATGCGATCATCTTGAGCTAATCTTATTCAAAAGTGACCCGCAATCTTAAGAATGTCCACCCATCGAGGTAATGGATCGTCGCTTCATGTATCAAAAAAGCAGCCAAACATTCTGGTCCGTCTGTCCTCACTTTGCCTAGCAATATGTCACACTTACCACGATTAATATGCTGCAGTAATTCCTATATCAAAACTAGGACGGTAAAAATTAGAACCACATTCAATATTAATAGCAGCGAATCGACCCAACTAAAGCTATATTTATCACTTCTTTCTTGAAGCAAACTACAAAAATAACACTTTTATCGTTAAGGGAGTATCCAAGTTTATTCCCCTGACCGACTTAACTTTCCCGTTCCTCAATAGTGGAGGGGCTTGTTGAAAAAGTACACTCCTACGAGGACCCATAACTAAAGATTAGACCAATTTCGGGTGATATCTAGCTCGTATGTGGCCCATTTAAAGGGTGAACGTGGCAAATGGTTTTCTGAACATCATTCTAGTGTCTTGGGAACGTTTCTGAAAACATTTCTGTGTGAAAATACTGTCTTTAGTATCTGTATTGCCTATAAAATAATATATATTGCCCTAATAGAGACGAGCCTGGTTTTATGTGTTTTGGTACCTAATTTTATTGTTTTATATTTATGAATTATTACCAGTAGGTATACTGGCAGCCGAAAGGTCCAACCATGACCTCTTTAATTCAAACCCCAGCTCAACCAATCAGTTCTTCAAAATTCAAGAGTATGTACGAAATATAATTTGATTCATATCAGCTTTTTGCCATGTTTCGATTCAGTTTTTACAAACGAAACTTGATTTTACGTCCATAAGTAGTTTGATCGTGAAATCGTGATGGCAATAAAAATAGTGCGCAGCAATTAGTATTTAGTTGACACGTAACCTTTGCAGACATAAGTTGAAAGCCCACACCTGTCGGAAAAAAGAAAAGCCTGCACACAGCAATGGGACGTTCGCAGGATGATGCTGCTATTTATACAGGTTGTCATTTATTGTAATACTGGTTGTAGTACTCAAAATAGGTACTTTAATTAAAATCATGCGAAAATTGTGACTTAATGCCTGTCCGTTTCACATGTAGGAGTATAGGTACCTACAATGTAGTAAGATGAACATTAAAAAATATATTTCATTTGAGGACAAAAATAAACTTGTTCTTCATTAACAAAAAAGCTACAATTAGAGTGTTTTCATTAATCTTGTCAGATAAAGACCAAGTAGTAATTTTCAATAGAGAAAAACGACATTCATTTTGTCAAAGGAATTACGAGATTTCGTGTGCTGAAAATTTTCTAGCTCAATAATGTACCCGTTGGTAGGTGATTACTATCATTTCAAGCGGTATAATGCTTTATGTTGCGGAGATAAAGTTCATTGTGCATTGAATAGAATTGGATATAAGACAAAAGGATAATGTTTCGAGCGGCGAGACCATCTGTTGGCCTCCGTGAGATTATGGAGCATTCTTGGTGGCCGCTCAGCGGGCGATACACTGTGCGATATAACTTTCATTCATATATCAAATAATAATGACGGTGTTCCGAGGTTATATCTTTCGTGTTTATGCGGGGATACTTACGGTTTCACTTAAGCCTAGTAGGTTGGCGAGTGAAAAAAGTTGGCGGTTTCGGTTATATCGTTATCTGGAATAAAGCAAATACATTTATAAAGATGTTTGCAGCTCCAGCTGCTAATATTTAAATTAGATGCGTACCTATAAGCAAATATTTATATAGTTGCCGAGGTAATTTGCTCTATGAAGTTTTGATAGTTACCTTAATACATAAACTTATTTTTTTTACATTAAACGATCTTCTTCTTTATTATGAATTATTAAACAAACAAATATAGACTAAATATATTTATAGAATAAATATTTAATTAAGTCGAATCTTCGAAATGATGTCGATATGCCTTAGCTAGAATAAGCTAGAGTAACGTAAACAACAGGACATTCCGAACGTACATTGACATCAAAATGATATTTGAAATTGTATATTGGCGTGAGCGAGCCGCATGATAAATGTTTTTACGCGATAAGTTTTTGGCCTTCGTATGGAGGGTTGGCCGATTTGGAAGACCTGCCCCTGAAAAATTTTTGCACTTACTTTTTTGTAATGAACACAACACCGCATATACTTAAATGGATCCCCACTATTATTTTTATTCGTACACCTTGTAAATCTTATTTCATAAATATATTATTTTGTTTTATAACTATACCTATATTATACACTAAATAGACATGACTATATAAGTCGATCCTAAATTGCAATATCAGTTATTTTATCTGTTGTCTCCCGCAGAGGACCCGAGGGGGAGCCGACCCTTAGTATCGATAAGTCTCGTCTTATGAAAATATAAATGAAAACTACTTATGTAAGTCAGCCAGTGCGGTCGTATTCAAGTTGTATTTAAAAACATTTTTTTTTTGCAGTCTAAATCTAATGTTGACTAAAAATGTTCTATTGGTTGACTCAATGATATCCGGCCCGATTCAAACTTTAAGATACGTTAAACATTTGCTAAAGATACGATTTCTTCAAACAAAAACGTCACTTTTGACACTGACATATTTAATACACATCGTATCTTAAGCAAATGTTTGAATCGGGCTGATCAACTATGATATGCATTGCGTTCTTGTGATTAAAAACCAAATATTAATAAAAATCAAAGGCATCTGTTTGTGTGATAATGACGAATATTTCTTCCTGAGTTATAGATGTTTCCAATGTATATAAGAATTGTTATATATAACTATATATTACCTATATATGGAGTCGTCTAGTACCGTGAATAATACAGGATAATTCAGGAGACGTGAGCAGGATCAAGCCTGCCTATTCAGTAAGTTATAAGCCACTGTTTCGTACTAGTATTTGTGAGGTTAACGTTAATTTATTTTATACTTTTCAAAAAAAAGTTTTAATTTATTTACGACATTTATGGTCACCCTATTTGTTTTATCCATAACAAGTGACAAATTGAATGTCATCGGAGTCAAGGTACTTTTGAAAAGTCGCATCACACTCAAGTGTGACATTTTATTTTCTTCATAATCAAAGTGCTGTCATAACGGTTAAAGAGGTTTTATCTTTGTTAATTGCGCGTACAACGGGTGTCCATGATTGTAGATAATCAAATTTGTCCTTAGAAAAAAGTTAAATAACAGAAAAACAGCGTGATTGTTTTACTTAAATATGAAGCTGAACGATTCATTAACATTTACTGATATAAGTAAAGGCAATACTAAGCTTACTGTGAGACTAAATTGATCCATGTCAAATAGACCTTATAATATTTATTTAAGTAATTTTAATATTTACTTGTACATTCAGTCAATAACAGTAAATCGCGATACACAATTAATGAACCAGTTCATGATAAAAAACAAAGGGAATCGATATGAATTCCCTGAAAAACATTCCGGTAACCCAGTTAATGACATTTTAATGACAGCCGATGTTTCATTAAATTGAGACCATGTGAAGCAATTAATAACCGGCTTTACTTGCTTTTCATTGGGTCAGTTAAAATGGGTATTTAATTGCATTTAATCGTAATGTTTTAATTAACTGGTTGAAATATTATCAGCTTTGTTGATAATTGGTCGCGTGGCTGACCGAAAGACCCTTGTGGAGAAAACAGCTTGTCATACTTGTTCATATAAGTTGTTTATTATTAAAAGTTGGGATAGTTCATAAGCCACCCACCCGTTTTATGAGGGTGTGGTTTTGTCGCTGTTTTTACAAGCTTTTATTTAACTTACCTAGCAGTGGCAGCATGGTTCCATTTTTATCACCTGTCACTATGCCCGTCACTTTCACACTTACATAGTTGGAACGTCACAGGCATGGTGACAAATGATAAGGAGCCGACTATCTTAACCCTACTGTTAGTATTTATTTGATAGTGACAAATCATGGAATCTAAAGACCCACTTCCCGATTTCCGATTCAGGTGAAAATTTGCATACATATGTAAGTTGGGTGACAATGCAATATTATCGTACCATCCAGCTGATCTGGTAATGGAGACAGTAGGTGGCTTAGGAACACTGCGATGAAAGAACGCAACCTAATTGTATTTGGGGTTTTTAAAATAGTCTGGATGTGTATTCGTTGCCCGTGGTAAGTGAAGCACAGTCAGCGGCAAAGCTTGTACCAAAAGTGATTTTATTGGCAAACACTTATTTAATTTCGTAATCCTCGAGAGTTAAATATTTGGTCGAGATATTACAAACGTATAAGAAGAACATCATCATTATTCCTATTCATCGCTTCTGTATATTGCCAACATTATTATTTTTCCTTTTATTGTATCTTTACCTGTCCCTTATGTACAATAAAGTGTTTACATACATACATACATTATTACCATCATCATCATATACGTCGCAATTCTTGGCACAGGCCTTTCCTCATTACAGGAGAGGATTATAAAGGTATTTGAATTTTAATCACCTTTGTATTCTTTTATCGAGGCGTGACAGTACATATCAATAGACATTTGGGTCAAATACATTATAGAAAAAGGTCATTTCTGTGGACAATACAATTAAAGTTAACGGCTACATACATAGATATCCGGTTTTTCTTATTTGGGTCTCAAGTACTGAACAATGTATCCCGCCTGTAAAGGTGCAAATTAGCTTTAGATTCCCTTAAATTTGCGATATCTACAGGAAAGACGCGAATGAGATTGCTATAAAATGTGTATGACCCATTTCGTATCATTGTTTTTCACCTTTTTTCACACACTATTTATTTTCTGCTCGTTCGTCTACCGTCACTTAAGGGCAACAATAATAGGTAGGTATTCCATTACGCATTTATTTATCATACTACTCGTAATACTATACCACTGAACAACCTATAAGGTATCAATAAGTTATTTTTTATTGTTGACTTGTCAGTTGTTAGGTATCTACCAAGAGCTTTTAGGTATTATAATCATTTGATCAACTAAATAAATTCCTCTACAGTTGACGGATAAGCCAATCTTGTCCCATTGCGCCATTGCACAGAACTTCGAAAGTCAGAAGATCCAATAAACGGCAAAGAGCGGGACTGAGTGTACCGAACACTTGTTAGATTTGAAGGCTCTGGTAGCGCAAGTATTGAGAGGCGAAATATACCTTTTTGATCTTACAAGCCATTTCGAGTTTTAGTTATTCGATCTGTTCCCGATATTATACTGATCTTTGTTCAATCAAAAACGTCACTTTTGACACTGACAGTATCATATCGAAAACAGATCGAATAACTAAAACTCGAATTGGCCTATAACCCATCGTAATTCCCACCATACAAAAGTTTTAATTGGAACCTTATTGTATAAGTACTTACATTTGTTGTTTGTTCACTTGTTTAAAAAGAGTATTAAAACAAAAAAATGCTACTTTTTTTTTGTTCATGAAAGGATCGAATTAGATTGCAACGAATATGTACATTGTAATGTACATTGAGCCTTAATCAAATTGTTTCTAATGATAAAAAGATAAAGATAGTTTATTATTCAAGTAGGCATATTACAATGCGCTTATGAACGTCAAATAAAGCTACACCGGCTCTAACCCTACACCTCTGACCCGACACACGAGGCGACACCCTCATAGGCAACTAGTTGTGCTCTTGGTTCTGTACCCCTAGTGTAAATATTTTCGACAGCGAATCGTGACGTACGCGTTTGCGTTAAGTGTCATTTTGTATGAGATTGTTGACTTTCCAAAACGTCCCGCTTGGCGCGCTGTTCAAAAACCCATACAAAATGAGACTTAACGCAAACGCGTACGTCACGTTTCGCTATCGACTAAATTTACACTAGGGGTACTGTACGCGGTTCAAACGCAAAACTCGATCTGTGTCATTTATCCTCATATCTTCAGTTAGAGGGCAGGGGCCACATCCTGACTGAAGCTATAAATGAGATAAAGCAATATGACAACTACAGCAGTAATATCAAAGACAAGTGATAGGGTACTTATTTTAAGTAGTTGTTTAGTATCTGTGTAAATGTTTATCTGTTTGTGTAAATTGTCGCGACATTTATATAAGGATATGAAACGCTCTGCTCTTATAACATGGAGCATAGCTTGCACAACAGCAAGCTATCGAAGTCGGCTTACTGCTCGCTCACTTTCAGGCTTGCTCAGACCGTCGGACGGGCCGTCGTCAAGCCAAGGCAATGCTGCTTGCGTAGCGTTACATGGATCTGATCTGTGCCGGTCTAACCGCTCGACGCGGCGCCAATTTGTGGTTCAACTTGTTACGGTTTTGGTCTTAGTTTGATGCAATCTTGAAGATCGCTCATGCTGATTAGTGCATGCAATGAAGTGAAATACGTGAGATGCGTGGCAATCACCATTACGTTCGTCTAGTTCGCATCAAGACCAGTTTAAAGCCACCATCAATTGTTAAATTAGAACTGACCTCCGGGTATTGAATATAGTATGGATTAGATTGGAGTTCTGAGCCGTTATGTAGTGAAGAGAAGGTTGCAGGTCACACGGGTCTGGAAGTGAAATTCCTAGCTACGGCATTGGCTATCCGTTCACGCTGGGTACGGGTCTCCATATAATTTAGCGCAAAGAACAGCGTTAACAGAAGGCCACTACTTAAATAAAGCTAATATACTTTACCTACCTGCCGTTCAATTTCAGTAATTTTATGTTAATCGGCCTATTAAATCTATTCAATGCAGCAGGTCCCTAATCTCTAATACTTTATTGTTTACTTACCTGGACAAATGGGCTACATTTGGCACATGCACATTTTTCTATCGAACCCTGATCATAGAACTATCTTTGACAATTCTTAAATTAAAAAATCTATGATATAGTATTCAGTGAAAACACAATAAATGTTGCATACCTATACCTTTGTATATGTATCTTAAGAGTCCGCAGCTAGCTCGGCCAAATTTCATCTTCTCATAGAAACGGACTTTCATTCTTATTTTTAAACTACGTGTTGGATTGCTCTGAAACGTTGTACTTACAATAGGATAAGGTATATCTATGCTTTTAATTAGTTTATATAACTAGCTCCAGCTTTTAAAAAAAAGAAATGGAGCAAAAACAAGTTTTTTATGAAAAACTTAAATTAGCTTTTTTAAACTATGGTTTCTGAAGCTACATAAACTAATTACGGGTATGGATAGACCTTAACCTATTGTAAGTACAACGTTTCAGAGCAATCTAGCTAGTCGTTTTAAAATGAGAGCTTACGTTTGTATGAAGTAGTACCGAGCTTGCTGCTGACTCTTAAAAACAATATTTTCTTTTAGGTAAGTTTAGATTTTCAGAAATCTCTGAGTATAAATCAAATATTATGCTGCACAACACTTCAAGATATTGAAAGTTACTTGAAAGCGCTGTGAAAATATTTACTGAAATGAAGTATATCGCTTCTTTGAGCATATATGCTTACGATAATTATATTATTACAGAGTTAAAATTATATAAATATTTACATAAGTTTCTGCAATGTCTACGTGAAAGAAATAAAATTAAATATAAAATTCTTGAACATTCTTCAGCCTGAAATAATTATAGATAAATTAAATGTACCTATGATTTGGCCAAATTACAAACATAGATCGCATAGATTCTGGAAAATCTTTTTCAACAGGCGACACGTCGTCATCATAACTTTGTGATAGAGCACTTCTTTAGGCCTACTTACACACAAAATTCGACAAGAACGTATATGAAGTATGAAGTTTTTATTAAAATTTTGAACCTACCTTATTTTATATTTTACATTGATCTCGCGTTTTAATTAATGATTCATTTAATATTCATATCATATTTAAGTACATGTTGTTATATAAAGCAAAATTATGGCTACTTAAATAAAACTACTAAAACTGCACCTAACTAAAACAAATTAATAGATCTAAAACCTAAAATTTAGGGAACTAAACAAATTATTTAATATTATGACATAGTACCTGGGCGACCGAGCTTTGCTCGGTTATAACTATATTTTTTACTAAATTAAACTTGTCTAAAACAATAAAAATTAAAAAATAATATATAAACTTGAACATATAAAAAAAAAGTTAGTCACCGGGCGAGATTCGAACCCTCAACACTCGTTTAATAGTCCGCGTCTTAACCCGCTGGACCAGACAGACAGTGGCCGGCAATACGAAATTAGCGACCATATTCTACGTCGAAAGAAAAACGCATGAAAACTCGAAAACACGCGTTTTCCCAAACATAAGACTAATCTAGATAGATTGTATACCCCCAAAAACCCCCATATACCAAATTTCAGCGAAATCGTTAGAGCCGTTTCCGAGATCACAGAAATATAATATATATATATATATATATATATATACAAGAATTGCTCGTTTAAAGGTATAAGATTTTAATTTGTGTTTTTTAAGTAGTCACATATATAAATAATAAACTGTACCTAATTTTAACTGATATTTTGTTAAATATAAATAACCATAATAACTAGGTACGAATATATTTTTATTAATAATACGACTACGCAAGACTAACCTGAGTACTTAGAGGCCTGTGCACGTACACATATATGCATATACGTGCACGTGCACGTGCGAGTTGTAATATACAGGTTTTTATGAGAAACGGCACACCGCTTGCGTGTCATATGAGTGCACATTTAGCACATGCACACGCAACTGGTGTGCTCTGGCCTGAAGAAATTTAGCAACTACTAACAAAATCAAGGCATGATAGTAGCATGTTTTCTTTGTGAATAAAAATATTTTATCATTTGCATGAAAAGTTTCTATAATATGAATGAATATTTTATATACAGTCAGCTGCATAGATAGTTGACCCCTTTGTATAGACATTTTGTATGCAGGTTAGTGTACATAGATAATTAACTGTTATCGACATTGTATTATTGTTTTACGTTTGCATGTATTAGTTTATTTTATTATAGTCAGCATCAAAAGTAGCGAATGAAACAACGCGCCAAAAGCATCTGATACTCCGGATAACTTTTCCAAATATAAAAAAAATTCTAAAATTCGCGTTAAAATGTATATATATTTTTCAGTCTTTGTTGTTCTATATTAAAGTCATCACTTTTTCTTAAGCTGTTACAGAATGATATACTTATGAAGCGTTGTTTGATCCGCTATTTTTGATGCTAACTCTACAACCAAAATAGGCAAGCCGATGAACTTTTACGAGATTTATAAGACCTATGTAGCTTCACAGTTTTTACAATAAAGAAATCTTATCTTATCTTGTAAATGATAATATTGTTTGATGTAACAACAAACTCTCACATGAACCTACAGTTCGAGTCATCCACGATGACGCGCAGATTTGTCAAATCTGACCTCTAATAACAAGACAATACGTGTCAAGGCACACGTCGTTGTAAATGACACGACCTATAACCTATAACCAACCTCAAACGTTTTACGAGTATCACGTTCCTGAGGGCTTACCGCCAACCACATTCGACGTGTTGCCTCTCTGTCGCACTTGTAAATTTGTACGTAAGTGTGACAGGAAGGCAACACCTTCAACGTGGTTCTCGGTAGGCCCCCTGACACCCTCAAATCAGTTAACATATTAGTACGAAAAGGTCTACTTAGGAACGATATTCATGCCCCAAACGTAGCCTATTAAGAAGAAAGTGGATGACCGCTTCACCATACAATCGAAGTCCCCGTTTCCGTTTTTTAAGTAAAAACTTCTTTAGCGGCGCTGTGCACTTTTTGTGATGGGAAAAAATGTTAAACTCGCGACAGGTCACGTGACCGACAGATTCGAGAGATTGAAAATTCGTAAGACGGACACGTGACCTGATCGAAAAACTGTTACAATGTCATTGAAGCTAGTAGACCGCCGGCGTGACTTAAATATTAACGTTGTGCATTTTAAATGTTAAATAATTGTAATAGTTCTGAAGTGTAAAATTTTTTATGTAATATAAATTGTCATGTTTGTGTACGATAGCGCAATAAATGAATATTGTATTTTACCACATAAATGA
The DNA here is from genome assembly GCF_033807575.1 of Cydia pomonella. Taxonomy (NCBI): domain Eukaryota; kingdom Metazoa; phylum Arthropoda; class Insecta; order Lepidoptera; family Tortricidae; genus Cydia; species Cydia pomonella. The sequence continues at coordinate 4,905,101 of NC_084721.1, read as the reverse complement.
TAGTACTTTTATACTGATAATTAAAGCAATTCGTGCAAAATTATTCCCTAAACATTCCAAAATATAAAAAATGCACAACGTTAATATTCAAGTTTTTACTTCTGCCGGCACACCCGGAGTGCAACCCGTTGTTTTTTTAATATTCGGTGGCAAACAAGCATACGGCCCGCCTCATGGTAAGCAGTCTCCAGGTGTTACATGCTCGTTGCCGACTCTGCAGCTCCGCACCCTCGTTGAGTTCTGGCAACCGTACTCATCGGCAGGAACACAACGCTATGAGTAGGGTCTAGTGTTATTTGGCTGCAGTTTTCTGAAAGGTGGAGGTACTTCCCCAGTTGGGCTCTGCCCTAGATCTCGAATGACATCCACTGTGCTGTGCCTTACCACACAAAGCGAGATGACATTCACAGTGGCCATACCTCTCTTTTGGATGTACTTAGTCTAATGACATACCCTGTTTTTTAAGCGTTAGAATAAATAAAAAACACACACTTTAGAAGCTTCTAACTCTTATAATAATATAATATCAAACAAAGAGCAAAGAAGTCATGAATATACATCAAACTGAATAAAATATTGAAAGGAAAATGAGTAACATGTGTGTGGATAAGGGGTCATCCACTTTCCTATTAAATGGCCCCTGAAATACTCGTGAAATATTCACGCCGAGGTGGCGAAGTAGCATTAATATAGTCACCGGGTATGTAATACGGATCGGGTTCGATGAATATCAAGCAAACAGCGGTGCCCGGCACTGTGTTGCCATGCTTTAGATGTTGTATAGATTTAGCTGTATTGATACAGATTTTCGGCTATTTGTACAAATTCCAGTATAATTACAGTTTTTTTGTTAGGTACTAAGTTTATGTGAAATTATATAAGCCAAGAGCATCATAGCCACAGAATAGGTACGAGTAAGTAATAGTATTTTATGTTGAATAGCACTGAACATCTTACATCTAATAGACATTGATGCGATTCACTCATAAATAAAGTCTGACAACAATAAGTTAATTCGTCATTCGTTAAAGTATTTTATGGTTTTATTTTTTTTATCATAGTTTTTTTGTGTAATTTGACATTTAGAGACAGTATACATCTCTAATAAAGTATTTATTATTTCATCGATTCCATATTTGTAATTGTTTTTTTTTTATTTTTATTGTTTGTAAAAATGGACATGTAAAAGTGCCCCTGTGGCCTATTTGCTGAATAAATGTTTGATATTTGATATTTGTTAGCCTAAGAAAATTAAAAAAAATCAGAAGAAATAATTGGTGCAGTTTTGTAAATTGGTAGAGTTATCCTTTGTGGTGTCCAGATGAACATACTAGAAGCCCATGGGGGTAAGCGTTGTGCTGAGGATATTTGAAGGTACTTTTTTTCAGATTTATGTATGTTTTTTTAGTATACGTTACTTATCTGGACACCAAAAGGTATAATTGTAGCAAAACTACACGAATTATTTCCCCAAATTGCTTGAATTGACGTGGGTACGTAAAAATCGGCTTAGGACTTTTCACAGCGGCACTGCGGTGGTGATAATAAAATAATGATAGAAAATGATATAAACATAATAGATAGATAGAATACTCTTTACTGGAACACCTCAGTGAAAGATATAGCTTAAAGAAAAAACAATTAATATTTGAAACTAAAGTTTTTTTTTTACATCGACTTCATATTATTTTGGACAACACTAAGGCAACATAGTGGCGGTCAGGCGGCAATCTTTTATTGATGTCCTGTGATTCGAGATGTATTTTACTAGTAATAAATAGACCATTCAGTGTGAACGCGCCTTTTTCAATAAAAAGTGATAGTTGATAGGAACATTTTATTTGGGATAAAATAATTAATTCATTCATTAAATTCATTTATTTCAGGCCGGGGGCCCATAAAAAATGTTAGTTATAATCCCTTAGACTATATTAGTACCTACTCATATAAAAAAAGTAATTACAACGAAATAATTAAAAATTAGAATACCAATACCATTCCCACAATAATCAAATAAATAAAATAATCAAATTAATAATAATAATTTTGTCGTTTAGGGTGACTTTGTGCAAAATGTGTCATGTATTATAGGGAAATAGGTTGACTTGATCTTGTTCGATCACACATACACCCTTTTTTATTGCTTTTGAGTTTACGTATTTGCCACGCCTCATTAGATGATAGCGTCTCCAAACATGACCAATAATCGCATGTGATTTGCGATACAATGCGGCATTTGATCGTTCGATTAAAATCGTTGCTCCTACTTAGTCGGTAATGATGTAAAACGCATGCCAATCGCAACCAATGGTTGTAAGGTTTGTAGAAACCTTATGGACAATGGAACATCCAACTTTAATAAAATGCTTTTTTTAATCACTCATGGTCACCATATATGCTAGTACTAAAGCGATGGTAATACAACCAAGCTGAGCTTAAGTTCAGTAAACCGCCCCGAGTTTGGCACAGACAAAGGAGCGCAGGTCCATTGTCACACTCCACGATAAAGCGAGTGCAGGTAAACTATGACCGTGCTATACCTACTAGTGTGAGGTAGCTGGTACGTTCACAGTGCTCACATTCAACCCAAGGCGCTACGAGATCGGTCGAACAGATGCCTGTATGTCTTATTCATGCGTTAACAGGTAGGCTTAGACATATTGTCATCGGGATTTTGGAACGGATTAGCCTTACCCCTATATGGTGTTTATAATGGTGTTGAAGTTCAGACCGGGCCGCTAATGATGAAAAGAAGAAAAAGAAGTACACAATAGAACACACATGTTGTTATAATTATAAAACTCAACATAAATAGCATCAGTTTTGTTTGTATCTATTTGATGGAGAAATTTTTTTACACAACTGTTTTAAAAACAAAATACGTGCGCTTTGCGCGGTGGTGCGCAATGGTTTTTCGGACAGTGCTTACACCAATGAGATTAGTGCTGTGAAGCACGTCGTACGTTGCTTTTGGATGGTAGTGGACGTCAGCAGCGTTATGGCTGCGGCAAATGGGAGATATCACTGACAAATTTCTTGATAAATTGGGTTGCTGTCGTTGTCGAGCTGCTGTCGCAATTAGAACGTCTAATCCGACACTCTATTTAAATTTATGAGAGGACTTACAGTGACATCGGTCACAAGTCGCAATCCAAATGTCACCTTTATAGTATTCCTCGCTCTCACGCGAATCTCTCGCTAAATCCTAGTAATAACCTTGTACTCACGTTCCGGCAGTCATTGTGAAGTAACTCTTGTAAAACATTCAATAAATTCGGATACGACGCAAGTAGAGTTATGTATGACCAAGGAAATTGGCAATGGTGCGGCTAGTGCACTAGGCAAGTTTCGTGTGTTATTAAAATAGTTAAGCGTACCTAAGTACCTAGTTCCCTAAGCCAGTTATGTTTGTAACACAATTATCCCAAATCTAATTTTAAAACAAACAAATGTTAAGTTCAGTAGCGTCAGCATGGCGGTCTGTATGGAGGGTAGAGGTAAAGAGAATAATGTGTGTAAGAAAAATGACCATCAAAAAACCTTAAATAGGTGGCGCCACAATGGCGAACAAATTTTTAACTTTGATAAAAAAAACAAATAGCTGACAGCGCACTTCACTCCGTAAATTACGTCTTCATATCATGACCTCGTGCCACCCTAGCGCCACCTGAGAGATTTTGTGATAAAAACACACAGCTCTAACTGTTGTGATAATGTTCCGCAATGCTTAGCATTTCTGTAGCAGCGTTGTTGTTGCTGTGACATGATGGCCCAACGCTGGACCCGCGAGATGGCCATGTGATGGTTATGGCTCCTCTACATGATGGCCCAACGCTGGACCAGCGAGATGGCCATGCGACGGTTGAGAACACACACTATGGAATGGCCCACATGTAGATGTGTACGCGCCATTGCTGGCGTACCTTTGATGTGCTGACGAAAAACCAACACCGTTGTAATCCCAACGCCATCCCGCCGCGCCATAAGCCATCCGACACCACTACCCTTCTCTACACGTTGACCCATCTTATTAGGCTAGTATGATGGCCCATAGTATAGAGGAGCCATAATCCAATGGGGCGGAGAAGAGATATGGAAAATGATGACCACCAATGGTTGAATCCTCTCATTTTCACTCGTCTCCACCTCACTGGAAAGGCAGCCTTATAGTGGAATTATTCTAAGATCACATATTTGATAGTTATGAATTGACCCTTATATCCCTTGATGATAGCCTTAATGTCATGGAGTCAGACCAAGATAACTCTGCAGCGGTATTTATAGTATAGACATGCAAGTGTTATTTTTAATAATATCAAACTTCTATGAAATTATGAGGTTTATTTAAACTTGCACGTCTGTGGTATAAAAATAGCTGCAGAGATATATAGTTATATGCTATGTGTTAGGGCTAATATATAACTGTCAAATTTATGATCTTAAGTTGCGCCAACAGCGCAGAGGTTCAGCGCTTGTATTTTTTTAACTATCGGGGTAACAAATGAGTAAACGCAAAGTATGAAGCGTGTTTATAATCGCCTTCAAACCAAGTCACTTAAAATTATTTTAATTTCGACTGTATAACTTACTGTAAATGCTGTCTGCGTGCTTATGTTGTTTTATTGTTATTTTACATGCAAACTGTGGTCTAGTACCTATAAACGTTTTTAGGTCTTTAAAATTATTTTTGTCAATCTAGTTATTCATAAGTAAATTTAGGAACCCGTAACAGTAATTCGAATAGTAAATTAAGACATTTCGAAGTAAAATATATTATCATTTTTATTTTTTCAAACCACAAATCGATTATAAGGCTTCTTCTATCAATCTACTAGTCAGGGAAATAAAGTTTATTTAATAAAAACCGGCCAAGAGCACGTCGGGCCACGCTCAGTGTAGGGTTCCGTAGTTACTCTTCCGTCACAATAAGCTAAACTGGAGCTTAAAGTATAGTAAATTGTTAACCAAGGGATGAAACGGTACCTTTCACCCGAGTTAAACAAATAGGCAAATTTGCATAATCAGTACCTAATTAAAGTAAGTCTTTTTACTATGAAGGGAAAACTTTTTGCGATAACTCAAAAACAGCTAAACTGATCATGTCTGTTATAGTTTTCATTTAATGTCTTTCTTAAGCTCTACTTCCACGATTTTTTTCATATTTTTTGGACCTATGGTTCAAAAGTTAGAGGGGGGGGACACATTTTTTTTTTCTTTCGGAGCGATTATCTCCGAATGTATTCACTTTATCGATACCCCACACTCTAGGGTTAAAGCGAAAAAAAAAATTTCACCCCCACTTTACGTGTAGGGGAGGTACCCTAAAAAAAAATTAAATTTTTAGATTTTAGTGTACGACTTTGTCGGCTTTATTGATTTATATATCCATGCCAAATTTCAGCTTTCTAGCACTAACGACCACGGAGAAAAGCCTCGGACAGACAGACAGACAGACAGTCAGACAGACGGACATGGCGAAACTATAAGGGTTCCGTTTTATGCCATTTGGCTACGGAACCCTAAAAAAGAATACTTCGTATAAGCTTTTAATATTGCCCACAGGTTCGCTGCGATCGTCGAAAAATTGGACCAAACTTTTTCAGTTAATAATCAGATATTGACTTCAATATCCGCTGTGTTCTTCGAGACGATAAAACAAACTCTATAATAAAAAAATAAGAATATTGAGTCACAAACAACGAACTAGAATTACTATAAAAGTCTAACTGTTGAATGATTCACGGGTACTTTCACTAGACTTATATTGACCGGAATATGGACCGTAATTACCTTTTATATTGTTTGCGAGTTTATTCAGTTACCCGTGGACAAGATGCATGTTACTGCGTGGAAATATCGGGAGCTCGAAACAAGACAAAAGGTAATCACGATCCATATCCCGGCCGATATAAATTAATAAAAGTCTGAGTGGAGCTCAAAAAATGACCCCGCGGGAATTGTACCGCCAGTGACACAACTGTACTGCGTGCATATTGACAATATCAAATATTAAATATAATGCGGCGCAAGAAGTTTAACATACATAATTTAATTTAGCCAATCAAACGAGTGGAGGAAAATCCCGAGAACGTTTGTATGGAAAAATTACTACTAGCGTTGCCTCTTAAGAGGAAAGAGGTCGCCCGGTTCTCCATACAAACGTAGTCCCCATTTTCCTCGCTGGATATTGACATTATGGAAAATATTTTTACTTGATTTGATGTATATTGACCATAGCTATACTCCTCCGTTTGTCTTTTTATTTATTGTATAAATTATGAGCGAAAAATTTTAAATGCTCCTAACCTTAATAATAATTAAAAATTATAAAAAATCAAAATATTTTCAATAATTTTAATATCCAGAGATGAAAATGAAGATTACGTTTGTATGAAAAGGCGATTTCATGCGGGTCCACCACTTTTGTCTTAAATTGTTCACGTTCTGACGTGGTTTCTTTGATACATTCTCCTAACTTCTGATTAGGTCGATTTTAAATGAAATTTGTATTCAAAGTTTAGTGCTTCATTGAAGTGTAAATTGAAGGCCAACTTGGAAAGTAATTTTGCGACGGGGACGAAAAAGTTTCCGAGCAGAATGCAGGGGAGCAAAGAACTTGCTATTCAGGAGGCCAATTCGAACTTGCATGCCGATATCATGTTATTATCATTCGCGCGTGCATTGTGCGCACATATACTGGCGCGAGCGAGAAGTAAGTGCCGGGGAATGATATCAAAATGACATCATTTTTACATCAAAATTAAAGTTCAAGTTGGCTTTCTGCTTTTAGTCAAGCAGATGGTGACATTTACATATTTTCATTAGTCTTGTGAATGTAACTTAATTCTCTTGTAAGCTATTGAGCTTATTTTAGTTTTGTGTCCTTATTAGTAAACATGAAAAAGTCTAAATAAGAGTTTCAATTTAGTTTTATTGGATTATAAACCTGGCTTTATTACATCCGATCTTAATTAGTTGTTTTAGATGATCTGTTTTTCTTAATTCCTTGTTGTGTTATACGGGTGTAATTGTTATGTATAACCATACGCTGAGGGGTGGATATGTAGGTCATACTGAAGACATTTTACTATGGGGCCAACCCCGAAATAGCGAAAAAAAATCTGCTGTCTCATACAATCACCACCAATGTTTCTATGGAACAGGTATTTTTCGCAATTTCGGGGTTAGTCCCATAGCAAAAGTTATTCAGTATGACCCACATATCCACCCCTCCCATGCCCTTCCTATGGCCCGATTCGAAGAATGAGATACGTATGATAAGTTCTGGTTTAGATAAGTTCTTATTTAGATATCTTTTGTATGTCGTATAATTGACAGAAGCAGCTCGGTTCGGGCAGCCAATGTCACTATGACGTTAGAAATATAGATCTTACTGGGATCACAGCGGAATCGAAATAAACGTCAATTTCTGACATGTCGTTTAGTTATAGATATTTTAAAGATCTTTCCAAAATCTTAAACGTGTCTTAATCATTCTTCGAATCTGGCCGCTATTCAGGATCAAAAGCTTCTTAGAGAGCCCAGGTTAGAAAAGCCACGATTTAGAGAATATTTTTATACATTTAATGTAAAGAACTTTTCTATTTTTTGCATGTTTGTTTAAAGCTAGTGGTCTCTCAGAAAGAATTGCTATACGGCCCGATTCGAAGAATGATTAAGACACGTTTAAGATCTTTAAAAGATCGATAACTAAATGATATGTCAAAATTTACGTTTATTTCGATTCCGCTGTGATCCCAGTAAGATCTATATTTCTAACGTCATAGTGACATTGGTTCAAATATCAAATATCAAACATTTATTCAGCAAACCGTTGCCCGAACCGAGCTGCTTCTGTCAATTATACGACATACAAACGATATCTAAATGAGAACGTATCTTAACCAAAACTTATCGTTATCGTATTTCATTCTTCGAATCGGGCCGAAAGTAGACATCAACATGTAACTGAATCTATCATATTCCGAGCTATTTGTTAGTTCCGTTTCAGTTAAAAATAACAAAGGCTTTACTGTAACTGTACGTGTGGAGCATTATGAAACAATGTATCGCTAACGAGTAGGTACGTTACGCTTATACTAGCGATGTAACGATACCGATACCGATATATCGGCATCGCCGATTTAAAACACACCCGATATCACAGTTTGATAAGTGCAAATACAAAATGATTTGTGCATCAGATTTTTTTTGTACTACGTCGGTGGCAAACAAACATACGGCCCGTCTGATGGTAAGCAGTCTCCGTAGCCTATGTACGCCTTGTCTGTCTGCCATACATTATAAAAATAATGACACCGAACAAAGCCCCCTAGGGCTTAACTGCCGCTATAATCGCTCTTACACTCTAATATAACATTATAATCCTTACTTACTTACTCGTTTATTGTTTACTTATATTTTAAAGCTATGGATTATTTCATTTCACGAAGTCGGCCATCTTGATTATTATTATTAATAATAATAAAATTAATAATCTTTGTTTCCTTAACAAAAAAATCTACCTAAAATTATCTCTAATGACTATGTTGATATACTTTTGCTTTGATGCGAAATAAATGTTTTCTTTTATATTTGAATTGTCACTTTTATTTATTGTTATTTTTCAGTTTTTCACCCTTCACAAAATCGAGTGTCTATTAAACATAAGTTTTATGCATATTAAGTACATAATCTTTATTTATTTCATTTATAATTATAACTAACTACTAAGCCATCGATATCGGTATCGCCGATAATTCATTTAAAATATCGGTATTGGTATTGTATCAGAAAATTCATGTATCGTTACATTACATCCCTAGCTTATACATTGGTACGTACGTGACGTGCACTTCTCCTTCTGCTAGCCGTGTTTTCTTTCTCCTAGAAGTTAGCTGTTAAGACGCCGGTCGCTTGACCTATCACGTCAATGCCACAACAGTTCTTCATGTTTACAAGAACAGTATCCTAGATGTCCAGTATAAGTTTAGGGATCGATTGTATGCAACTATTTCTGGGCCAGAGGTCAAACTAAACTAGATACGTATCTACTCACTACTGAGTTTATAGTTTTGAATAAGCGAAGTCTGCAACTTGGTACAAACAGGTAGTGTCACGCAACGCTTCAAAGTGGCCACTGGTAAATATTTATTGAATCAGACTTAATGAATTAAAAACTTACTAGTTTTTTTTTTTGGCTGTTTCCACGCAGTAATCGGAATTTAAGAAGGGCAGAGGCTTTTTATGGATATCAAAATGCTTAAATGTTTGACAGCTTGTATACATGTATTTTTTAATATAAATTGTAGTTTATTGTATTATTTGATGTTAATTATCCATATTGATTAGGAATTAAACAACACGCTGTATTATAATTTAATAATTCTTTATTACATTAGGTGGTGCTTTAACTAATAATTTATATTTACTTGCTTGCTTTAAACATTACCAAAACATTTTACCTGGATAATATAGTAAAATAAGTACATGATTCACAGAAACATTTTAAATCACGATAAATTAAACGTCTTTCTTCTCCGCTGTAGGCAGAAAACTCTCGTTTAAAATCCCTTGTTCAAATGAACTCAGACATCTTAATTCATTTTAAGATTTTTCAACGGCACTGATCAAATAAAGCACTCGTCGTCAACAGAGGCGTAATCACGAGAAATCAGCCTTAAATAAGCCTATTCCTGACACACTCTAATTTCATTTAAGACTCGTCCACGTTACACATCGTGCATTTTAACTTCTTAAATAAACTGGAGTGCCGTCATTGTATTAAGGAATTTGTCGTTTATTCTCGCGTGAAGCTTATTTCGCAGGGATATGGGATTAGGACAATTACACGCATTTATCAAGCGTAATGCACCCGAGTGTTTTATTAAGATGTAGACGCTCCATTTTCGCGATTGTCTGTTTTGTTTAAGTACAAAAGAAATGTCTTTTTAGTATATTTCTTAAATGGGCTCAACATTTTTGCAGCAATTTTCAAAATGCGTTATATGTACGAAAAAAACATTCAAATATATATCCAAATCATTAGTTAGCGATTGACGACCAGTTACCTGACGACCAGCTGTCAACCATTAATCATTTGACGACCAGTCTGGCCTAGTGGGTGCCGATGGTCCTGGGTTCGAATCCTGGTAGGGGCATTTATTCGTGTGATGAGCATGGATGTTTGTTCCTGAGTCATGGATGTTTTCTATGTATTTAAGTATTTATAAATATTTATATATATTATATATATCGTTGTCTAAGTACCCTCAATACAAGCCTTATTGAGCTTACTGTGGGACTTAGTCAATTTGTGTAATAATGTCCTATAATGTCCTATAATATGTATGTATTTAGTTAGCGATACACATAATACCAGCATTATTCAGAAAAAGTTAGAGCCTCGATCAAGGCTCAGCTTAAACCGAATGCCAAAAACACGATTCATAAACGATAATTACCGCTAAATTTTCGCTGTGTACCTAGTTTATAATTTATAATACACCCATATATCCGTTAGGGATCTGTAACAGGTTGAAAAATCTAAGCTGTACTCCTCAAACTGACCAGCACTTGTTCGACTTTTAAAAATAACTTTTGTTTTGATTTTAGTACACTTTAAAGTTTATTCCAAAACGCAACAAATTGAGAAACTGTCTCAGCTCTCATGTCTGCTTTTACAATGTAACTATTTAGTTCGCTACTTAATGAAAAACGGTAAGTTTCATATTTCAGCATCGTATAATTAGCCGTTGCTTAGCCCAAAAAGGTTTGACAGCCAATTTGTTAGCCAAGTTAATATTTGGAAAGCCTATTACTAGTCATCTGTAAACGTCGTTTTCTTATACACGGTGACTTTAAAGAAGCGCTGGTGGCCTAGTGGTAAGAGCGTGCGACTTGAAATCTGGAGTTCGCGGGTTCAAACTCCGGCTCGTACCAATGAGTTTTTCGGAACTTATGTACGAATTATCATTTGATATTTACCAGTCGCTTTTCGGTGAAGGAAAACATCGTGAGGAAACCGGACTAATCCCAATCTTCTTCTTCTCGTGTCGATGGTTTCGGACTTTCAGACTGTGCGGGACCAAAAGGTAGCGACACTTATCGCCCTGTCCGTCGCATCACGGAGGTCCTGCTCAGAGCAGGCATGCGGGCACGCTGGGCAGGACAGCATGTGTTTATTGTTTGGGGAGTCGTCCCACATGGGCATTGGGTGTCTGAGCCGCCTAGAACGCCCCACTTCAGCAAGTTCTCCTTGGTGTGGCTGACCTGGGAACGCAATAAGGCCTAGTTTACCCTCTGGATTGGAAGGTCAGATGTCAGTCGGTTTCATAAAAACTAGTAACTATGCCACTCTAGGGATTAGTTGCAGGGTGAAATTTTTGTTTGATCATACGCTGAGGGGTGAATATGTGGATCATACTGAATCACTTTTACTATGGGCCAACCCCGACATCGCAAAAAAAAACAGCTTCAGACATGTGATTCACCAAAATATATGAAATTGCAGATTATTTATTCGCGATATCGAGGTTGGTCCCATAGTAAAAGTTGTTCAGTATGACTTACATATCTACCCCTCAGTAATGTTGGCCGAACGTTTATTAGAATTGAAAAAAAATGCCAATTAACCATTATAAATATTAACCGTAAACTGTAACACTAACTCTCAGCGTATGGTCAAACGTAACAGTTGGTAATAGGGGGAACTGGGGAGACTTATACTTTTACAAGTATTTTGTCCCTGACTGTACTTTTCCTTCAACAGTCAACTAATACTAATCAAGTCGATCCTAACAACGTAACCTGTTGTTTTATTACATAGTTCTTATGATCACCTTCCTGTTCCGATCATAAGATCAGGTCGATGGTACCATAATATTGTATTGTCACCCAACTTAAATTATGTATGTGAAGTTTCAGCTCAATCGAATAATGGGAACTGGAATAAATTTCACAAATAATTTAATTTTTTCCCTAGTTGAATGAGAGGTGGATCTAACTTAGCTTGCAAGATTTTACCCGAAAATACATACATAAAATAATTACAAGTTAAATAAAAGCATGTAAAATAGATCTAATTATAGAAATTATAACTGTACTACGTTGTCCAAATCAATACTTTATAGCGATTACTTCGTTTTGGGACAGTTATTTTTCATTTATTGGCAATTTTTAAGTATGGTTTTATAATTTAGGTAAGTCTACCCTAGAAACAAGTTTCCCCAGTCTTCCCCAGGTATTAGTAAATTCGGAATAGACGCTGAGAGTTTTGCTAGTTCACTTAGTATTTTGTAATGTCTACTGTACCGTAAAGAAAATAATCGTAGTGTCTGCACGTATCGAAAAATACTTATTGTTGGATTGTTCGTTGTTCAAATGTTTTAGAGCAAATAAAAGCTTCAGTTAACTCTGACTTAGATACAAAGACTTCTAGTTATTTTGTAAAGAAACAGACCTTGCTAGTATTAAGTAGGAATAAAACCAATAAAGTTGTTTCTAAGTGTCATTTCCAAAGAGTATTTGCTAAGCGTAAGACGTCGTAGTTCAACGACGGGTCTCTATTGTTTCCCATAAAGTTTTAAGTCATAATGTACTGTTTGTCCGCATTTTCGTTAGCCATAATTTGGTTTTTCTCAGAAACGCGTAACTTTTCAGGGTTGCCATAAAACAAACCTAACCTAACCTATCTATAGGATAACCTAAGGAAATTCCTGAAAACTTAACGGTTTCAGAGTTATGACTAATGATAATATGACTATCATTACATTATGACTTTCGATAACTATGCGAAAGAAAGGGATCCGTTCTACGACGAGACAAACGCGAATTAAAAAAAGAACTCTTAGAGTAGGACTAACCCTACTAGATAAAGAGGAAATGTCATCATTCATGTCATGGCTCCTCTTCACGATGGCCCAGCGCTGGCCCAGCGAGATGGCCATGCGATGGCTGACACGACACTACACGATGGCGACATTCAGTTGCGATCTATTCGTTTTCCAAGATGGACGTGGGAGCATTAGCCGCTGCAGCAATTTATTTATACGCCACGTACCAACCTTTTCTTAATCTGCACAATAATAAAGTAATTAAAAAGAAATGACGTAGAAGATGATGGTGGATGTTATCTATCCATTGCAATAAATAAATAAACTACTTATTATGGGACAGTATTACACAAATTGACTAAGTCCCACAGAAAGCTCAATAAGGCTTGTGTTGTGGGTACTTAGACAACGATATACATATTATATACATATGTATAAATACTTAAATACATAGAAGACATCCATGTCTCCGGAACGAATATCCATGCTCTCACACGAATAAATGTCCTTACCAGGATTTGAACCCGGGACCATCGGCTTCATAGGCAGGGTCACTACCCACTAGGCCACACAGGTTGTCACCTAAGTCAATTTAAATTTGTGCAATAAACTCTTCAAAGCTTTGAAACCCTATTAAAAATCATTACTTGTCTCTTCCTTAATGTGCCGCTGTGTAGGTATATATTATTTATGTATATTTAGATATGTAGGTATCTAATATTAATTTCTTTTATTATTGGCATATTTATTTATTTAAATTATGAATGTACTGTATATACAGATGTCTGCGTAATGTATAAGTAATTTTCCTAATCCTCTAATTAATTCGTGCACTATTTGTTATAAAAACTTTTTTTTTAAATATCCTGCAATTATTTCTATAGTTTTAGTCTTTATGTTTGGGTTTCCATGCTACGCTTTCTCCCCGATATAACTCTAAAAACTTTATTCATTCGTGATGCGGCCACATACTCGTCATTTTTAATCAAAATAATACACAGCACGAACGTCCTCACTCGACCGCGTTCGAGCACGCACTGAGGGATGGGCCACGTGTAGATGCGGACAGCCATCGCTGGTCCACTGCCTTTGATGTGCGGACGAAAAACCGACACCGCGGCCATCCCATCGCCATCCCGCGCGCCATAAGCCATCCGACACCACTACCCTCTCTACACGCTGGCCCAGCTTAGTGGGCCACTATGATGGTCCATCGTGTAGAGGAGCCATCAAATTTCTATGTGAATATGGCATTTATAATGACACTCCCACACTTAGGTCTGTACAAAATAGTGCAAAATTAGCGACGAACTTTACAAAATATAATACTTTCCTGAGAGGAAATTGAGGTTTTTATTTTGAATTAACTTTATAATTGAATCTTGAGGCTTGAACACTGGCATACTCTATAAAATCGCGTCCATTCCTGATTCCTCTGTTATTAATGATACCTGCTTAAATTAATTACTAATTAATGAATTATTGACGTCCCAAATATGCTCATAACTTTACACCTTATTTCTCTGCAATAAGGTAAATAATTTGTTAACATATTTCAACATCACCCACTCATATGCGCCATTGATGCATGTTGTAATCTTCTTACCAACACGAAGAGCCGATTACTTCACATTGCCTGCGTGGTGCCCGTCTGTACTTAATTTAACAACCCATTACAACCATTTCTCTACAATTGTTAATTTTATTTTAATTCTTTCAGTGCCAAGCGCCACAATTACAATACAATATGAAAATACATAGTGTGTTCTTGACAGTGAATGTATAAGGAAGACGCGTTGATTAAGGCCTACATTAACCAGGAAGCCAATTTGATCGCATATTTTGATGATACATTTTGATATCACATTACTTCAACCAGAAATGATTAACTGTTTTTCATTAAGATTGACTGCTTTATACAATATCAACAAACAGTAAAACACAAAACAGTAACGTTAAATGTTTGAACATTTCTAAGTACTTATTGAAAACACGATAAAAATAAACGAACAGTCACTACATTTCATTTATTCAAAACAGTAAAATTTACTGTCTTCGGAAACAGCAAAATTTACTGAATTGTCCGATAGGCTCATATGGAACTGTTTAAAGCATTAAATGTTAATGGAATTTGAAATGATTTAAATGTTTTTTTTTCTCACTGAACTTATTACGTACGTTCCTTGTGTTGGTGTGGTGAAAATTTTTGTTTCACTCGGTGGCTAAATTTGTTTAACTCTCGTGCCTTGGTATCAATATTACCACGAGAGGTTAAACAACAATTTTGCACCCTTATGAAACAAATAACTATTACGGTATACTTCTCCCTTTAAAACAGCAATCTATACACTCCATTTAAAAACGTTCCACCATTCATCCACGTTACACAAAAGCGAGATAATTTTCTTCCGCCGTTCATTCTTTTCAAAAATTACCGATTCACTATTAAAAATGCAATTATCAAGAAGTAAAGAGTCCGAGTATTTTTCCCCGCGATCTCTGGTGTTTGCACTAATAAATTAACGCCCTGGAGTTCCCCGAAGCAATTAAAAATTGAGCTTTCGTAGGTAGGAAAACCTTTTTCAACTTTGGGATCGTGTTTATAAAACGGCCCGTCCTTTGCTGGTAGAGTGTATTGATAAGTTCTGCAATTTTGCTTAACTTTTACTGGGTTTTAATGGTATTCGATACTTGTTTGGAATCAATCAGCTATTTTAGCGGGTGAGGTTCATAATGTTGGTATTGAAAATTACCGTTGTTATGGATATATCAATTTCAATTTTAATAAAATTGATTTCTTGAATTTTGATGATTGGGAATGGAAAACCTACTATTTTTGCCTTAACCGTGAATGACATATAAGATCATTCTGGCCTAGCGGGTAGTGACCCTGTCTATGAATCCGATGGTCCTAGGTTCGAATCCCGGTAGGGGCATTTATTTGTGCGATGAACACAGATATTTGTTCTTGTGCCATGGGTGTTTTGTATGTATTTGCCTGAGTATTCACAGCACAAACCTTCTTGAACTTACTGTAGGGCTTAGTCAATTTGGGTATGAATGTCTAATATTTATTTATTTATGAATGTACAATTTAACACATTGTTAGTTAGAGCATGAAAACTAAGTGAAAAGCCTTAAAAATATCTGCATTTGCCGCAAGATAAAGAGCAGTGAAAACAATAATCAATCATTGAGTGTTGTCAAAAATAACTGAGCTTAAGTAATAAATCAATAAATTTTGCTTAATAGATCTTCTTCTTCTTCAGTCGGTGCGTCCATGCTGAGGATCGTGACATCATGTCCATCAGTTGAAGACCAGATTCTTCGCCAAGCGCATGGCCTCGTGCAGTTTTAATTGCATAGGTGCCGTTAGATTTGAGCACACCATCTAGTAGGGAGAGGGCTCTGAGGTGGTGCCTTCAACTTTGCCCGTCATAATAACTCTCTCTAGGCTATCCGGGGAGCGCCGTGAGAGGTGTCCGAAGTATATGAGAATTAGGTCCTGGCATATCGTTGACAACCGGCGTTTTATATGTAGCTCTTCTATTGTGGACTTATGAGTACGCATAACGTATCCGTAAAAGCCGGCGCCAACACCACATCTCAATGCTTGTTTAGCCCATGTCATACAACCATAGAGAAAGATTGGTAACACCAGAGAACGCACAAGTCTAACCTTAGTCTGTTTTAATATACCTCGATCTTTCCAGATCTTATCTAACCGAGCCATGGCTCCCTTCGCTATTTTTCGCTCAAAAGATACCCTACTCGTAAAACCGATTTTTTAACAGGTAACACATAGACCTGACAAAGTTCGCAAGTTCCTTTTTATATAAGTAGTAGATAACATAATATTTTGTTGTTGTTACTGTTATTCAAACATTTTTTTTAGTGTGAAGGCATTGAAAATATTCATATTAAGACACAGGTGATGGTTTGGTTATTTTCTGAATATTCGAATTTGTCGTTTATTTTAATCGTTTTTTCAATTCTTAAAAATGTTCAAATAGTTTACTGTCTGTTTTTTTATTTTACTGTTTTTCAAACATTTGTTGACATTGCACGGTGGGCTGGCCTTAGGCCATAACTCAAAAAAACGCATGTTGTATTTTTTGGTTTCCAATGACTGAATATTATTAGCTAATAAGTGTACTTTTATCAGGTATAAATAGATCCCGCATAACTAATTACTTTCATTCTCTAACAATCCTTGAAAGTTAAAGCAACTCCCGTTTGTACGCGCTCTCTTATCAAAGGCTCATTAAGTGAACGTCATTAGTAGTGAATTCCTGAGGCAATAGTGATTTTAGTGATTATTATTAATATGGAGCTTAAAGAATCAGGTATGTTGTTTCATTTTATATACAAAGTATAAATTTTTCATTAAAAGTATATTTATTATAATAGGTCTACGAGGTAACGAAAAGTCATACAAACAGGATTAGAATATTTTGTTTACTTAAACTTCTAGTTATGTTTCGAATGAATTCTAACATTGAAAGTAGTATTGTTTTGAAGCTTGATATCTCTAGATTAACGGTCATAAAAGATTATCTGCAGACGCCTGCGGCTTTGATAGTTAAAAGACTGCTACGCTTCGGTAAGCGAACGCGTAGCAGCTCTACGAAAATATCACGAATGACAATTCACCTTTTTTTTATTTTTTTCAGATGACATGTACATCGCATCATTTACAAGAGGATTTATATTCGAACAATGGCTACCTACGAGTGGTTCAGATATTGAAAGACGTCGTCAATTGCTGCAATATTTAATACAAATGGTACCAAATGCAGAAAATGTGGATACAAGTAGTTTGAATAACGTCGTCACGTATATTTGCAATCGAATCCTGGTTTTTTGGAAATCTTCTGGGAGAAAAATGTGTGCAGTTCTCAAGATACATGCGGACTGGTTCAGTGAGAAGCAAAATGTAAATCTGCCAAAAGTGAACAAAAAGGCGTTAATTGTTGATTTGGAGCAACCATCTTCATTGGGCCCTTTGGGAGCCTCGACTGCAGCCGGAGGACGGCCAAGAAAAACACCGCCCGGATTTTTTTTTTAAATCCCGAAGTGTCAGCCAAGATCACCGGCATACAGCAGAGCCTTATCGAAAGGTGCGGAACCATTTTGCAATGTATATCGTCTGGATACAAAATAAATGTACAAAAATTTCAGGAATATGCCGTAGAAACTGCAGAACAACTTTTGAATGCCTACAAATGGTATCCTTTGCCTGCATCCGTCCATAAAGTACTTTTGCATGGTGCAATTATAATAGAAAATGCTCTGGTACCTATTGGTGAACTTTCCGAAGAAGCTGCAGAATCAAACAACAAAAATATAAAGTTGTTTCGGCGTAACCATACAAGAAAAATGTCTCGAGATGTCACCAACTCAGACCTTATAAATAATGTTAATTAACATAGATATTTAAGAATTAACTTTTTTATTATTAAGAGAATGACTTTTTGTTAGAATTTATGAATATATTTTGCATGCAATATACCCTAACACGTTTTTTTTTAATATACTACCTACTTAATAATTGTATTTAAAGAAAAAGTAGAAGAAATCAGGAAAAATCATAAAATATTAGTTATGGCCGCCTTCCCTTGGCGCGCAGCCCACCGTGCATTGTGTAAAATGAAAATCACTTTAATTTGCAATATACAATACAACATAATACATTTTTTTAGTAAAACCTAAACTAAAATAAAAATTCACCCCTCGGCAAGGTGCCGTAGATAATTTTAATTTGTGATAAATAGATCATATTTTTTTCTGTAATGCAGAGCTGAAATACAATCATTCAATTGTCATTTTATAACAGTCATAAAATACTTCATTGTTTAAAAGAATCAAAATTTTCATACAGTATCAAATTTAATGATCTTTTTAAAGATCTTAATATACTTAAATTTCATCCCTTGAAAACCCTATCAGCCGCACTTAACTTTTCTCATAAAATCATGACGATCCAGCAAAATTCATTTCGTCAACACTTTTATTTTACTTGGAAATCGTATTTGAAACGAGTTTCGCGCTGTCGTAAAGCAAGTCACATCAAACTCATGGCATATCTACTGTCGATGCGTGTATGGTGATAAAAAATTCAAATCTCGCAATTTTATATTAAATGCCATCTTACGGAGTGTATAACTGTCGTTATTTGTTTTATACGCCTGATGAAACCGTTTCGTATAGCAGACGTGTTTAGGGATCCGCGCCCAACGGCTGCAGGATTAAACATATTCCGTCGATCTGTTAGTCTGTGTGGCCAAAATTTAAAATTTTACATACCATAAAATCACCCAATTATAGTCTATTACTACAACTCAAGTTCAATACTTTTTTTTCTGTACCCCTAGTGTAAATTTATTCGACAGCGAAACTTGACGTACGCGTTTGCGTTAACTCTCATTTTGTATGGGATTTTGAGTTTCCAAAACGTCCCGCTTGGCGCACTGTTTCTAAATCCCATACAAAATGAGACTTAACGCAAACGCGTACGTCACGTTTCGCTATAGAATAATTTTACACTAGGGGTACTATGTTGGTATTTTTGCGTGTAGCAACTTTGACGAAGCCTGCGTTGTGGATTGCCATTGTATTGAATTGAGATAAATAGTGGACATATTGAGACTTTGTAAATTACCTAATTCTAATGGAGTGTGAAAATGATTGTTTATGAATTTTATGATATTATTGATTAATTATTGTTATTTTTTTATTTTCATATGACTGATGATTAACAATGATTTTGTAAATATGCTTCTGCATGAATTATTTATATTTTAATACTTATATACTTGCTTTGACATTTAATTATTTATTTCTAGAAATTAATGTAAATTATAATTTTAAGTCCTAAATTGTACACCCTAGCAGGGTATCATGTACCTACTTGACTATATTTAAGACCAAAATGTACAAATGAACATGATTCAATGGAATAAATGGAATGGAATCATTAAATAAAAAGCTTTTTAAGTTCAGTACGTAATGAAGTATATCTATGCCAATGTTCTTTTTGGTTTTATCTCAGGTTTTCCTGCGTTTGTGTGACCCCTGTTTGAATATCGTAGCTTTAGGACAAAATATTATTATGATTATATTTATCTTAAAATAACGATATTCAACGTATATATTTCGATATTTATTGAACAAATATTCGTTCAATAAATATCGAGTTGCGAGCGAGTTTTGGACTACAGAATAGGGTAACAAGAAAATAAGGCATACCCAAATGAACATCAAGATTTACAGAGCATAACATTAACCAATAAAAATCAATTTAAAGTTTTGGTTGGGCTAACAAATAAAAACTATGTTATTTTTATATAAACTAAAACTATCTATATAACATATTCAATAATTCTCAGGTATACTATATGAGATTTTATAAAACCCCGCAACTCGTATTTGGGCAAATTTATAAATATTATATTTTGGAGAACAATGTCCGATTTTGTACTATGTATTTTGTATTTTGCAATAGGACCAAGTTCTGTAAAGCGACTCGCACTTAGCCAAATTATTAACGTGACATAAAGCACCGCCTTAGTTAAGTATCCTCAACAGTGGCGTTATCCATTTTTTATGTTGATGAGATCAGGTTGTTTGTAAAGTTAAGGTAATCTACGGTTTACGAGTAGACCGTGAGCAAATTGAGATTTTCTGATTAAAACAGTCAACGTTTTATTTATATGTAGGCTATGTAAATAAAATTTGTGATATCTGTCGAATTAATTCCTATCGAATTAATGAAATTTTATTTTCAATTAGGCAATCTTTTTTTTTTAACTATCGAGATATTACGTAGTGAGAGACGAATGGGATCCGTGGCACTAATAAATATGTTTTTTCTTAAATGCGATTATGAATCAATCCATGTAATATAAAGTCTGTCAAGCCACTTCCGTCAGTAGACAAAAGCGGCAAATTTAAAAAATGTAGGCGCGAATGTTTATCGTCCTATAGACAATTTGAATTTGGCGCCTTTTTCTTCTGACAAAGTTGTTTGGCAGACTATACATATATCAACTAGTTTCTATCCATGATTTCGTTTGCGTGGAATGATGATGATGATGATGATTAATGAAAACTATACTATAAGTAAGTCCTTCCTCCAACCTCAAACTATCTTCATACCAAATTTCATCTAAATCGAATCGAAGAGGTCAGACATACCTACAGTTATGCACATTAAGTAATATAGTAGGGCTGAGGTGACCAAGTAGGACGACAAGCAAGATACGATATACATTTCTTCAAACATAAACGTCACTTTTGACACTGACAATTCATATCGTATCTTAAAGCTCGAATCGGTCCGATACTCACGTTCAGTAATTCTTGTTATGACCAATCAGCGAGCCCTGAGCGAGTCACCACCCTTTGACTACAACATCTAACAAGGCAGTTTAGTAAACTTTCAATCATTTCGTACCTAAAGCTGCCCTAGTTGCAAACGAGGCTATCTAAATAGTTTAAATCTATAACACAATGTTATCTAGTGCGAAGCCGCAGAAGTCGTGCTAACAAGCTTCCTGGGTTTCTATACTTATTGCTTACACGAACACGGACAATTCAAGTTGTTGGGTGCCACTATAAGATTACATGTAAATCCTAAGTAGCTACGTATAATAAGAGAACGTTTTAAACTGGTGAGTGTTTCCATCAAGTTGCTTGAGCTCGGTATGCATGAGGAGTGTCCCAGGGGCGAATGGAACAAGTTAGGGCAAGTCAGCCGAACTCACAAATGGGAGGAACTGCTCGGCCCAAAGCTGTCCACTTACTCGAGGGCTTGCGCGATACAATGTAACTGGAATATTCAACCTTGTCTGTGTCTAACAATATATGAGTATTTTGTTTACTTTTGGTGGTTCTTTTAGAGTAAGGATTACCCTGTCATAGAAATTTTAGGAGTTATGATTGACAGAAGTCATGTATGTAGGGTTATTTTGTTATATGTAACGTCATCTAAAATAAATTCTGGAATGGGAAAGAACCTTGGTTTTTTGTTGTGCAAATAACTTAATTATTTTTGCTTGATTTAGATGAAATAGACATTATGTTACGTGTTTCATGTTCGTTGACGAATCCTGCGCTGTGGATCTGGTAGTATGCTATTTTTTTATTAATAGAGTGTTTTTATAAGGTAAAAAAATATTTATTTCATTATTTAGGAAAGCAAATATTGTAGGCAGAAAATATGTTTTTACTCGAGATAATGAAAACAGTACCCCTAGTGTAACTTTGATCGACATCATAACGTGACGAACGCGTTTGCGTTAAGTCTCATTTTGTATAGGATTTTGAGGTTCCAAAACGTCCCGCTTGGCGCGCTCTTTCGAAATCCAATACAAAATGAGACTAAACGCAAACGCGTACGTCACGTTTGGAAATCGAATTTATTTACACTAGGGGTACAGGTTATTTTTTATATAAATTTATACCTTGCTTTTGAATTCGTAAATTTGTTGCGTAAAACAGGTCTCTAAAATTCTTTCAAGGTATTCGATGAAATTTACAGTATTATACATAATATTTACCTAGGAGTTTACCAGGACGAGATATTTATCTATACACAAGTATACCAAATAAATTTTAATCCTGAATTTTCTATTTCCTTTCACGTACGAAGTATTAGTCTATCACTTTCACAAACAAAGAAAATCATAATCATCACGTTCCTTTGTTTAAAGCATTTCATAAATAGGTATTTACCGCTAATTGGAGACACAAGAGCTGATCTCATTTAATCAAATGTAAGCAAAACAAACAGCAACCCTGTTCATACGAAGAAGCTACTTTCAACATAGTTCAAACACTGCTCTATACAACTATGTATATCTTGAGTCGAGTCGACGACAATAAGGTTTCGCTCCGACTGGACCAAAGAGCCCTTGGCACCGTCCGGGCTTCCACCGCAAACCTTTCCAAACTCTTATCTCGTATAATCCTTTCTTTAAAAGCAACCTTATCTTCTAAGCTACACGGTTAACTTTAGAACCGTGCGTTAAACGAGATAAGGCATTGCCAAGGTAAATGCTCTATTTCTTATTCAATCCGAATAACTTCCTCAGAACAGAGCAAGCAAAACTTCTTGCTAGTACACTTTAATTTTTTACCTACTTATTATTTTATTTTTAAATTCAACTTCACTTGAAACGGAAGTTTAAAAACAAACCTAGTTAGCTTAATAGCCCGTTTTTGTTCTCATTTACGTAATTCTTCATTAGAGTTATGAACCTTCTTTTTATTAGTCGGCAAGTAGCTCAGGTATCTAATTAATCCAATTTTTATGACAATTCGACAGATTAGCACACAAATTGCGTCAGTTATTGTGAATCGACCATGAGTAATATCAATACACATTGGGCACGAGCACCGAGGAATTATAACGATGTGGCAAACATCCCCATGTAACCACATCTTATCGTGTGACAAAAATAGCCTAAAATATAACCCACCAACAAACAGAAAACATTAATCTAGGATAATCTCCAACGCCATTAGCTACTTTAGGCACTCGACCCAATTGGTCGGTATCTTTAGAAAAGGCATATGTCAGAGATCATTACTGAGCGTCGCCTGTCGATACTTAATTAAACTCCTACTAAACTGTTCTTTCCTGCGGCTCCAATTACTTTTTCTTCTGCCTTAATCGAGTTTCCCTTATTCATAGATGACGTAATCACTAGATAGAGTATAATAGGCGAGTTATGGTGCATGGTAGTTCTTATACGAGTACCAATAAGAGTACATACCTAGAATGCACCTATGTGAATTGACGTGGCCGATGTCACTGTCAATTTCTGTGCTACTAAACGCAGTTTATCAAGGAAAATTAATTACGTTCAATAGCAACGCAAGTTCCCGCATTGCCAATGCATTTAAAAAGTGCGAGCGAGATGCCTTATGACACGACTCAAAGTTGCATCAAAATTAGACCAAAACCTGATCACATTGTTAAAACGGAATCGGAGTCCTGGCATCAACATATATCAGACGCCAAGATCCACTTCGGATCGTTAAGCCAGCGAAGTAAATATCTATTGCGGTATTCATTCACATTGGATGCGAATTCATACATCGCTCTGGTGTATGAGCGTGACGGCAGCGCTATGCGGGTATAAATAGTGTCATAATCATAACCGCACATAGGCATCTAATAGTTATTTACGATACGACTGCGGAAAGTAGGCAATTCGTAACGAGTACTGATAAATCAAAACACGACCGAATAGAGTGTTTTAAATCGACACGAGTTGCAATTTACCTATTCACACATGTATCGTACAACGTTTTGCAATACATGGCCAATTTGATTTTTGACATAGGCACGGAAATTGCTTATTCCCGCACCAGTGCGGGAAAGTAGCACCATATGTACCTACTGTAAAACTATATATTACCCACTGAAGAGGCAGGTCTTAAAATCGATTTCAAGGTAGCTAACTATATGTATTACGAGAGGTCTTCGGGAGGTAATCTTTACCCTTATCCACCTGAAGCCAGTCGCTAAGTTTGTTGCCGAGTTTTCAGATAACTTTTATCTGACCAAACAAGGCTGTCGTTTGCTGCGCGGTGCTGTTGTGACCGAACTTAAATTAGTTCCGTGTACATGGTGTCATCGGTGTCAAGTGTCAGCTTATAGAGAATAGGAGTAAGCCGCTTTAGATTAATAGCTACACATATATATAGCTGATAGAAAACATGACATATTTTTTCCAATTTCCTTTAGGGGAATATTATGTTCAAGTGTCAGAAGGGCTAGGAAAATGTGAAAATAAATACCATTTGTCGCGTACCCTAAACTAGTTATTTAAGATACAAGTGCAGAAAATAGTAACTCGTGTCAATTTAAAACACTCCCTTCGGTCGTGTTTTAATTTCTTACCACTCGTTGCGAACTACCTATTCGCACGTGTATCGTACAATGTTTTACAGCCATATGGGCTCTTTGAAGTTTCGACATATGCACGGGTGCGGGAAAGTAGCACCATATGTACCTACTGTAAAAATGTGTTTTGCTAGTTTTGTCAAATTGCAGCTTTCTAGCACTAACGATTACGAAACAAATCCGCGGATGGACGGTCAGACGGACAGTATAGCGAAACTATAAGGGTTCCTAATTGACTATGGAACCCTAAAAACGGGACGTTATCGACACCCATGCAAATTCCCCAGATACATCCTCACGCTTCAAAACCCCCGACTAAAATAACCAAAAAACAATCACAAATTGAAATAAAGGGTTAGCGAAACATCGCTTTACAGGAATTTATGATAACTTTTCATACTTTTTTTCTTTATAGATCGGACGGGTCTCCCGCCGACCTTTATGTGCGATGGAGCGGACACAATGTCCGTAATGGCTGCCATTAGGAACATCAATTTGCTCAAGCGTGACGTAACACTTGTCCCTGCTTCTTGCGAGCTGTTTAGCGCAAGTGAAGCGCGCATGCGAAAAATTGTCTGGCATTATGTTCTGGTATATCGTGTGTGTGAACTGTGTATGCTGTACTGTACTTTATTTCTTGGTCATAAGGTTCTGATGTGGGTGTAAGTTGGTTGTGAATTTATATAGTAGGTAATTGAAGTTTCTGTGAGATGATGAGCGCATCTCACTCCGTATGTAAGCAGACGGTTTAGAGCTTTCACGCTAGTCGAAGGTTGAAAATGTTCCTTCTGGGTTAGCCTAAGTTACTTCTACTCAAATTCACTATTATCTTCACTACGCACTATTATTTTATTATTATTATTATCTTCTAGTTCTTCTGTTGTGTAGTTCTTAGATTGATTGTCTCATTTCATTGATCTCTGAGACTTAGTTTTTAGACCTAGCTCAGAACGGGCGCGACAGTATCTCGCCCGCAAAATAGACTACTTTTTCTCACTGTATTAATTAGAGAGGGACGAGTAGTCTACCTTCATTCTCGATAGATCTGACCAGTAGATCCAAAATGGATCTAACGAGAATTTTTTTATTCGTTAGATCCAACTTCGGGCCGATGGATCTAACGAGAACTTTTTTTAAGTAATAGATCCAGTCTATCTCGCGGAGATACCGTCAATCGGTCGCGCCCGTCCTGTGCTACGCCTACAGATAACAAAATAACAGTTTGAATGGCTAATATACATATATCAAACTGTAATGTCAAATTTTGGTTGTAGACAACCACATCTTACTAGATTAGTACTACATTGACGAATGATTGGTTGGAAATCTGTCCAAGATTGGGTAATTAATTGGACAATAACACTTTAGAATCTGTTTTTGTAAAATCCAGCAGCAGCAGCATGGTCGTATTTTATCACTTGTCACTAAGCCTGACACTTTCGCACTTGCATACTTGTTACGTGACAGGCATAGTGACAAGTGATAAAAATGCGACATGCTACAGCCGCAGTTTGGATCACAAACTAACATTGCAGCCTACAAATTATCACAAATAATCTCAATATTATTTCATAAGAAGAGATTTTAAACATATACTACTTTTACTCAATAGATTGACTAACCCAATGTTAACAAAGACATAACTAAATATTTTGGTAATTTTCTTTCTCCTCGGGGTACGGTTATATGTATGACTTGAAATGTATAAATCATCAAACATTCACCCGAGGGTAAAAAGGGTTGACATATCACAGTTCAACGAATTCTGAACACGAGACATATTTAAATGATTATACAACCGAATATTCCCACTTATCCGAGAAAATAATATTATCAAAAACGTCGAGAAAACCAACATGAACATTTGGAAGTCTCAAGAAACATTTGCAAAGCAAATAGAAGCCTCGCCTGTACTCCCACGTATAGACCCGTATTTTTCCGTAAGGAGCAGTATATGTATAACCAGTCACCCACACAGACTTAGTCATTCTACTAAACCAACAGGCCCGTTCGCAATAGCGTCTACCGTCATATCCGAGATACAACTGCCGTCAGATGGTATAACGATGTAACTTTGATTTCATTTTATATCATTATATTGGTCCTTGTAATAATTTGTTTAATCAAGCTGTAGAAAACGAAATCAGTAACTGTACGTACGTACGTCTGGTGTTGCAAAAATATTCCTTATAGCCCAAATAAGTTTGTTTTTTTGCCTCATTTACTCGCATTTTTTACGAGTATGGAGATCTCAGTGTCGCATGGTGTCACGGATAAATCGCTAATATACTAACGATCAAAAAATCCTTAGTTATTTGAAATCAAGAAAATATTTGCAGTTACAATATCTCTGTTACACTGGTTATACTTATAGATTATTTTATAGTATTTCAATTTCCATCTAAGTATAAAAGGAGAAGTGACAATAGAAACCTTTATAAGCATTTTTCTCAAAACACGTCTTTTTGATTTACATCAATTTCCCACCCAACGGCACAAAATTCTAAAATCCCCGATTGTGTGCTTGGCAATAATAAGAGCATTCGTGTCGCCCGATCCTCGAATTACATAGAGACGGGCAAGCTTTGAATTAAGTGAAATTTCTTCTTATTTTCAGATTGTGAATCACAATTCGGCGACCAAATGTGGGCCCGTATTTACCGACCCGCAGGTAAACTCAGGTAGCAGTTAAAAAGGAATTCGGGGAAATTTCATCGCTCGTTAGAGACATTAAATGGTGAGAGCATCCGCTCTGGGTCGCATATTCCCACTCTGATCTTATTTCCTTAAGACATTATTGGTTAATTCTCGCGTAAGTACGTTTCAAGTGTTAGTAGGCCTTTAAATTGTTAATAATAGGATTATGAAGTTGTTTCTTTGATCGGATTTAGAAGTGCTAATGAAATTGAAAATTGTAGTAGTACTTATCTTAGCTTAAAAGATTTGGGACCCTTGCCCACACTTCTAACCATGGGGATCTTTTGTATAATTGCGCCCTATTTGCGGCATAAGAAATTGTTCGACTATATATCCATGTGTCGGATGACGGACCAGGATCAGGTACACCGCCGAAAGTTTAGGACGTTTTAGTCATTCTAAATTACGCCAAGTCATTCCAATTAATTATTTAAATATAAATACTTACATAAAGAATACATAATGTTTTTTTTCTATGTATTTAAATATTCGTACTCTAGTACCCACCACAAGCCTTATTGAGCTTATTGTGGGGCTAGGTTCATGTGTATAAGATTTGTCCCATAATATATATCGGTTATCCCAGTGAAGTAAAAGAAAATATACCCGATATTGGACTTACGTGAACAATCCATTACAAATCCCTGGCTCCGTTGCTAATTTATTTAAGCTTCAAACTTGAACTTCAATAAGCTTGTTTTAAATAAGATAAATAAGTTCTGCCAACGGAAACCTACTTAGTGAACTTTCCTAACCCCATTATAGAAAGGGAGTGAAAGTTTTTGTATAGCCACCACAGACATATGTGTGAGGGCCTATATAACACAAAAAGCACTATTGTGTGTGGTAATTATCAGCTTTCATTGATTTTGACAACCTGTCTGGCCTAGTGGGTAGTATACCTGCCTATGAAGCCGATGGTTTCGAGCTCATATCCTGGTAAGGGCATTTATTTGTGTGATGGGCACGATTTTTTGTTCCTGCGTCATGTGTTTTTCCTATGTATTTTTGTATTTAAAATATTTATATATTATATATATAATTGTCTAAATATTTACAACACAAGCTATTGAGCTTACAGTGGGACTTAGTCAATTTGTGTAATACTGTCCTATATTATTTAATAATATTTACATCCTATCAATTGTAATATTTTTAAGTTTAATTAGTTGTTTTACATTTTGATCAACTAGAATTTTAATTGATAATAGTATGAATATAAAACGCTAATTGGTTTAAAAAATCAAAAATACCAATCGATTAACACAATTATATACTTTCTCTTGAATGTTGCTTTATTAAAAAAATATTTATATTTATGTGTTAATAATCTTAATGCCTTAATACGATTTTTGTTTGCCCACGAAGGTGTTGTGTACGTTCGTTGCCCATTACTGCCGCCTTTAGAACGCTGAACCCGTCACTATAGGTAGACCGTTTAAATGAGTCTTCGCCCGCGCGGTACAGAGGCGCGGGGGTAAGGCGACAAAGGGGATCGAGAGAGGAGCGGGCGGCAGGCGCGCCTAGTGTGATACACAAGAGGTGAAATGCGCACTGGACAGGTTTTGAGATATGTGACGTTATAGCGGTTAATAGTTGGTGTTTTTTTAATGGGAAAGAATATGACGTTAATTTTATTGAAAGTTTATAAAACAACAAACTTAATTAACTTTTGTACTTTTATTCAATGCAAATTATGAATATAATAATTTATAATAATATGTAAGTACGATACCACAGATCATATAACGACACTGATGATGACGACTCGAAAGTGATTTATAAATTATAAATCAATCACTTATGTCCATATCAATATCACTTGAACTTGATTCTTCACTTTCGGAGTTATCGTCTTCATCAGAATCGTCCTGCAGAATTCGGGTCCAATTTCTTCTTTCTAAAATATGTGTACACATTAAAAGCCATTTGCTTGGTTTGACTATTAAGTTTCTGTCCAAAGATAAGTCGAGGCATCTTGAGAATGTAATCTCATGTGTATATTTCACCAAGCGCCCGGAACTTATAAACACGAGTGACTGCTATGCTAACCGCGTGGCTAGCAAACTGAGCTACGGTAAAAATGCGCCTGCCGCCCGCATCTCTCTCGATCCCCTTTGTCGTCTTACCCCCGCGCCCCTGTACCGCGCGGGCGAAGACTCATTTAAACGGTCTACCTATAATATTTATCAATCATAATCAAGTAATAATGCCCGCGCCAATGTCGCAGCAGTAATGCTAATGCTGAAGTCTACTCTGGCTTAAGGAGCCATTTAAGGGTAGATTTTGGTTACTTTTATTTAAATACCTAAAGATACATTATAGGATTAGGTACGATTGGTTTTCATACAAACATGCGTCGTCTATTTTACATATATCCATGCACAGAACCAGACATCGTTACGGTGTAGATAATCCGCCAAGTTGGAATATTACTGCTATGATAAGGTGTTGATAGATCGGCGGATGCCGGCACGCCATTCTGATATTTGCTCCTCTTTGTTATATTGTTCTTGTTTCCATGATAAGTAAAATCACAGGTAACCTAAAAGCCTTACTATTATACGTCAGGAGGTCGACTCTAATTTAATAATGTAATATGGTTTTGATGACCGGTCTTGTCTAGTGGGTAGTGACCCTGCCTATGAAGCCGATGGTCCTGGGCTCGAATCCTGGTAAGGGCATTTATTTGTGTGATAAGCAGTATAAGCACGGATAGTTTTTCCTGAGTTATGGATTGTTTTCTATGTATTTAAGTATTTGTGTAAGTATTATACTTCTTCTTGGCTTACCGTTCCTATAATATTCACTTATAGGTGCGTCATGGGTGTGAATCCTGCGTCTTTTCTGTGGACATTACCAATGTTAACGATGAAGATACATTTTTCTTAGACTTATCATACAAGTTATAAGAAGTAAAAGGTTTTAACATGCCTAAGGATAAAGTAAGGAAATTGTGATATTTTACGGGTAAAGGTAAAATTATATCAAAATAATACAAATCTTAATATTATTATTCAGTCCGCGACTTCATCTGCCTGGAATGATGATGATGATGATTATTAAATCTATCCTATGTCCTACTCCGGGGCACAAACATTCCCCTACAAAATTTCATCTAAATCGGTTTAGCCGTTTACGCCTGAAGAGGAAGCAGACAGAAAACAGATACTGTTACTTTAGCATTTATAATTTTAGTAGGGATATCAGATAATTATCCTACGTCAATTGTAAACATGTAATTTGTAGACAGATCGTATTGGGATCACAGCGGAATCGAAATAAACGTCAATTTGACATGTCGTTTAGCTATCGATCTTTTAAAGATCTTTCCAAGATATTAAACGTGTCTTAATCATTCTTAGAATCGGACCGTCATACTAACTAACATTATACTAATACTAACTAGGCTCTCCGAAACATGTCGCGCGAGTGACTAAAACCACGCGAGTGTAAACCGTAAAATTAGTTTATTGTATAAGGTATATATGGCATTCAAATCGGTAGATAAAGTCATAAAATTCACTGTCATATTAAGTTAAGTGCTCGTTATTCAAACATCCCAATTTAATACCAATAATATAAATGTGAAAGTTATTCCGCCTGATCGACAAAGTTGCGGGACTAACTTTTGAACTAATATCTAAAGCGTAGATCAGGTTACGGAAACGGTCAAACAAAAGTAGCATTGTGTGTTTAACTTCAATATTATTGGATTTCATCACTGAGCAATCATTGTTAGCTAAGCTTATAGGAAAGGTAATTTATCTACTTAAATAGATCAAAAAAGATTTCCAACAATACAACAGGTAATAAAAATATTAATTTGCTAAGTCGCGAAATAATAACGAACTAGTCAATCAGTGCTAACCCGTTACACTACACTACACCACACCACAAAATACCCTTTCACCCTCCTACCGCATAAATAAATACGCAAAGAAATATAACAAACCACCAAAAGTACAAAACTTGACACGTGTTTCTCCTCTCTACGAGACATCATCAGGATATCTAATGCTAGAGATGTTGACGGTCTGGACGGTTTTTCCGTTGCCGCGTTGCCGAACGCCAACAAAGTATGGGGTAGCACTGATTGACTGGAAAAGTAATATTTTTGTTTTAATTAATATGAATTTCCACAAAGTAATGCGATTCTAAACACTATTTTGTAACAGTTTTTAGATTGATCGTTTAAAGTTATTTCATTTTAAAGGTTGTTGCGCCGCTCTGCTAGCGTGCCATTTGAAAATTGCTCGCGCACGGTTTACGCGCTGTACGTCGTATATGTATGTATTTATGTACTCGTACGTACATGCTATGATGCTACAAACAATCACCAAATTTGGACGTACCTACCTTAATAAGGACGTGCCCAAAGTCAGAGAAACTTTATATTATAATGTTTGAGACACAGCGACTGGTGTCGAAATTAGATCACTGTATACAGGTATGATGCTCTAGGCCCTGGTATTAATATATCTACGATGGTACACATACTCAAGTACCTAATATATGTATCTCTTAGACAACATGTATAATTTACGTGTAACGCAGTCAATGTCAATATCTCACGTCTGAATAATGGGTTTACAACGATATTAATTTCCACCTATCTTCCGGCCACATTCCTACATACTAACGGAGTTTGAGGTAGTAATAAAACTAATTGGTCTTATGCGGTCTAGACACTATCAGTAAGAATAACATCAATATTACTGTCATTCCTTCAATATTTTCGTTTGTTTTTTAATGTGGCGCATCGATTTGTTTTTGTAGCCCAGGTGAAGTTATTTTACAAAAAAAATATACCTGTACTAGGTTTAGCTCTCAAGTTTCTTGACAAGTTTTAATTATTGTCGCTATCGAAAAGAAAACCAAAAATATTATCAACGCAGATTCCACGTTCATTTCCTTTTCAAAAGTGTTAAGTAAGTAACTTTCTTAGAAGATTCAGTAAATGGTGTTTCTCCTCCAAAGATCTACTCAACTTAGAACATTGAAACAACTCCGGTCTCCATATATTTATATTATTATGTGCTCCCGGCCTAATGTAGTATAGGAGCGCGAGAGTTTAATTCAATTGCATCCACGTTTAGGTTACATGACCCATGAATTTCTTGTAAATTAAAAATATCTTTAAGAATATATTACTTTGTGTGAACAACTGAACATGGTCTGTTGACCCGTTCTGTGGTGCAGAACGCCACTGATTACTATTGCTTGCGGCATCTTATGAGTAAATTGGCACCTGTGTGATCTCGCCTCCTTCGTAAACACTTCATAATGCGGTATCTAGGTATCTGTGTATCCGGATCATACTTAATATGGCTACCGCTCGATATTCATTAGCTCCGGAACTGTACAGTAAACAGGCTCGGGCGTTAGTGGCGAGTGGGTTTGCGTGTAATCGCCACCAAAACGGTGTTTGCATGGCAGTTGGACTGCAGGTAATTAGGGGATGATACCTAATAAAGTACCTACTAATAAGCGATCGGACGATACCTATAAGAGTGTTGGCTTCCATGTTGTAGTTCATGATCTCGAACCCAGGCTCGTACCAATTAGTTTTATTAAAAGTCAAGGCGAATTTTTGCGTTGAAGTTACCGAGAAGGACCTCAGGTTCCCTTAGCGATCGAGGTTCCCTTAGGATTTTCGTTTTAATGACAGTGTAACTACTACGAGTGATTGATTAATATTTAACTAATGAAGGGCTACTAATGTGTGAAAGGGGTATTAATATGAAGGCCGTATAAATGCATGCTCTTGACGAACTTAACATCAAAATGAGGCTCTCCACTGTTTGTTTCTTCGGCCATCTGAGTAGAACAGGAGCAAATAGGAAGTAAGTTAGTAATAAGTAAATATTTTTTATTACACCAACAATTATACATTTTAATTACATGTAAAACTACAAATAAGTTTTAAAAATAGAACCAGGTAACAACAGGCGGTCTTATCGATAAAAAGCGATCTCTTCCATACAACCATTATAGGTAGCAGGAAATGTAGAACCCATACAAAAGTCAACAGGTAGTGCAAGGAGCTAAATATGGAGACTAATAAACACAAACACACATACTACATGCTACTATATAAGTATTAAAACAATATCTAACACACTAATAAATATACAATATAATATAATATATATTTATACTTACATATATTATATACAATACCTATATAAAATAGCAACTTAAGGCAGAGATAGAAAGTATAGTTTCAGCTGATTTTTGAAAATGGGGAGATATTTAGATAATCTTAATTCTACTGGCAAAGCATTTCACAACCGAACAGCCCGGAAGGTAAAAGAGCTATTATAAAATTTTGAAGTAGATGAGGAAAGAGCAAGAATAAACAAATAATAGCCTGGAGAAGCTCGTGATCACTGGCCGTATAGCAAAGAAGCGTAGAGATGAACGTATGGCCGTGCATTGGGCGGACAGAATAACGTCAGAAACTAAAGCCACATTGCAGGCTAGCATACTGCGGACCCAAAATAGAGAGGCTTGGAGAATAGAGAGCACTAGCTTTGTATCCACTGTCGTCACGTCCCTCAGTCAAGAGAATACGATAAAGAAAAAGTAATGTGAGACAGTGGGAAAACGTTCTCGTAGTCTACAAATGGCTACATAATTTTTTAATGCCTAAAACATTGTTCCGATAAAAGTGGAGGTACCTCAAAGCGGGACAAACGGGGTTATTGATAAATTTGGGATAGTGTTCACCGTTCACCGTGTATTAACCCTTTTGTAGCTAGAAACTTTAAGATAAAATCGCCAACATTGACAAAAAGTTTGTATTAAAATTGACAAGTAATAGGGAACGTCCATTAGTGACGTCGTTGACGACCAGTTTGGCCTAGTGGGTAGTTACCCCGCCTACGAAGCCGATGGTTCCGGGTTCAAACCCTGGTAAGTGCATTTATTCGTGTGATGAGCATGGATATTTGTTCCTGAGTCATGGGTGTTTTCTATGTATTTAAGTATTCATAAATATTTATATATTATATATATCGTTGTCTAAGTACCCTCAACACAAGCCTTATTGAGCTTACTGTGGGACTTAGTCAATTTGTGTAATAATGTCCTATAATATTTATTTATTTATTTTATTTATTTATTAGTCAAGTGTTACTTTGGTTGTACTTTGTGGGTGCAACTAGCCCTGGCTAAGGTTGGAGCCGATTTGGTTAATTATTCATGCATCTGCCCAGTGACTTTTCGGGAGTCTCTAATTTATACTCTTTACTAATAATATATGTATATACATAAATAATGCTTGTACAGTTAAGGAATTTTATGTCTTCAATCAATTTATTATATTGTAACTATATGCAAAACAGCAAATAACTAAAATAATTACATATAAATTAATTAAATTCAATTCAAAGTATTAATTAAATTTAACCAAAATTATTAATTTAATTTAATTAAAATTATTAATTAAATTAAAATTATAACTTTTCATAGTGGGCATGTGGCGCGTGAGATTTCGCCCAGTGGCCAAATATCGGGCAGGCATGGGCCCCTGCGACCGACTGCGCTCAAGAGCCTGTTGGTGCTACTGCGCACACGGCGCATCAAGGACGCGACGCTTTTGTGCATAATGGCATGAAAATCGTCCGTGTGTGCCTCCGCGACTAACTATGACAAGGTACGAAATGCCGCAGAAATCAAAATCCTTGACCGTATATGTGTAACCTATGAACGAAATTCTGACCAGTGCATTTCTTAAGCAGGTAAAATGACACATAAAAATATTAACATGAAACTGCCATTTAAACTGAAATAAAACGTATAATGTTTTATGTGGCTACCAAGAGATCTATTTCAGTTAACATAAAAACACCGAGCTGTACCCCAAAATAAAACGAACTCGAATATTTTCGTTTAGGTATGACACAATTTTTTTTTTTTTAATTTATTTAGAAAACAAACAGCCTTTTACAAATATATCTAAAGTAAATGAACTAAACATAGGCCTAAAGTTTCCTACGTTACTAAGAAAACTATTACATAGAAATCTAAATTACGCAATTATACATTATCGGTTTAGTTGTGTACGACATGCAAGTAAAATAAGGAAACATACAAAACTATGAAAAATATGACTGGAACCAAATTGATCAATTTCTAGAACACAAAATTTGCCGAACTTTGTTCTTTAACACTGACAAACTATGAACAAAAATATCTATATCGTTAAGAGATTCATTATACACCGTGGCCCAAAATTACGTTGACAAAATTAAAAAGTAAAATTTTTGAATTTGGAACGCCAAACGAATTCGGTTCATTTTCTGTTACATTCTTACACATATTGGCAACGTTTTATGAATAATAGCTTGTTTGAATTATATGAATATTTTTGGTTTTTATGATGTCTACGCAGCGTAAAGCAATAATTTCCTTGCACGAAGCGGGAAAACGACAGTGTGAGATAGTTAGATCGCTCGGTGTCAGTCGTCAACTGGTGTCCAAGACTATTGGGCGGTATAATGAACTCGGGCATCTTGCTGACCGCCCAGGACGAGGAAGAAAGAGGACTGTTAGGACTCCGAGGCTTCGAAATGTTATAAAAAAAACGGCTTAGTCGTAATCCACGGACCAAAGTGCGAAAAATGGCTCGGGAACTGGGTGTAAGTCGATCAACGGTCCAACGTATTGTCGCTAATGATCTAAAATTAAAGACATATAAGCTACGTAAAGCTCAGCTTCTAGAAGATAAAGATAAAAAAGTTCGTCTACAGAGATGCCGTTTGATTACGCGACGTGCCGCTACTGAAAAATGGAAAAATATCCTTTTTACTGATGAAAAACTTTTTTGTATAGAACAGGCCCACAATCACCAAAATGACAGAATTTACTCTTCTAGTCGCCCCGGAGAGGTCGCAGTCATTCCCCATCGTCAAAAGCCGGATTCAGTTATGGTTTGGGGTGGTATTTGCTCTACAGGCAAAACTCCTCTCATTTTTATTGAAAAGGGTGTAAAAATAAACCAAGAAATATACAGGAGAGATATTCTGGACGCTGTAGTTCTTCCTTGGAGTCAACAACATTTCGGCAACCAGCCGTGGATATTCCAGCAGGACTCTGCTCCATCTCACAGGGCCCGAAGTGTGCAGCAGTGGTGTAAAGACAATTTTCCAGGGTTCATAAGCTCGAAAGAGTGGCCGCCCTACTCACCTGATCTAAATCCAATGGATTATAGTTTGTGGTCTATCTTAGAAACAAGGGCCTGTGCTACAAAACACAAGAGTGTAGACGCTTTAAAAGCGAAACTTACCCAGGAGTGGGCAAAAATAACCATGGAGGAGCTGCGGCATATCGTTGAAAATTTTACCAAACGTTTGCGTTTGTGCATTAAAGCCAAAGGGGGCTATTTTGAAGACAATTGATTTTTCTTAAATAAAAAAGGCTGTATTTTTAATTTTAAGTTGTATTGAATAAGTTATGTAAGTATTTAATATTAAAACTTAAAAAAATCTTTGTCAACGTTTTTTTGGGCCACCCTGTACAAATAACAAGTGCGCCTAAAGAAAGAGTTTTTAGCATACTGTGTGCCACAGGAGGAAATAGAAAATGTGGGTTTAGAACGTGAGTGGAACCGAGAAATTTTGAAGGAAACGCTATTTATATTGAGATGAATACGAAAAATTACTCATACATAACCTAATACAACATTGGTTTTGATACTTAATTACCCGACTGCGTCAGGAGGGTAATATTTTTCGAGCGTGTGTACTTATGTAGTTATAATTTTAATTATCCATTTTTTTTTTTTTTTTATCATGCCCTACAACCCAAACGGCTGGGCGGGTTTTAACATATGAGGTGTCGTTAAATTGATTCGAATTGTGGTAGTGACATATATTATGTAGGCTACAGGAGTTTTGAAAATTGCACCCGCAAATTAAAAAAGGAGACGCGTTTCCATAGCAATATAAGTATCAAGTGAAAAGAGCATTTCAAAAATATATGTATCAATTTTATTTAAGCAGTCGGATTTTTTTGTTTTTATAATGATTTACTTATTACGTATTAAACTTGTGGACCATAATTTTCGGTTTTGACAATAAGAAATTAATGTCTAAAATAGGCCCCAAGAAGGTAATCGTCCACAGAAAGCATTCCTCGGTACACGGCTGACCCTCGCTGGGCGATTAGTCCAGAACTCGTTGATTTCACGGTTCAATCCCGCCGGACCCGACAGCTGGGCATCGGTCGCTAATAGGTACTAAGTGCAGGATTCCTATTCTCAATGCATATACAGATCAGAAAGCCAATGCGAACGCACATTTCATTTCAAAGATAAAAGATAACATATATTTATTCGTGACGATCACAAAACATGTGCCTACCTACGATAAAACGCAAACGCAAAACGTAGCCAGTTCACCTTGGCTCCAACTTTCTGAAATGTGTTCCCTTCCCGTTACCAACCATCTAGAGCTCTTTGGTCTGATTTTAAAATCCAATCAAATCGTATACATTCTGGGTAGGTAGTGCGCACAAGAACTGTACGTCCTGATCCAACCTTCCCAATTCCATCATCGGACGTCCAGGCGCGAGGAGAGAATCGATCTAAACATTACATTTGTCCGCACGATACAATTAGCCTCGAGTTGTTTGGTGCGGACTGCTAAGGAATAAAATGCGAAAGAGTGAATATAATAGGTATAGGTAGATATGTATTAGGTATATGAAAAAATGTGCATGTGTTAAGTGCACAAAATGGACGCAACTCAGCATAATGACAGATAACACATAAAGAATATAAAGATACATGCTTATTCGTTGCACTCATTAGCGTTTAGGTACCATTTTACACGAATGCCTAGCGATATACTGTAAGATGTCCTTACTAAATTGTCATTATTTTATCTTACCCCGAATCAATTAATTGGACAGTTTTCTTTCTTTCTTTTCGAACCGCACCAGGGTTGGTATTCGGTTTGACATTTAATTTTGTATTGAAGATTTAGCTTGGCACCGACTTCAAACATATCAGTTGCTAGCGCATATAAAAGGGTAATATTTTAATTTACGTCTTGATGACAAAACAGTTTAGTCTAACCAGAGCTCACATGTAAACTGGATTAGGTACATGAGGCAAACGCTCGTCTGCATTCAATACGCGATGTTAATAGCAGTTCAGGTTCCAGATCCACTGTTGCGGCGTGTTCGGACTCACTTGATTTGGGTCGCTTTAATCCTATTGCAATCAAAGTTATGTATACAAGGTTATAACCGGGACCGCTGTCCGAATTTATTTAGAACTCCTCAAAGTCGGCTGGAGTTAATGGTTTTGACAGAATAGCCACTTGCAGGAAAATATTATTTTAACCTTTTTTATATAGGCGGAATAACAAAGGGCGGTTTCGAAAATTGTTTAGATTTAGACAATATGATCAAAATATGTTATGACGGAATTTTATATCAAATGAGTAGTAACTACCTAATTCCAAAACCACGGGGGTACAGTCATCATTATAATATAGTTAGATATATCAGAGCGGACAGGGTGCTCACGAAATATATAAACATACTTCTATTTTAAAGTCGTGTTCAGATAGTTTTGAGCACCTTGGCCGCTCCGATATATCTGATGGTGCCATGGTGCATTTTAGAAACTTTTCGCCGGCACTGCAACCTCTGCTACTTACGTCCGGACGTTGGTCAACCAATCACCATCTATCATTCATCATCTTTATATTATTGTATTTAACCAACAAGGAGGCTAATTATGATTGTAATAACAGGTTATGATTTAGATCTGGATTTGTTATGGATATGATCTCAGCTTCAACCAGTAATGTCACGTTTGGTAGCTGACAGATCACAATCAAAAGCCCTTTGATAATTCACTGCTAAAATCCTCAATGCAGCTATCATTGACATTTTCTGTGCAGCTTCAAAGTTTAGATCGGAGCAAGGCTAATAGTTGCCGAAATGTAGTGGACTAGTCGAGCAGTCTTTGTAATCTGGAGCGGAGTGGTTTAGCCGCACGGCGCACGGAGGGCCCTCACGGTACCACTTGACGTCTGTTACCCGATTAACGTCCCGTTTTTACCTAAGCGGTACCGCTTTTAGCAAATCGGGGGCATGTTTTCAGTTTTGTAACTGTTCTCGGTAACTGGCCTTTTTAGAAATGCGTCTGAAAGAGTTTTATTTGAACAAAATTTCTTTGATGACTTTTAGGCGTTTAGGTTCGGTTTAAACAGTCTTTATTCTCGTAAAAATTCATACAATTCACTTAAAATTAGATTTCTTAATTCATAGACTGTGGTTTTGGGTGCGACGATGTTTTACACTAGTCATAAAATAGATAAAAATTGCAAAAACAGAAACTATTTTATGGTTTAAGATATTTATTTCTCAAAAGACATTTTAACATTTCTAAGCTCATTTGGAGCTTGTTAATTCATAGTTTGGTAACCATTTTACTATAAACAAAGTTATTTTATTCGCGAAAGCATCCCCGCGGCCACAACCCTGGGTTATGTACAATTAATTATATGGCAATTTTATTAACACTGCTTAAAATATAAGTACGAATGGTGGACTTAATACCTTAAGGCATTCTCTACCAGTCAATCACTGGGTCAAAAAGAGACGTTTGTTAGGTGCAGGCTTTGTACTTGAGAATAATTAACCGATATCACTACATATTATTTACAAATTAAATACTAATCAATATAATATAATGAAATCATAAACTTAAACATATACTTAAATAAGCATTATACATGTACCTAATATGAAACATTATCTACATCTGTCAGATAAATATTTACTTAGGTAAGTACCTATTTATTAGTTTATTTGGCAACGCAACAGAATATTAATAATGTCTATTATCTTAACTAAGTTCCAAAATACATTCCATTAACTCTTGAACCCATAATTCTTAATGACAATTCTTAATGATGGACGACAAAGCTTTGCTCGGAAAACATGTAAATAATCTAAAATGCGCTTTGCCCAGAGAAAAGACCTTTTTAGATCTATTTTCGCTCCCAAAACCCCATACACTAATTTCATCGAAATGGTTGGAGCCGTTTCCAAGATCCCCGAAATCTATAAATATGTACAAGAATTGCTCGTTTAAAGGTATAATATATACTGGGATAAAATTAAAAGAAAAAAAATTAAGAAAATAATATGTCATAATAAAATTAATTTAATAGATAGGTCATGACTGAATTTGACTGAGGTGGATTTGGATGATGTATGTAGCTGTAATGTATAAAATGAGTGACGTTCGCCGCCGCATCACTGCTGCGATTATGTCGTTCATTCCGTCACTCTTATAACCAAAGAAATGTACAGATACCTTGGCGGTAATAAAGGCGCCGCAACAGTAATAAATAAATAAAAAATATGACTAAATTAAAACTAAACTAAACTAAATTGACACTGTAAAGGGGTGCCACTCATGTTAAAATTAAATTAAAATAAGGTATAAAATTAAAATTGCACATGGTATGTGCAGTCATTTTTTGTTCTGATCCATGTGAAC
This sequence comes from Cydia pomonella, assembly GCF_033807575.1. Taxonomy (NCBI): domain Eukaryota; kingdom Metazoa; phylum Arthropoda; class Insecta; order Lepidoptera; family Tortricidae; genus Cydia; species Cydia pomonella. The sequence goes on along the minus strand of NC_084721.1, from coordinate 4,864,129 downwards.
AGAAATCCAGCGCTTCAACACCGGACTTCTTATATCGTCAGAAACCCACAAGTATTTTGTTGTCGGAACGACGCAGTCTCCTCCAGAACGAGGCAACGCGGGATCTAGTTACCGCGAAAAAGTCGGGGACCCCCGCGTCCGAAAACATGCCCGACGCGCTGCAGCACCGCGGCAGCTGCATAACAGTCACCTTTTCTGTTGCAGGCTTTCACACGAGCAATATCTATCCATTGACCGGCGACCTCGACGACCGGTTTGGCCTAGTGGGTAGTGACCCTGCCTATGAAGCCAATGGTTCTGGGTTCGGATTCCGGTAGGGGCATTTATTTGTGTGATGAGCATAGATATTTTTTCCTGAGCCATGGATGTTTTCTATGTATTTAAGTATTTGTATATTATATATATCGTTGTCGAGTACCCAGAACACTTGTTGACGGTTTTCGCTTCAACGAAACGAAACGTTAACTTAGAACCCGTCAACTAGTTAAAAACTAGTTGATTTCATCAACTAGGTCTTTGCTTTAACTAAAGAGAAAAAGGCATTCGCGTTAACGGAATCTAGTCAGTTGAATTGTCTATCAACGAAGTATCTTTAAATCAACGTCGACTAATTGCATCTCGTTTTCGAGCCCTTGCTGTTGCGTCTTTGCTTCTCGCTCGCACTGGCGTCAAAGGAATCGGGTTGAGTTGAATCAATGAATGAAAGGAATGTTATTATTAAGGAACTATAATGTCATGCCATTAGCTTAGCGTTCCATTTCGATTACGTTTGTACGTTAAAGTCGTCAACTAGTTGAGTCTGTTACACAAAACGTTTCGGTCATTGACGAACGAAGAACGTTTTATCAACTAGTTCGTTGAATCAACGACCACCACTAGTAGTCTATTTGTATAAAAATGTTCCTATAATATTTTTTTATTATTTTATTATTTATCATCCCTGTAGATTGTCTTGACAAATTGCGTTGCTGTCGCTGTTTTACTGCTGCAGTCGTAATTTCTATGTTACTTTATGACTTATTAAACATGTTAAAATGGGTCACTCACGCATTTAAGTCGAAAACGCTTGACATGTTTCACTCCGTACCGATAGTATCGTCAGGAGCTTGCGTTGACGGACCGGCGTAAACTAAAATACGTGAGTGACCCGTTTTAAAATATTTAATGTCTGTGTCTCACGAAAGTTTTGTTATTAAAACCTTTATGACTATTGCTGCGTGATCGAAACGTGACCGACCACGCGATTATTTCATTATGTTTTGTAACCGGATTTAGTTCAACGCAGTAATCTGATTAAACATAATTAAACTAAATCGCTCAAATATTATGCAACGCTTCATTAACCAGAAGCGTCATTTCAACGTTATAATTCTGTTATTGACAAAAAGTCATCGATTGTGCAAAGACCATTGTTAATTGTTACTTCAGTCCTGTTTATCTTTACTAGTGTCTAGCCTATGTCAACCTTATTATATTTATTAACACTAAGGCTTAGAACGCACTGCGATTAATTTCTTGCGGTTTCAGAACCGCAAAAAGTGTAACGTACGGCATGCTTCATAAGCGCACGCACTTGCAAAACTGAAACTGCAAGAAATTAAACTAAATCCGCAAGAAATTAATCTCAGTGCGTTCTATTCTAAGCCTAACTTATGTCAGAAATAAAAAATATAAACCTTGTCCCGTTAACGAAACTAAAGCTTCTGAGAATTAGGAAACTAGTTAGTAAATATAAAATTGCTATGGAAATACTGGCCTACAGGTCAATTCCAAACTGCACCTGACCGCTAACTAATCTGATCCCAATATTATGATATTGGGATGATACCAGTTAGCTGTCATTCGCGTCTTTATTTCGCTCAGGCTTGTCCCCACATGTATTAGTGCGAGAGAGACGCCCGCACTAATAACAGCTAGCTGATGTGATTCCAATATCATTCGAACATCGGTTTGATGTCAGGAGCAAGTTCGAATTAGCCTGCTAGTCTACTTGGTTGGAAGATAATTCCAGGCTGTTCCGGCATGTCCAGAGCTCGTTCAAACATGTTCACAGCTGCTCTAATATATCTGTCGAAGAGCGATTCCCATAATCTAATTACCGCTCATATGCAACATGTTACGTACGGCCTAATTGCGATTCGTGCATTTTCGATTAAGAGGCTTTTTTAGGGTTGTCTGTCGTTCGCGGTTTTTGACAGCCTATTGTGACAAGCGAGTAATTTCGGAACCCTACTCTAAGGATAGCCCGATATGCTTTGGCCAAAATACAAGACTATCTAAAGTTAATTTTTGTTGGTGTTAAATATTATTTTTTTTACAATTTAGTCTAATATACCTATTTTTTTTTTGTCAAATAATTATGATAACTACGTAACCTTACTGCTAATTGTATCTGAAACGAAAACTTGAACTTATCTGACCAAAATGGGCGCAAAAGTACGGTCAATTTGATTCCTAGGCCACTATAGAACCATGTCATAAAGACTTCTACGACAGTGCTTATTGAGTGATGCATGTCATGTATAGAGTAGTTAAAGCGACAAGGTTCTATAGTGGCCTAGGATTCAAATTGGTTGACTGTACCTGTGGTGGAAGCATAAATAAAAACATTTAAGGCATTGTTTAATGGCGCTGAAAGTGTAATAAAATACTTTTATGGTACTTCTGCACCTCCGAATTCTCCCGTCGACCGAAATATTTGTAATATTATAATTTTTAATTTTTTTTACCTAAGTTTAACTTTGTTGATATGTAAACGCCACACAAAAATAGTAGACTACTTAATATTTTTTCCCAACAAAAGAGGAAATAATCTATATTGATGACAAATGCGACTATAATCGACAACGATTAATTGATGTCACTATGTAAGTAATCTTTTGTATTTTTAATGGCTTACTTACTTCGTTAGCTCAGTAACCCAAAAAGAGACTTGGCTTTTGACACAAAACAATGCCACTTTTCTCGGACCTGTGCTACTTCTAGCTTAGCTTATTTTAATGTTCTGATGTTTATTTGGGCACAAATGGTACATCTTTCTTATAACTAGTGTCTATACAAAATTCATTACCACTTAATAGCTCATTAAAGTAAAACAAACTACGGGATAGCTAAATTTAAAATTAACAAAAACTATCGAATTCTAAGAAAAAAAAATATTATTTTCTAGGAAAATTAGGGCGCCACAAGCCTTCAGGAAATTGTCATATACTTGGAAATTTCGTTTTTGTTTTTTTTTTCGACCGAACGACGAAACCGATGAATTTCGTGCATCATGGTCACTTATGACTTATGACAGGTGTGACGTCGCGTCATTAAATGCGATGTTTGAGAGAAAAAAATCTATCTACGAATTCGCAAAGATTAGTTTCGGTGGATTTCTTGTTATTTGCTGCTGCTCTTGTATTAAACTAACAGGGGCCTGAGAACAGGAAAAAAAATATAAATGGCTTTCACCAACAATTTAGGCACTGTGTTAAGTCTAGAAATGGGCCTACAGTTAACGACATGTAAAAAGCGCAGCAATAGGCTTAGAAAGCTGGCTTACTTAAGTAGGTTAAGTGTAATATTTCAGTTGCTAAGTAATAACATAAATACATGCAAACACACGATTTTCTCGTCGAATATGTATAGTTTAAAGCATCGCTTGATCAGTGTTTTCCGTCCCTTGTTTACAGTGAAAATATTTTGAGAAATTTACGTTCACAAACAAAGTTGAGAGCAGAGCAAAGCTCGTTGATTACCCCGCCAGACTCCGTATTACGAACCAAATTCGAAGACTTTCACTAGGCACAACTATACTTATCCAGTTCTGAGTCCTGAGCTACACCACTTAAATTAATTCCTCACCATGCAGAATATATGAGAACACCATACAACATTTGTCTTATCCGTGGAAATAATACATTATTTTTGATGCTTTTTATTTAATAACCAAAGATCTGCATGACTAGAGCAAGTAATAGCGCGGGCTGATACAAATAATATACGTAGGAGCAAAGTTAAACTATGACTTCAAAATGACATCTAGGTAAATGATGTCAGTCGCCCGTGCATCTTGCTCGCGCTAATACATTTACGGACAAGTACGAGTGAAATGTACGCACGACTGATACCATTCAGATAACATTTTCATGTCACAATGTAAGTTTATTGGCCTCTATAATAAATGTATAGGCATGTTCCTCGCAAACGTAGCCCGCACCATCTGCAGGATCCTATCGAAATAGCGGTACTTTTTCTACGAAATTCCATTTCGGGAGAAAACGTTTTTCACTTAATAACTTTAAACACTTTGATTTTGATGTCGATCGCTTCAGCATAATGTATTCTGGATTTATATGTTTCGATTAACAAAAACATGTTCTGCAAATAAAAAAAAAGGAAAACCTTAAAAACCTGGTTTTTTATTGTGTCAATAATGTACTAAAAATCACGGAGTGGAAAAACGTTTTCTCTTTTTGTATGGACGAGAACGTGGTATATATCCCTCTTAAGTAAGTTTTTCGCGGATATAGCACGCACTTCAACATGTAGATAAATTAATTAAATAAAAAAATAAAATAAAATAAATACGATGGGATCGCAAATTCAAGCCTTCTTAAATGCTCTATCTATAGGGTTAGAGTCCTGTGTCTCCGCTCCACAACTTGTGTTACGTATGTTATTTGATATTTTTATTAATGCGTCGTTTGAAACGTTTTCACGCGGTAAACAGTGTCGCGGTATACAGTAACGGTACACAATGCAAGGGTTTGCTTAATAACGCGACAAGTGCCCTATGTTAGTTTTAGAGTATATAATGTTTCGTAGTTACTGGTTATATCCTCGTAAGCCTCGCCAATTTTAGTGTTTTTGGTTTTGGAACTTTCAATTATTAAAGAGTTCAAAAATAGAATTGAAATGTGCTTGCACAAGTACGCGGGGACTAAGGCCCTCAGCGCACGGAGCGTAAGCGTAAGAGACGAGTAAGCGTATCGTAACACGTGCGTTGAACGAGAGTGCTACGAACACGAACAAGTTCGAACCAGTCCACACACAAAGCGTCGGCTTAGCGTAGCGTATGAGATTTATGTCGTTATTACGACAGGCGTAGCGTAATATACCTAGGCGTAAAAACAAAATTTCTGACATAATCAAACAATAATAACAAATTAATAATGGCGGGATATCTTAAGGTGGCGACTGACTTGTTACATTTGCTTGTAATGTATCGTTCACGGCGATCGTTACAAGTCAGTCGCCACCTTTGTAACACTCAAAGGGATTCGCGTAAAAACCGACAGCCGAGTGGAGCACGCGGTGCTCGCGTCGAGCGGCTCGGCTCGCTGCACTGACTGTCGTAATGCTCGGGTTGTATCGCGTTACATTACACCGAAATGTTACAAGTCAGTCGCCACCTTTTGACTCCTTTTTGAGAGACTGGCCAGTCGTAGCTCAAAACCGGGACGAGTGGAAGAAGAGGGGGGAGGCCTTTGCCCAGCAGTGGGACACAATAGGCTCGTAATAATAATAATCAAACAATAAAAAATCTGACGAGAAAGAAAGATCGTCGATACATCCGCCGAAGACATCTGACGCCAGTAACGCCAATACGCCATGATTTCAACTAATAAGATTTCACTTATAAACAATACAAGCAAAAGCTTGGTGCCCAAAACTCTATGCGTCTCGTACTCGTAATGTTTTTACGATATGCTTACGCGACGCTTTCGCTTACGCTCCGTGTGCTGAGCGCCTAATGAGGCTATATTAAGTAGTATTCACAAATGTGATGGAAACCGTTACATTTTCTAAATATTTTTCATATTTTGGACCAAAAGGTCTACTGGGCAATAACCGCAAAAATCGAATTTAGTCAATTGGGCATTTTTCTCAGTCTAATTACGTCTTAGCGAGAGTAAGAGAAAGATCCCCGCAATTTGCGAATTTCGGTTTTCACGGTAGGCCCTCTGATCTACGTGTCCGTAATCCCATCCGTATTTGTTTATGATCACTGTCGCAATTGCATAAGTCGTTTTAAAATCTCTTTTACAAAGACATGAGCTGACACATTTTTACAAGCAAACCCTTGAGTGGTCACTAGTATATAGAACTAGCATCGATAGTTGAGTTTATCGATACAGGAACTCGCTACTTGTCAAACAATTTTGCCCCGCGGATTCCTATCTCTGGACATGAGTATTGGACGCATTCTACCTGAAATGGTGGAAAAATACCAACGACAGAGTCGAGTGCAAAAACGAGGGGAGGGTTTTACCGAGCAGTGGGATACTAAATTAGGCTAATAAAAAAATGAAAACATGAATATTGCTATAACATATTGTTTTTCTTTTCTATTTCGAATTGTATTCTACATAGCATTTAAAATAAGTATCTGACATGCGAGCGGGGCATTTGTAGTTTCCACACAGATTGTTTATTTGTTCATTCTCATGATCTAGTTTTGAGAATTGAGCTCTCGGGTGAACTATAATAACGTGAATACGTATTAACGTATTTTAATGTTTCTAGAATAAAAATAAAAACACGAAAACCCAAGACGCGTAACAAATATGTGTAAACAAAGAATGTACTTATTCTGTTTGGTAGCTATTGAATCAGCGTCGGCGCAGCGGACGCTCGATCGAGTATTTTCGCGTGTACCTACCTACCTGTGACTGTTTACACTGCCGGTGAGTAGGAATACTTAAATTTGAAACATCTCATTTTGATTTGTTATTATTATTAATTTATGATAGGCATGGATGGCAGGATCCTATAGATGTGCTCTACGCGTTTGCCCATGCGGGACAAATTAAAAACACGTTTTAACATTCCTGTCAACATACCAAAAACCAACTACGTAATTTGGTCGGCTTATTTGTGGCCCACCATAAACCATATTAAAATTTACAGTGGGCAATAAAAAAATGAGACTGTGACAAGGACAAACAATAATAGTGCTTTTTCTGCTACGCTTACTGAAAGATACATACTCGTAACACTATCCCGTTCGGTGATTTGGCCCCACCGCTCATGCCTGATCCACATCATCATCATCACATCATGCCAGTTATACTAGACTAATGATTGATTATTGAGTTTGGTATGACTTACAAATATACACTGACTTTGACATCAATATGATATCATTTGGTTATCATTCACTGGTTCGTTTCGCTCAGACTTAGCGCTCGGATTAGCGCAAGCGAGACGTACGGATGAATAAAAGCAAACTTATATGTCATTTTGATGTCAGGTTTCAGTTTGAATTGGCCTTCAAGTTAAGAATTTCTAAGACAAAGCACTTCCTCGTGAAAAAGCTTTGATCATCGTTTCTCACTGACCAACACCAGTCTAGTTCGTCTTTCGTCTCTCTTCCGTACTCTAGCGATTGGAATACGGTAGCACAGAGTCGGTTTAATCACATTTTACTGAATGGGCTGTGAGCAAGACTGTTAGTTCACTTCAAAGTGAACGTGCGGTGGTAATGTTTCATCAGTAATACGTAATTATACTGGTGGAATCTTGAGCGTCACAAGGAAATAAGAAAGGGTATTTGCTCAGTGGGATATATACAGGTAAAGATAGTTAGTTTATTTTTCAAGTAGAGATATTACAATGCGCTTATGAACGTAAAATAAAGCTATGCCGGCTCTAATGTAAAATACAATTTACATACTTAAGATACATTCGACGGCATAGTAAAATATATTTTCTTAAGGAATTCTGTCAGTTAGAATCAATGTCAAAAGCTCATCATCATCTTTCTCGCGTCGTCCCGACTTTTTGCCAGGCTGCGTAGCCAACGTGAATACCGTTCACGCTCCGTGGCGAACGAAACGCAACTGTCACAGTCGCACTAATATGGAAGAGTGATAGAGAGAGATAGCTACGAAACGCTTCGGAGCGTGAATGATTGTAACGTTGGCTACGCGGCCTGGGGTCCGCTTGGCAACTAATTCCGTGAATTAAGGTAGGCAATAGTTATTAGGAAAGCGACTACCATCTGGCCTTCCAGCCCAGATGATAAACTAGGCCCTATTGGGATTGGTCCGGATTCCTCACGATGTTTTACTTCACCGAAAAGCGACTGGTAAATATCAAATGATATTTTTTACATAAGTTCCGAAGAACTCATTGACACGAGCCGGGGTTTGAACCCGCGACGTCCGGATTGAAAATCGTACGCTCTTACCGCTAGGCCACCACCGCTTTTTGAATCAATATCAAAAGCTGGTCCCCACAAAATAAGACCATAAGTATATAAACTGTTCAAGTAAGCGAAGTAGACTAACCGTGCCGTCTCTCTAAATATATTAACAAAACAATACACATCTGCGATATCTATTGTGTTTATTAGAGCCGGACCACGCTAAGTTTTCACGCTACCTCAAGTTGGAAATTTATAGTTATATGTACTTGCCAAGTTTGTGCAAAGTTAGCGTGGTCAAGGTCTATGAACTAGAACACAAAAGTCAAATCAAGAAATTCCATTTGGGAAATTATCGGTTAAATGCACATAATGATTATTTTTAGATATATTAATTTTCTTTTGACCGGTAAATAAAAACAAAAATAAAAATTTTCTTCATTTCTATTTAAAGGTAATGTTTTAATGTAAAGTACCATCTCTTAAAATATCAGTAACGAATTTGTAAGCACCATATATAATCACAACTAATAACGACATACGAATAGCGTATATCAATAACAGCGGCATTAATCCAAACAAGTACCATCCCACCTAACAGCCTCATATATACCCTGAACGGGAATTAGATTAAATGACCGTTATAAACTTAACGTCTCACCAATAAAGAATGTGTTCTTGTTATACTTTAATAGGTAATAATTCATTAATACCGCCCTAAAATGTTACTGTTTTCCGAGGAAGAGATTGTGTTGGGCATTACGACGGCAGTTAACTGCTACGGGCTATCATTTGAATGGGAAACCATTACGCGTTTATGTTTAATGATTATTTGAAGCGGCTCATAATTTTGCGCCATTTGTAAATCTTCCAATTCCAGCTCGTTAAGGCTGGCTGTGGTGTAATTGTTTTGTATTTTTCTCCCTAGTTGTTTAAGAGCTAGTCCCGGTAAAAGGTGTACAATATTACTTACTTACTAACTGGGGTGACACGATGACTCATAATGAATCTTGGGTTCAACCAAAAGAGCACGCCATTTTGCGCGATCTTAAGCGGATTCACGCTAACATTCACCAATGCCGAGTTACAGTCAATCAGGTGGATTGCAGATGGATCTCCGTGATCCCACTGATACTTAGAATGACCTACAGGGACGACACAATACAACATCAACAACAGTACAATATTACATTAAAATATTAGAGGCTCCTACACTGTACTTCACAACGCTCTAGGACGCCGTGTCATCTCAAGGGTATCGGAAACCAGCATATAAATCGTTTCCATATAAATAGGCAAGTTTAGGTACCTACATAAATTCAATGATTTTTACAACAGTCCTGAATTCACTTTTACGAGGATAAACGGAAAAAACTAAGGTTTAACATAATTATTTTGCGTTTTCTATGTCTACAGTTTTCTAAACAGCAAGACAAAAACTAATTTAAATGAGCTTCATTGCAACCTATCATCACATCATGTCTATCGAACTCCATACGTCTCCCTATATCTCGATTGGTACTCGCTCAAGTACCCTTACCACGACTGCCTTAGCAGTGTCAAAGTAACATACGAGTAAGAAGGAGATGCATATAAATTAAGTTACGCACATGCCAGCTAATATGTCAGTGTCAAACTGGTGATAGCCGTACAGATCACAAATTCATGAATTGTATTAAATGTGTAGTCTATGGCAAATTAGTGCTTCGAATTAGATATATTATTTACTATAAATAGCGCTGAATGGCTTCGTACCTATGAGGTCATTCTAATTATTACAGTTATTTTGTTTACAGCTTATAAACTACACATCTTACACAAACAATAATTATTTATTTTTGTTTCGTAATAAGTAAAACTTATTTTGTCGTTTCATAAGCCTACATTGGGGCTAGGTCAAATTCTGTAAAATTGTCCTATATATTTATTTATTATAAGCTAATTTGACATGTTTCGCTATATTCCAGAGCCAGCTCTCCGCCTATAACGTTCACGGTGTGTCCGGCAGTAACCGACGGGCACTACGGGCAATAAAACGTTAATTAACATCCACAAAGATATACGTCATGATAGTTGACAAATGCTGTGCTATTTTTGTTGTGGTTGAAACGTTTGAAAAGGAAAAACGGAACCTTTATATTTATCTCGTGTGCCTGTCTGTCCTGCCTGTCACGGCCAATTTACTCGTGACTATTTGAGTTATATAACATCTATTTCAATTTATATTATATAGGTATAGTAGTATTACTACTTAAAAAATACAAATCAAAAAATATTTCATAAAATACCTAATTTGATTCGTTACCTAGTTGAATAAAACGTTAATGTATATCCACAAAAAATTACATCATGCTGTTAAAATGCCATACCGTTTGCCGTGGTGGTACGATATTTAAAATGTGTTCTGTTTTTGTGTGTTTTTTTCAGTCTTGTTTATTGCTTGGCCCGATAACGTTCATATCCGATAATTCGTTTTAGTGATAATCCAGTTTATTAGTAATAGGAACTACCTTCACTATTGAGGAGGGATTATATAGGCAATTGTTTTGCCAATAATGAATAGATGGTTTCAAGTTTGGAAAAGTTTGGAAATTTAAAAAAAAAATGACGACTACAACAGCATTGCTGCTATGGAAGGTAGAGTTAAGGAACGCAATCTCCATAGGCAGAACTTATGCAAAAGTGTCCAGTGGTCAGCTATAAATAATAGTTCCAAATCTCTCCAGAGTAGCGCTAGAGTAGCTAAGAACCTAGGCGTTATTGATGGAGTGAAGTGCGCTGTCTATGATTTGATCTTCTTTTCAAGTATTCTAGGTATTGTAGCGCCACCTATTAAGGTTTTTTGATGACACTTTTTGGTATATGGAGATTCCATTCCTTATCTCCACCTTCCGTAATTGCTGTGATGCCACTGTCAATTGAGTCGCTTAACTTCAAACTCAGATAACTCCAACTGTCAAATTTTGCAATTTTGACATTATGATAAGGTAATAGAGTATATATTTCCTAAGAGGGTCGAATGGATTTATCCGAGTTTGAAGTTAAACGACTCAATTTCCATACGAATTTGCTTTGACGTCATTGCGGTGGCATATTGCACGTCAAATTCGCAGCAGTGACGTTGTACAAGTAAAGGTGACATTCGGATGGCTGCACTGCTGACTGCAGCTGCATTACTATCGTGGCATTGCTGCTGTGGCGTTGAAGCGGGCACCGTACTTATATTATTAAATTATTTGATAAAATGAGTAACGTATTTAATCGTGACAGTAATAGAGGAAAGCCAAGAAGGACATAAATGGATTAAGTGAAGGAGAAAGTGAACGTAGTGTCGTATCAGGCTATCAGAAGAGGCCAAAGAAAGACATACCTGGAGACTGCTTCACAGACAACAGCAACTCTTAAAATTATGACGATGACGATGAGTAATGCAGCTGCAATTGCCATCTAAATGTAAACTTATTAGTGCTGCGTGCAGTCGTTATCGGAATGTCGGAACACATTCTCATAAGTAAATACAGCCCCTTTTTCAATTACATCGGTTAAACAAAACCTAGTAAGCGCCGACGCCATACAATCCAAAGGAAAGCCGCACTTAGTTCTTGCCAAGCTAATCTCGTGCTTTTTCGTTGCTTATCCCCACATCTTAGTTCCGAGGCGGAATTAAATCGAACCTTGTTAACGATAATGTAGCAATCCGTCAGTGACTGCTTTAAATCCACAGTGGAAGTGAAAAAGACTGTCTCCAGCAGACGTTGCGTTAATCAAGGGCCACAAAACGCCGCGGCTGCTTACTACGTCAACCAGCAAAGCATGTGCTTTTATTTACTACTAATGTATAGCGGTTTTCGGTGCTAGTATCAGCGTCAAGCAAATTTGTAGGGTTTTGTTCATCCCTGGCGTGTTGGGGAGACAACGCAGTTATCATCACTGAGTAAGGGCCTCCGCTAGCTAGCGCGGGTGCACGGAGCGGACGAGCAGGTTAACGAAAAATAGTATGAGTGACGCTAACAGGCGGGCGTCCGCGTCACCTAGCGTAGGCCCTAAATGAAGTTTCGTCCCTCTAAGTTCACACGTTAGCGGCCAAATGTCCAGCAACGTGATCCGATAGCAAATCGAATTTTATGATCATTATCAGCATATCAGCCTTATGATATGGATAGGTTACAAGTACCTATATAATTACTTATTTGTTACAGGTACCTATATAGATAGCTTTTTCCAATAAATGTGGCAGGGACACCCTTTAAAACTTTTACAAAAACTCGATATTGTAATATTACACAGAAATCCGCACCACTCAATTCAATTTTATGCCACTTTACACATGAGCTGCTCATGTTTAGAAGTGCTTACACTTACAGAATATTTTGGAAACATGGTCGCTATTTAAATTAGTGGTGAGCACATTTTATATGTATCTAACCGCAAATAGTCTTGGTACTTAAGAGTACGTACCAGACCAAGAGTCTATCTAGCAGGCAAGATCTGTGGAAGTAAACATCCGTTCGCAATTCTTTCAGCGCTGACAAGGCAATAAGTAACGCTTAGCCCGAGCACCGAGCAAACCTAGGTACCATATATTGCACTATCTATTCCGTAATGTGTACTTTGTTGAACACTGTAGGATCGATGTGTCTGAATCCTGGTAAATGATTAACTGGAGTAACTAAACATGCAAGGGATTATCTTAGTGGTAATCTAAGATTGATGTGCATGTACATCGTGTAAACTGGAAATGTATAATCGTTTTGCGGTACATATATTATATTATTGTGTGCTTAGATTATAATATATACTAGCTTCTGCGCGTGACTTCGTCTGTTTGGATTGATAAAAATCTACCCTATGTCCATATCAAACTATATCCATATCAATTTTAATCTTTTTTTAAACTATGGCGATGCCAAACAAGCATACAGCCCGTCTGATGGTAAGCAGTCTCCGTAGCTGGCGAAGTTACGTGCGCGTTGCCGACCCTAACGCTTCGAACCCTCGTTGAGCTCTGGCAATCTTACTCACCGGCAGGAACAACACTATGAGTAGGCTCTAGTGTTATTTGGCTGCGGTTTTCTGTAAGGTGGAGGTACTTCCCCAGTTAGGCTCTGCTCTAGATCTGGAATAACATCCGCTGTGCTGTCTCAGTCTAAATCGGTTCAACAGTTTAAGAGTGAAGAGCTAACAAACATATAGACAGAGTTATGTTTGCAGTTATGATATTACTAGTAGGCATCCTTATGTAAAATATGTAGATATCCTTTGCATATATTATGTACATTTGTAAAGTATACTACCAATTTTATTTCAGTATTATTGCCATGCATGTTCACGTATTCATATTCGTGCTAGCTTATTGTATTTATCGTTCTCTGAGACATTTAGAGTAACGTATGGTATACATTTTTTCTCAATTTACTGTGAGTACGTATTTTGTAAAATATATATTAAATTATATAGTTTTATTATTAGCTAGCCCACTTGTGTCTAATAAATGTGACAGAAGACTGCCTACCTTAATTGGCAGGAATAAATGAAAGGAAGGTATTGTCAGGACTCCAAGAGTTTACTAACAACTTAAGTTTTAGTAATTAGAATTAGGTAACACACTAAGATCAACGAAGTTGGGGAGTAAGGACAAAGATACACCTAACTTTAACCCAGCTGGGCAAACAAGACAAGTCTAGTCTATGATAAAATACAAATTGAATATTTTTAATATTTTGTCTGGGACATTTCAGGGTCATAATATTGTGATAAGAATACATTGAAAGCCAAGAATATATATAACTGACGATCATTCAAATGCTCCCCTTATTTCAAGATATTTCCACAACGGAAATATAACAACGTTTGCAAAATTACTAGCAGGAATGTCTACTAAGTCCAGTCCTACCCTTACTATGAGCTGCTATCGACAACTCTCATGGAGCTGTTTATATTTATAACAAACTCTAGTCAAATGAAAATAAATTGACCAATTTATCGCAATAAATTGGACAATGCAAAATTAAAAAAAAATGTTTTTTATTCCAAATCAAAATTTAAAAGATGCCCCATACAATTTCTTACCATTTATTAAAAATACGATATGTATAGCAGCTACACGCATAAACGCAATATTTCACCGTAAAAATTGCAATTTTCTTGTTTTCCATATTTCACGACACCTTTAACTCGATCGTGACATCACGATAAAGTACGGTTTAGTAGTAAGTACGGTAAGTAAGTACGGCGTTTCGTGAGTATTTAATGTGCGATTGTCAGACTTTGACTGTTATTTCTGGCTTTTGTATCGCTTTTATATTATTTCTATTCACGATTTGTTATACAGTTTAGCTAGTTAGTTGCATCTTTTTCCTCACTGACAAAAGTGACGTAGAAATGCAATTTTTATTTACACGAAATCTACATGTAAGCTTGCGCGGAAAATGATCGATCGATAGTCGCCGTTGCTTGTAAGTAGGTACGCTGTAAGCCCATGGTAAGGGTTATTCTATTTCATAGGTGTCCGTTTCTCCGACAGAAATATATGTGTTTTGCTATAGTACGGCATGACTTATGCGAGGCAGTGTCTCGAGACTTGTGGCATTGACTCTAACGAAATTACAAATGTCCCCTGTCTCCGGCGCAGCCGCGTTGCAACCTGCTTGCAACCACTTTGTGGATGCAGTCCGGAAATAAGGAGGAATTGTTGGGTAATCGGCAGTATCGACCACAAAGCTCAGATTGTTGGTTCATTTGATTGGACACAATTAGTCTTTGGTTGAAGTTATTTAAGGCTATGGTGAAGAGTTAATCGTCTGTATTCGTAATAGTAGTATTACGACTCGCAACCTCATTAATTAAAAAAAAGATCCTATCAAGCAGCAAAAAAGTACCCCGGGTGAATTGACTAGACGTTAACGCTGGCAACATTCAGAGATTTCACTGGAAGCATTTTCGTAGCCTTTGGATTAGAATGACAATAAACATAAGTGGAAGGAAGTCATCAAATTATTTGTCAAACTTTAATTGGGATCAGTTGGAGTGCGAATCCGAAGATTGAAAGTAACACGCATGAACACTAACGGCCCCATTCGAAGAATGATTAAGACACGTTTAGGATCTTGGAAAGGCCTTTAAAAGATTGATAACTAAACGACATGTCAAAATTGACGTTTATTCCGATTCCGCTGTGATTAATCCCAATAAGATTTATCTACTCGTACGAGATTTCTAACGTCAAAGTGACATTGGTTGTCCGAATCAAGCTGCTTCTGTCAATTATACGACATACAAACGATATCTAAATGAGAACTTATCTAAACCAGAACAAATCGTTATCGTATTTCATTCTTCAAATCGGGCCATAAGGAACCAACGCTTAAAATATAATAACTAACTTAAAAGAACCCAAACAAGAATAGCCATATCTAAAATCGTTCTGTACTAAACAATGAACATTAAAACTATTAAAATATAGCCAGACACGAAATTGTTTCAAGCGTAAAACTAAAATAAACTGTAGCGAATCCCAACAAAGAGAAGGTATTAAATGCTAAACCGTCCTCGAAAAACAAATAACGGTTTTAAGGCTGCGGATTAAAACTATGATAATTCATAATCATTTGTTTGCGGAAATAAGGGTCAGAGGGCCTACCGCGAACCACGTTCGACGTGTTACCTCTCGCACTTATAAATTCGTACGCAAGTATAGGCCAGCCCTCTTGTCACCAGAAGCCTCTATAAGGCGCTTTGACAACTCCTTATACAAACGCCGCAAATATGTAGCTACTGCCCAGAGTGACATACTTGCGACGTTTGAGGTTTCTTACTCTTTTTTACCACGTCGGTGGCAAACAAGTATACGGCCCGCCTGATGGTAATCAGTCTCCGTAGCCTATGTACGCCTGCAACTCCAGAGGAGATACATGCGCGTTGCTTACCCTAACACTCCCTCGTTGAACTCTGGCAACCTTACTCACAGGCAGGAACACAACACTATGAGTAGGGTTACTTTTTGCTAATTTAAAATGACATTAACAGTATCATGATCCTATATGACATATTGTGATGTGCGTGGTAGCTTTATTTTACAAGCGCTAGTAAAAGCCACTGTTAATAATGTTTACGCGTTAGTTCCACAAAATGATCGTAAGCACTTCGCACATTGTACTCGGCGCAGCGCAATTCAATTTCTCACTGTCCCCCGCTTTGCGACTTACTTCATGACAGCTTGACCTCGACCGCACCACAGTAGATTGAGAGTAGCCCTGCTTACTCAATGATATACTGCGGTATTTTTGATACAACTGCATAATCAAAGAAACGCCAGTTACGGAAAGAGAGACCTAAGCCCTCCTACGTGTACACGTTCAACGCAGCTTACTTAGCAACGCGCGTAGGAGGGCTTAGGTCTCTCTTTCCGTAACTGGCGTTTTATGTCTAGGCTAGTGAGGCGGTTATCTTCGAATGTTTTGACACCGTTATGGATGGTAGAACGCCAATAAGACCTCCTTCCAGCAAGCTCCTCCCAACGCTCAGGGTCGATGGCGCAAGCGCTCAGATATATATATAATATATATATATATAATCAAAGGGTCGTTAAGGCTTTATTGTACACGCTTTCATAGGTTTTATAAAAAAATAACGACTTTTATTTTTCCATATAAAATAATTCAGCAAGCAATGTAATACTACTTTGTTTTAACTCAAAACGTTGCATTTAATGACGCGATGTTACAGCTGTCACAAGTGACCATAATGTAAGAAATACATTGCCGCTCAAAATAATTTCTAAAATTAATTATGTTATCCCAGAGACTTACACCTAAATTTTAAAAAAACTTCTAAAATTATTTTATAGTACTAAATCCTCGTCCAGTTTAAGTCTGCGGTTATATCTAAAATAGACACTGTGTAATTGAAAATAGGTTATACTCATACATACGGGAGCAAAAAAAAACTCATATTTATTTCATTACGTGCCATTCAATCTGTTTTTGTGATTAATTTTTACATACCATTCACTTTTGTTACACTCGTTGTTGAACATAAGCTTGTCTCTTTCTCTTTCGGTATACAGGAACTCTTTAGCAAGTACGCAGTTGTAACTTAAATCGACGCGACTAAATACTGTACAATTTAAGCGCTTCAATTTTGTCCATGATTGTCTGTAATAATTGAGGATAATGTATTTAAGTAAAATAGAAGTCAGAAATAACAGTCATAGTCTGACAATCGTACTGTACGCGCAAGACTCTCTTTACTTAAAATAGAAGTACGTAAAACAAGAAAATTGCGATTTTGTCTATTATAGACACTATTATAGTTGCTATATAATTTATTTTTTCGAATGGTACAAAGTCTCATTTTTTAGACGTAAAAATAATACTTTTTTTTTCTATTTTTTTTTTGTGGCCAATCAATATATTGCGATAAATTGCTCATTTTCTATCTATTAACTAGATTGTCATCATCCTTATTGATCGCCCAACGTGACGTCATGAGATCTAAACAGTAGGTGAAATAAATTACTGCCACAGTTCTTATACTGTGTACAGTGTGTACTATGTAACCGACTTCGAGTACACGATCTAAGTTTTTTCTTGGCTTAGTGTTCCAACATGATACACTCATGATCAATAAAACTTGGTTACTTTGTTTATAATTTCCATACTGAGTTTTACTTGCTTACGCTACAACATATGCATGTAAATCAATAAATACACAGATTGCTTTATATTAAAATTTCCATACAAAATGACCTGCTGTCTAGCGCCCGATGTCCAAGTGTTACAAAAGTTATACCAAGCTATGTAAGTTGGCAGCTATTTTGATAGCCCCGACTATGCAAGTGTTATTTAAACGTCATAATTTCATACAAGAAGAAGCCCAGACATCAAAATCGCTGCAAACTTAGCTTGGTCTAGCTACGCTCTAAGCGTTTGGTTGCTCCATAAATTGTATACTTTTCCGGGGACTCTCTAATATTAAGTGCAACTATAACTCTTCAATATTAAAGCTGAAACACTGAAATGCTTGAAGGTGTTTTCTTTTCAGTCGCTAGTTCGGGATTTATTTTCAAATGTACACATAAAGTATAGCCGTCCCTATTGTTTTCATATTGAAGAAATAAGCGGACCGTTTTCGTTCCGAAGCGATCGTGAAATATTTACAATACAATAGCAATACTTCCTCTTTTTGGTTGTTCTGAACCAAAACCAGGAACGCGTTTTTTTTTGTAAGTTTATTTTACCTGATTACGGGAAAGGTTTCTAGATCCCGATTCAAACTTACGAACTGTCAATTTGATCTCATTTTGACATCACTCGCCCTATCTTCTTCTTCTTCCTTAGAATGATGTAATAGTTGTATTACATAATAATGTGTGCGTGTGTGAAATGAACTCTCGCCCGCTGTATTTCGAGGTCGATTTTTCCTTCAAACCTTCAAGAAAAGAGCGTACTCCCATCTTAAATGCCGGCAACGATCTTGTAACCCTTCTGGTGTTGCAGATGTACATGGGCGAGAGTAATTGCTTACTATCAGGCTATTTGTCTGCTCGTTTGCCTCCTATATCAGAAAAAAAATACTAAGCGATATAGAACACTTATAATAAATCAATAAGAAGTAGCGGATACATAGCATCCTTAATTTAGTATTTTGTTATTCGTGTATTTCCACGCAACACCAAATCTACAGAAACGATATTTACCGCTGCAATGTCAAAAGATTAGTTGGCAAAGGCTTGTGTGATATAATATCTTTTTTAAACGAGTCACTAAGGTTGTGTTTCAAGTTTGAAAGTTTCGCTTGCTCTGGTATACATTATATAATACGAAAGGTATGGTAAGGTATGGTATGGTAAACTAATGCAAAAGTAACTCGATCTGTCTGATATCCCTTCACACTTAAACCCCTGAACTGATTATTTGAAATTTTGTCGATGGAGATAGTTTGTAAGCCAGTGAAAGATACATGATAGTTTTCATCAATGATCATCATAGACGCAGATGAAGTGACGGGCATAAGCTAGCAATAAATAATTATGAACGCAATTTTATTCTTTTTGCCGTCCTATAGCTGTTCTAAATGTCTCTTACTAGGTTTTACTTTTGCCGGCCAGTTTAGCTGGTTTTCTTATTGCAGAAGAGTAAACACTTTTGATCGTAGTAGAAAGCTCTACGTTTGTATTCTCAGTTTATATGATTCCTTTTATGACCATGACTGTACAAAGAAGTTATGTACATATTAGGATTCCTTTAACTTCATTTGTGTTTAAAAATATATTCTCCGACGTTTTCCACACGAGGGATTTCAGTAATAATCATGACGTTTAATTTTATCTTTCGGAAGCATTGTGAAAATATAAATTGTTATCAATTTCATTTCATATGGATATGGCTCGTATTGTATCGCACTCGTACTTTCGGGTAACACGGATAAGAATTACCTATTGTGCCTACCTACAATAATAGTGCTTAAGATGCCTCCTCTCCTGTTACTTCCCTCCACATGAATTCGTTGTGGAGGGAAGTAACGGGAGAGGAAAATCCAAGAAAATGGATTGTGTGAGAGATGACATGAAACGAACGCGAGTGAATGATGACATGACGGGCGAGAGAGAGGTATGGAAGAAAAAGACATGCTGCGCTGACCCCAAATGAATGGGATAAGGGCAAGCGAATGATGATGATGATGACTCGTGTTATGCGGTTTCTTTCAAAAGTTATCATAGGTATTAAAAAAATGCAGTAATTGTAAAGGAACTGTCAACTCACATCAGATTAGTCGATAGTGACCCTGCCTACGCAGCAGGAGGTCCCGACTTCGAATCATGTAGGGTTAAGATGGTCTCTTTATCATTTGTCACTGCCTGTCACTTTCTAACAAATATGTAAGCACGAAGTAGGAACGCGCCGCGCTGGTGGCACAACATACACATACATGCGACTTCTGCGGCAAGAAGTACCGTGCAGCGATAGGCTTGTACGAGTCATGAGCGGAAATGCATTGGCCGTCTCAACCGCTCTTGACACAGCGTTGCAACAATCATCCGTCAGGGATGCAGTAGCCATTGAAGGTAAGCGCGAAAGTGACGGGCATAGTGACAAGTGATAAAAAGGGAACCAATGCTGCCACCGCTGGTAAAGGCATTCGTAGTGAGTTTATCACACCGCATACCCCGCTGGCTCCACAGAAAACTAGCGCCGTTGACCACGCTAGTCGTGCCAGGTGCATTGCCGAGTGGTGGAGACCATTTTGGCTTCACATCTCTATTTCTACTCGTTTGTTTATCTTTGCCTTGTATTTGCTATATGCGTTATATGTATTGATGTGTTGTCTGAATAAATAATTTTTATTCTATTCTAAATATTTGTTTCTGAGTTATAGGTGATTACATATAACTATATATTATATGTCTCGTCGTCTAATACCCACAACGCAAGTCATATTGAGCTTACTTTGGGACTAGGTTGATCTGTGTAAAATTGTCATATATTTAACATTTATTTATTTAAAAATAACTGATAGTATAAACGTATGTGACGTTTTAAAAACGTTTCAAGCACCAAATTAAATCCAAATAAACGTAATAATATGATATTATTTTATCATTAAAAAACACCAAATGAGAAAAGTTTTGTTTGTATTGAATCAGGAATTGATCGTAATAATTTATTAAGCAAAGTCTGCTTATAAATGGTTTCGGGTACCAGGAACATTGTACATGTACATAATCCTCCCCTATTAATATATTTCCGTTTTTCCATTTTAATAATTAAAGTGTTATTAACAGTGTTTTCCCCATTAAGAATAAATAGTAATTCTTATTACTATTCTTTTAAAACAAATCTTTAAACTAGATATAAAAACACCGTAACTTTAACTGAAATTGCATGCATGAATCTCAGGTAAATATAGGTATGACAAAATCAGGCAGGGTGTGAGCGCCGCTTGTACCTCCAACACGTATGATCCTAGTTTATCCAGGATTTCTTTCCAATAAGCCGAATTCCAGTTGAATATTCCGAGATTTAGGAGATCAAAATTCGATTGAGTAAACATAGATGCAATAGCGATTTGCGAATGGGCGCATTTTCAACAATTACATCAATGTTTAACGGGCCTATTCGAACGTACACTGACGTAAGAATGGTACTTGAATGATGTTATTTAGGTATCGTATAATTGCCCGTATATTATTAATATTATTCTGATGTCAGTGTACGTTAGAATTGGCCTGTTTGTCTACATAACGAAGGTTAAGCGTTTATTGCTGTTCTACAGTGGTTAACATTATTAGATTTTTCTTTTCCGATGGTTCGGTGTTTTTGGCTTGCCTTTCGACAAAAGCCTCCTCTAAAGATTTCCATTTCTCCCATTATCTTGCGAGTCTCATCCATCCTGGGCCTCCACTTTCCTGAAGTCATCTTCCCAGCGTTTCCATTGGCCACCCTGCCAGTTCCACCCTAGTTCCTTTCACAACCTATTAGGTACCATTCTGTTATCTTCTAGCCCATATATCAGTTTTTTCTCTTATCATATATCTTACCTACTTCCATTTTAGTGTTTTAAACACTTTGTTTGCATCTTTGAATTTGGTACCTGACCTTTAATTGTTTTATTTTATATTATCTATTATTTTTACCCTAATTACACTTCTCTCTATTCCATTTTCTCAGTGATAGGTATTTCCGGACAATGATTTCGTAAAGGGTTCAGTGGGTCTATCCAATCTAAATTCCAACTAATAGGTATTATAAATGCATAAATGCAGAAGTAACCCTATATCTCTGTTCTGGGCGCATCTTGGTTTGCGTGGAATGATAATGATGGTTGATAAAAACTACCCTACTTCTTCCCTTCCTTTAATTTTCATCTAAATTAGTTCAGCTGTTATTGATTCCCCATATAAATTTCCACCCCTATTTTTACCCCCTTAAGGGATGATTTCCGGGATAAAAACTATCTTTTGTCCTTCCCTGGGACTAAAAATTTCAAATTTTATTGCTAAATCGGTTCAGCGGTTTAACGCTATAATGGCTCTCCTATGAACGCCTCATCATTTTAAGTCCTACTTCGATACTTTTAAATTTTATTTTGTACAATAAAGGTACATAAATAAAAAAATAATTATATCAAGATGAAGAAATTTGTGTGCCCGATTTCCTAATATTTAATTACCTATATTTTTTATGTATTTTGAAATCAGACTTAGTGGCACCTATTCACTAGTACAACCTCTCAAATTTGATTAACTATGCATGATATTTTAATTAACATTATAGCACCGAACATCAGAACAAGGAAAACTTGTAACAAACTCTTAATAGAAAACGAGACAGCATCTCATAATGAATTCCTTTAGAAACAAACCAAAACGAGTTCAGTGCGGTTGCGAAAAGAAACGTAATTAATAGTTTTAGTTGGTAGGCAAAGTATTATGAAGTTTGCAAACTCTATTAAAGAAATAGGAGGCCAGTTCTGTTTGTAGGTACAATTTGATATGGGTTTCACCATATTTTAATACGACCTTGTGAGCACCAATTAGCGTGCTGTTCTCCGTTTACTGTAGGGAATGTTCTCGCAAGAGAACATTCTCCATACAAAACTGAGAACGTTAACGAAAATGTTCTCCATTTACTGTAGGGAATGTTCTCGCAAGAGAATATTCCCCATACAAAACTGAGAACGTTCTCGAGAACGGCATAACTATAGCTGCAGCCTTGCAAGACAGACTTATCAGTGTCAAACTGATTCACTAAAGTCTGCGTAACTTACTTTCTATAAATCTCGCTCGCACAAATATGCCAGAACGAATAAGATGTATAAAATGTAAGTTACGTTCACGCTACCGAATATATTAGTGTTAAATGCGTGGTAAGGGTAAAAGCTCATGCTGATCAGTTCTAAGTAAAATCAGAAGTAGTCTCATCTGGCATCTCGCTCACACTTATTGGTGCGCGTTAGAAGGAAAAGAAAGAAATGACATTTATTCCATAAAGCATACATACACAGGACAAGAAGATGAAAGAAATAATATAAAAAGATAATGATAAGAACAACTAAACTAAACAAAAAAAACAACAGATAAAATTATGTACACATTAAAAATAGAAAATTACACACTTAGACGCGACTTAGACGTTAGACGCTCGATGACACGATTCAAGGTACTATTCGTTTTACATTGTTAAGATATGGGGTATAAGTTTATAAGCGCTGACAAAAGAGTGGTGTAATATTTTGTATGTCGATACTGAAATAGACACGATTGAGCTAAGGTGTTGCTGATCCAGGACAACCTTGAAGGACTCTTCGAATATCTCATAGTTCTTCGAATATCTCATAGTTTTATCTCGACTCGAATTGCATAACGTCAGACCAAAATTAAATTTTATCATAACGGCAATAAATACTAGATTATTTTTTAAATTAACTTACACTGGTAATTCTATCATTTTTAGTTTCTGAAATTTTTGCTTTTTATTTCCGCGAGGCATAAAGCAATATTTATACATTCTTCTTTTTTCATGGTTTTGCCTCTCAAATGTTTCGATTTTGTGGATGGCGTTCAGTGACTTGAGACTTTATACATCTAAAACATCCTCAACATATTATACAATAACAAAAAAACTTAAATATTGACATATTTAAAACAGAATAGAATCGGCCTCTAGAGGTGCTAGTCTCGCCCCGACCCAACTTGCACGGCTGCGGCTATCGCTCTTCTTTCCAGGTTTCTACTTCAACAGCAATTAATATTAAATATTTAATGTTACACGAATGGGAGAATACGGTTTTAAGTTCACTGGGCGTAGTATTGCTTCGTGTCATCACTCATGAGATATTATTTGTGTTCTGATAATTTGGTCACACATAACGTGTCATTTATCATTTGACAATTGGTTCAAAAGAAAACTAGAGTAAGTGCCTGCAGTTTTGACAGCTACCGAGTCTTGGTTGCCAAGCCGCCACGCCGAAGCGCGTCGACAACAACGGCAACAATGTCGCCAGTGTGTATCAAAATCATATGTCGCACGATGACGGTATGTCAGACGAAGTTTCACGAAGTCGCACGACTCCGCCGGACGTAGCTACCGACTGCGTCGCAAGCGAAATTGCTCGACTCTGCTTGACTTTTCCCCAACATGACATTTGTCCCTAAGTAAGTAACTTTTTAATCAATGAAAAACAAAACATACGGATAAAACTGTCAAAATTGTGGCTACAATATTATTATTCTGCGCTGCTTTACGCGTCTAAGCAAGTAGGCATTCCTTAATATCACTGTAAATCTTGTGGTTGTATGACTTTTTCATGTACTTGCGTGATTTAAATCAAAAAGAATCGTACTTCGAAGTAAATTCGATAACAGATTTTGTTTCCACTACGAACTAATTAGGTACATATTGCATAATTCTAATTCACGTCCTACAATGTTTCTTAAAATTATTAAAAGCGTATGAAAATGGCGCTCAAAAAATTGATAAAATTGAGTTTGCCGTCGTCTCGCCGTCTAATTAATAACTAGTTACGTGCTCCACGGCGCACAAGCGTTAAAAAGGTTCAATACTTTCACATTCAATAGCTTATTGAAAAAACCTTACAAATGCAAAACAATTTCTAATTTAATTCAAGGTTCAAAGTCACGTGCCAGACGTATGAAGTTGGCTAGAACAGATCTGAAGGGAATATAACTGCAGAATGTAATTGGTACATTTCATATACTGGAATGTTTTAGGAATTACTACGGTTTCATAGTTTTTTTACGACCTTAATTAGATAATATATATTCAAGTGAAAGAAATTATATAAAATGTGATTTATATGAATTCTGATTCTGATTCTCAATACGGGGGCATTGAAATAAATGTTTACATGTTTGTATATTATAAAATATTTTGTAAGTACCTACACAAAACTGGGACTTGTGAACAAGTCAGGGTATTGGGGAGTTTAAGAAAATAGTGTACCCAACTAGCTTAAGTAGTTAAGAAAAGTTAATGGCTGTTTGATCAAAATTGACTTCTTTATTACTTTAGTTCAGTTATATTTCGAATTACCCGTTCGACTTATTATGTTTTTCGTTGAGGTTGATCCTAATTCATCATCATCATCATCAATTTATTTCGTTTTTTATTGGTTTTGGTGCGACCTTGACGATCGTCTTTGTGATGACTTCATTTCATTTCGCATGCACCAACCAACCAGCGTGAACGATCTTCGAAGTTGTCTCAAAATAAGATAAAAACCGTAAAATATTGTTAAATAAGAACCGTAACATATTGCTATGATAGAATACAATGTACCTAATATTATGGTACCTAAAAAAATTGGGGTAAAGAGACGTGAGTGTGAGACGAGACTTGAGAGATGCGAGACAGTGATTATCGGTAGGTACTTCTGTGCTTATAAGTAAAATAGTAGGTATTTGATATTTACTAGTAAAGAAAAACACGAAAACCTCAAATTCAAATAAAGCCCCCTTCTTTCTCCTTTAGATTGGAGAGTTAATTCTTGGACATAGGTTTCCAAAGAGTATATAAAGAAGAAGTAAAAGAGGGAGCTGAAAGGGGTAAACCTCGGCGGACTTTCTTTGATGAAATCGGGGAAATTCTGAAGAAACGCCAGATCAAGAGCACCCTAAACCGGCGATCATCTGTGAGGAATGTTATGAAAGTGAAGAAAGCGAAAGAGGTATGTTAGGATCGTATTAGCAAGTGGAAATCCGTGGTCTCTGTCGTGGTATGTATGTAGGTTTCCAAAGGCATTTTGGCATAAGAGGTGTCGTTGAATTCGTCAGAATTGTGGTAGGCTTTAAATTGCGCCCGCAAATGAAAAAGAGGGGGGAGGGGTTGTTTGCAGGCGAGCTGTTTGTTTTTATAATAATATTTCCTTTCGTGAAATAACATACTAGTGTTTGTATACATTACATGAATACTTTAAGGCCTGTGCACACCGCTTGCGTGACGTGTGCTGGAACGACTCCAACGACCACACGTGCACATCGACGTCCACGTAGCCGGTGCGCTACGGTCTTTGATCAGTTCACGGAGTCCGTGTGTGAATCACCTAAAGGACAAAGCCGCAGTAAATGGCCAACATCTCCACTCTCCAGACATTTGAGCGCATAATAAAAGCCCAGTTTAATGTATAAGAAAAGAGGCTCTTCCCGTGTATCGTCGAAACAGTTAAATAAGTAGTCGTAGACCTTATTACAATTGCGTAAGGTATATGGACAGCTAAGAGTGTTTCCGTTATATGGGTGCAGTTTTATTTCCAAGCACACGTCTCTGGCAATGGGAAGACGATTTGTGGCCACACTAAACTTAACGATGTTCTTATTGCTGTCTATGAAAAGCCAATCAAACTTTAAGAGGAAAGCTTCGTCTATACAAAAACTCCAAGAAGGATGGTAACGCGTTTGTTTGTGTTCTGTTTCAAAAATTGTTTGATATGTTCACATTTTTAACAAAGGCAAAAGGGGTTGTGATTTTTAGTCCATTTTACTCAGTTGTTCCACACACCGCACCGTGACTTTGAATGTTCTTGTACTAATATACCGTCGTTTTATTGAAAGAGATGCCAGGTTATTGTTGAGTACATATAAACTATATACTTATAATAGCAATGATAAACATACTTATAAAGGTAAATTCGTACATAAATACATGGAAAACATTAATTACTTGGAACGAAATAAATATTGGTGATAAACCCTCAAAAAATACCCAGACCGGGATTCAATCCCTGAACCATCTGCTTCATAGGCAGCGTTACCACCGACTAAGTTAGGAGGCCATTTAATATTGTATAATTAAAAAATCATAGTCAATATAAATATTTTAATAATATTTTTACTTGTTTTAGATTAAACCTCAAAAGCTAATTCTGGTTGGCAGAACCCTACCTTAACGATGTTCTTATTGCGCGGTCTATGAAAAACCAATCAAAGTTTAACGTGCTTCTTATTTCGTAACAAACAGACGGTCATTAGCCGGCTATAGGTCATTAATGCTGTTTTATACTTCAACACAAAGTTGGGTTTTCAAAAAGACGTTTACACAGTAACGAGGTGCGGTTTGGTTTCGTTTTATTTACTGGCTAGTTCAATGAAATTGCTAGTAATCAAATTTCGAACTTAGTAATAGAGACGTTATACAATATTTGGGGTATAATTTAAAGATAGGGTATATTCAATTCAATTCATTTATTTCATGTCAAATAACATAAACATTATTCAAAATCTAAAATTGAAATAACATTAAAAAAAGTAAATTTCACATTGGAAATTAAAATGAAAATCAAACATTCAATTTACTTATTAAACCAAATATTATAAATGATCAAGATAAAATATTATAAACACTTAAAAAAAACTAAAATAAATTAACATTTCAGTTTCATTTAGGTTTTTTTTTATGTAATATATTTGATTGAATATAGACACAGATATATAGACACAGAAACCGACTGGTCGCCGTCCAGTGGGTCGGCCCAGATACCGCTGGAGCGACAGCGTACAGGCGGATCTGTGCCAACTCAAAGCCGATAACTGGCAGGAAGTGGCACAGGATCGGGACAGGTGGCGTTCTCTCGTTTTGGAGGCCAAGACCCTCTTTGGATCACTGCGCCACAATAGTAGTAGTAGTAGTATAGACACAGATATAGTATAAGTACATATACGTCCAGGGAAACAGAGTAGTCCACAGTAGTCTTCATCAATCCACGTAAAGTAGTCGCGGGAAGTAGTGTTATTAAGCAAAATCGTTATTACAACACCACATCGTAAATCTACTTATACAGAACCTTACAAACTACCGTCAACAGTTCACACAATATTCGATATCTAGCTTGAAATAGCATATTAAGCGCCTTTGTACATGTTACGCTTTATATGTAATTTTACATTAGGGCGTTGTCTAATATGCAGGGCTTGTTATAATTGCTTGCAAAGCACTAGCAAGTTCCATGCATATACGAATTTATACCTATGATATCAAATATCAAATATCAAACATTTATTCAGCAAATAGGCCACAGGGGCACTTTTACATGTCCATTTTTACAAACAATAAATTAAAAAAAAAACAATTACAAATATCGAATCTATGAAATAATAAATACTTTATTAGAGATGTATACTGTCTCTAAATGTCAAATTACACAAAAAAAACTATGATAAAAAAATAAAACCATAAAATACTAAAATTCTTTAGAGATGTATAAGTCTCTACGTGTCAGAGATAAAATATAAAAATATATATTAAATTATCCTTAGAGATGTAGAGGGTCGCCAAGGCTTGAATTCTTATATAAATAATTAAAAGACAAAAAAATTAAAACAGACATAATCGAGATAACTATAGGCAAGAGAGATCGGATTGAATGTCGATTAGCTGTGTGATGTCCTTGACCCGCGCGAACGCACTAAAACGCTTTACAGATGATTCAATTTAATAAATTATTTTGACTTGTAAATGACAAATAAATTCTTTTGACTTTTGAATTTCTATCGATAGAGGTTCGATAGGTTTATTTGTGTAATTTTAATTTAATTTAGTGTGATAATTATGTCGTCGAGTCGTATCTTTTTTCTCTATAACTGTTTTTATTTAATAACTTCTCTACAATTTATTTCGGTTTATTTGTTTCGTTTCTTTTTGTCTGTGCCGTGATTTTTCTCACTTGATGGTCTCCTCGGATGACCAGCGCTGGAAGTCGCCAGCAACATGCTAAGATGAGGCCATATCGTGGCCTACGTTCTTCATACGTTTTTCTTATATGATATTTATCTTTTTTTTGCGTTTACGAATACAAATATTTACTTATAATTAATTTCGCAACAATTTATCACTGCGATCTGGTACATATTTGTTACGGACTGAACTATCAGTTATAATGGCACACAGCTATTGGTGTTTCATTTTAAGGGATCTGTGAAACTGTATAATCCTGGATTTCAAATGAAGTTTACTTTTTGAAATCTTGGATTTCACAATAGATCTCCAACGGCCTTGTAGACTAGTTGGTAGTGAAGCCTGCCTACGAAACAGAAGGTCCCAGGTTCAAATCCTGGTAAGGACATTTATTTGTGTGTTCATCACATATATTTGTTCCTAACGTATGGATGTTTTCTATGTAGGTATTTAAACTATTTATCCTTATCTAACTATTACATACTAACTTCTCCCCGCGACTTCGTCGGCGTGCAATGAAAATGATGATTCAGAAAAACTACCCTATGTCCCTCTTCGGATCCCAAACTAAGTATATAAAATTCCTTCAATTTTTTTTAGGCGGATTATATTAGAACTTTAAAGTAAACGTTCATAATATTAGTAGAGATATCGCCGTCTAATACCCAGAACACAAGCCTTATTGAGCTAACTGTGGGATTAGACCGATTTGTGTAATGGCCCAACGCTGCACCAGTGAGATGGCCATGCGATGGTTGTGAGCACGCACTATGGAATGGGCCACGTTTAGATGCGTACCCACCATCGCTGGCCCACTACCTTTGACGTACGGACGAAAAACCGACAACGTGGCCACCACTACCCTCTCTACACGCTGGCCATCTTAATGGGCCATTGTGTAGAGGAGCCATAAGATTGTAACATAATATTTATTTATTCTTATTTTTCAATACTTAGATCATAATGAGCTGATGAATCTCCTTGCGCTCGGTGAGCAGTCGGATTTACCTAGGAGGGTTGTCAGAGCATCACTCCTGAGCATCTAATGTTCTCTCCGACTCTCTTTGTCAGCAATACGATTCAACTAAATAATTAATGGCCGCACCATTGAGACGTCAGGCTCCTTTGTCCCCAGATTATGTCAAAAGCGCATTTACCGGAATGTGGGCCAAGTGCATTGCACATGAAGGATTCATGCTCTTTCGAAGTTCTGAGACTTATACGAGTTGTGTAGTTGAGTTAGTTTCGTGATTTAAGTCACAGGAACCCGCCGCCTAAAAGCCGCTCCCATACAAAGTTACGCTCTCATTTTAAAAAGACATGCATGAATTACATGAAACTTGGTATGAATACATAACATTATTGTCTGGTAGTGGTACTAGTTTACGATGCTAAAAATTGTTATACAAAGAAAATAGAGCGAATTTTATAAATATGTAGAACGTATTCTAGCTCTAATATCTTTGGCGCCATTCATGTATTACGTAAGACGATTTGGGGGGGGGAGGGGGGTCAAACATGTCTTATTTTTTCTTACAAGGGGTTGGGAAGGGGTTTTCATAGTTCCTACGTAAGATCACAAACATGGAAATATTTTCGAATTTTCTAATGAAGTTTAAAATACTTCCATACTCTATCTATGCTATCAAACACGGTTCCATTACCTTTGTATGAACAAATAAACGTTCAGAAAATGTTTTTTTTATTTTTTTAAATTATCACTACAGGTACTTGCAGGCGTACATAGGCTACGGAAACTGCTTACCATCAGGCGGGCCGTATGCTTGTTTGCCGCCGACGTGGTATATAAAAAAAAAACTAAGACAAATGAATGCTTTTTTTCTTTAGATTCTTACGTAATATATAGGGGGAGAGAGGGAGAGGCGGAGAGGGGGTTGAGAGGGTCGGCCTATTCTTATTTTTTTCTTTTATAGAGGAGCGGAAGGGGGTAAAAGAAAAACTGGAAAAAAACCGTCTTACGTAATAAATAAATGGCGCATTGCAATTTGTATCAACGAAAACTAATACCAGACAATATGTAAATGTTCGTTTTCGTGTAAAATTTCATGTTACTTCAAAATTTCATTTAAAACGAGAACGTAACTTGAATTGTATGGCGGCGGCTAGGATCATGTGACTCTTAAACCTCGTACGCTGTCATAGATCGGATTCTTCTTCTAAGTCGATCCCTCACTGCTGTGGATCGGGACTCAACTTGCTAATTTTCCTTACGGCTCTCCATTTCTCCCCGTCGGTTGCTTTGTGGAAAGCGTTGCTTAGTGTGATGTTCCTCTGGTATCACACCATCTCGTTAGCCTTGGTCCTGTAAGCCGTCACCCTTTCCCATCACATCAAGTCTTTCCAAGTTGCCAGCGTCTCTACGAGCTATATGACCGAAGTGAAGTGAAAAGAACTACTCATTTAAGACAAATGGTGGATAGTCTAGATTCCTTTTCCAACTTAGATAATAGTTCGGATAAAAGATGTTTTAAAGTAATTAATCGAATACCAACCTAAAATATCACCTACAGATTGTTCTTCGAAATATAATCGAATTTAGCTACAATTTTTGACACATGAAAACAATGCTTTTACTCTTTTGATATTATCGTTCATGTTAGTTCATAAAAATTTCAATTCCATTATTTTTTTAATGGAATTTGCAGACGTTGGTTTTAAAATGAAATATATAAATTTTTAAATAAAATAATGGCGCAGCGCAATTTATCGTTCAAAATAGATACATTTCCTTTTTTTGAAATTTATTAACAATATCCAAGAATGATCGTCGTCACAATGTTATCGCCCTCACAAAGCAACCTCGCTATCAACCCTACGTGACTCATACCGATTCAGCAGCGCGAGATAACGCGACTCGAGTCAGCACAATTTTCTTTCCAATAACTCGAGCCGCGACAGGAAACTAACGACCTGCAGTCGCAAACGTGCGTTTACACTACCCACTGGAGTGGCATGTGTAAACTTGGCGGGGCGCGGTAAATGACGCGGCACTGATGTGAACACCTAACGATTGCTGCCTTTTTGCCGTGTTTTCAGCGTGACACCGTCGGGAATTATTTATGCTTCGTTCAGCTCGGTCCCACGGCGAGGCGACAGCGCTGTCTGCAATTTGTGCCAGCGATTTGATTTGTGACGATTAATTCACGCATCGTCAGAGTGAAATCGGCAACGCTATTATTAGAAGTTACTTAATGCAAATTTAATTATCTTTAAATAACTGGAACTCACAGGCGAAAGCAGGAGGAGCACTTAGCAACTCTAAATAATCCTTTAATAGACCATTACAAACTACATAAACTACTACGCAGGTACTTTACAGGATTTCAAACATTAAATTCTATTCTACCATAGACTCCAACAAAACTGCAAATATTAAACAATTATTTCTAGATCATAATAAACCACTAATTGCCCGCCGCTTTATCCCGACTTCTGGCAAAAGTATTTTGTAATAAAGAACTAAGTTTAATTTATTCGAGATTTGAGTTCATTATTACAGATGTAAACAAAAACTCAACCTAAGTGAATGTAGAACTTTTTATAACATTTTACTATCAACTTTAATGTTACTTTAATATTTTATGTCATTATTTTTTTTTGTTTGGTAGACTATTGGTAGAATATGTGATATGAGAATTAATTTTTGAGTTCAAATAAATACATCTAAATTATTGTTATTGTTTTTTTACTAGTGGCAGCACATCTTAGTTGCACTATTACAGGCGAGCAACATGTAAAGTGTACAGTAGAACAAGGTGCATGAAGGAACATTTAAAAATGAGATAAAATTGAGATCAATCCTTAATGGACTTAGTTAAGTGCAAATTAACCTCCAGAAGATTGTAGAAGTATAGAACGGTGCTGATTGGCAATGATTGCAAATGGTTTACATACTTCAGAAATTAAGTCTTACACATCTCAGATATTGAAGCGCTAGTGATCTGAGGGCTGGCCAATAGGTATTTGGCTCAGGGGATCAGCATTGCTATCCAGCGGGGCAATGCGGCCAGCCATCTGGGCACCCTACCAAGCGACCACGAATACCACGATTCAGGGCATTTTATTTTTCTAAGTTTGTTTATTGAAGTGTTTTTATTATGTTTTACCTACATTTCAAGTGACATATACAAAATCATAGACATTCCGCGAGGTTTGTGTGACTGTAACAGTTCGGTCTAGTTGTCATATGTGTCGCTGTTGTCACAAGTGAAAAATTACGGTGCTACAGTTCACAGATGCTGAAACGGCATTCAAAAAGCGAACTTATCTACATTGGGACTAGGTTCTTTTTATGGTGATTGAAATATAATTGTAAAGAGTAAGACTTTTAAAGTACCCTGTGGCCTATTTTAGACTAAGATGTTATAGGTACTCGAGTGCTGCAAAAAAAAAAGAAAACTGTTATGAAATATGAAAGAAGAACAATCAGATCTATGATATCGTAGTTAATTCATTAAATTGTGTGTGTGTTGTGTGTGTGTAAGTTGTGACGACCGGTCTGGCCTAGTGGGTAGTGACCCTGCCTACGAAGCCGATGGTCCCGGGTTCAAATCCTGGTAAGGGCATTTATTCGTGTGATGAGCATGGATATTTGTTCCTGAGTCATGGGTGTTTTCTATGTATTTAAGTATTTATAAATATTTATATATTATATATATCGTTGTCTAAGTACCCTCAACACAAGCCTTATTGAGCTTACTGCGGGACTTACTCAATTTGTGTAATAATGTCCTATAATATTTATTTATTTATATCTATAACATTTTCATGTACATTTGACCTACATAGGTGTACTATAAATAGTAAGTATCTCAATGAGAAAGCAGGACAGGCAGAGACGAATACGTAGAGACGGATCATCAACCTATCAATTATTAGATATATAATTAATTACAATTAATAAACTTGAGTGTACGAAACCTCCCAAAATTATTACATTTTTAAATAACAATTAAAACAACAGATTCACAGAAATTATTTCACTTAAATAATACTAAATATTGTATTTGCGAACTAATAAAAATAATAATCAATTCCACATAGCTTCTTACCAGTTAGAGTGGAGTGGTGAATACGTTAAGTGGCAGCATTATGCAAAGTCGGGCCTGTCCTCCCCCAGCCTCTGTGAGGGCTGCCAAAGAATAATTATTCCCAAACAGTAATATTTGTATACGTACCCAACAGAAATACTCGTGTTTGTAACTCGGATGATACTTAGATTTAGGCTTTTCGAAATTTATATACCTACAACCAGGGCGAGCGCGGAGAAGTGGACAGGGAAGTGGAGGCAGCGTCGCATTCCAACGAAGTGTACAGTACCCCTAGTGTAAATAAATTTGATTTCGAAACGTGACGTACGCGTTTGCGTTTAGTCTCATTTTGTATTGGATTTAGAAAGAGCGCGCCAAGCGGGACGTTTTGGAAACTCAAAATCCTATACAAAATGAGACTTAACGCAAACGCGTTCGTCACATTATGATGTCGATCAAATTTACACTAGGGGTACAGATACTTTTACCGGATACTACGAAATATGTTTTATTTGAACCAGTCGATCGTCAGTAAAGATAAACATTCTGAGAAAATAGGACTAATCCGCATAAACCTAAGGTTTACCTCTGGAATGGAAGATTTAATGACAGTAGCTGTGATTAAATCTAGTACCTGCGCCAATTCTTGGAATGAGATTATTAAAGCTTAGCTTAGTTAGCTTTAAATCGGATCCCTGCCAGGCCAAAGAGAAAACACTTCTAAACATGCTTTCTTTCTCCTCAAGATTCGTTGCGATGACAGACGCTTTCAAACGCAGTGTCCAAAGTAAACGTAGGCATTTTGGACTAATAAAGCGGTACGATGTAGAGCAGAGAGGATATGAAATAAAAAAATAAGATAAATATTACAGGACATTCTTACACAAATTGACTAAGCCCTTCAGTAAGTTCAAGAAGGCTTGTATTTTGGGTACTCAAACAACGATATATGAATACTTAAATACAGAGAAAGCAACCATGACTCAGGAACAAATAGCTGCGCTCATCAGACAAATAATTGCCCTTACCGGGATTCAAACTACCGACTAGGCCAGATAGGGCGTTACACCCGAACCCGGATATTATAGACTTAGCCTTCTGAATGAGCATATAAACTATTCTACTCTGTGCCCCGTCCCGTTTGCCATGCGAGCGCTCTTGTTTCCATCGGGCTCCGCCATTTTAAATTCCACAGATATCCGTCCTTTCGCAGTCGGAAAATTTAAAGTGCGTCCCGCGAAACGAACGCCAGTGGCACTCTGTCGCTTTCCCGAGATATCGTCGGATTTACTGGGGCGGAGGCTTTGTGGCTCAGGAATAAAACGGCCCATGGAGAAATGTACCGCATGTTATTAGGAGAATGCTAGATTTATACCTTGTATTCAATTTGCGTGGGAGCTGCTCGAGGAAGCCGTTTTCGTGAGATTAATGCGTGCTCGATGCAATCTAATGCTAAATACATATACATTTTGAATATAGGTAAGGTTGACATTGTTTGGATTTGGTACCTAACCAAAGCCAAGCAATATCCTCGTGTAAATCGATTTATTTTAACTGTCCGAATCTCTAAAGACCTGACAGAAAAAACTAAACAATATTGCTACAACCAGACGCCACAAAAAATAAAATATAAACTAAAATTACAAATGCTCTATCATTTTACAGGGTTTTCAAAATCGTTTATAGGTTTCTTTGAAAACTTTTGATTTTGTATGCTAATCAGGGTATAACTATTTAAAATTGCTTTTTTACTAGGTTATTATGATGTTGGATATTTATTTATTTTATTTATTAGCTATTCCGTTAGCAGTAACTCTGGTATCACGAAGCCAAATGACCTTTGGTGTTCGCAGCAAGCTCGAGTTGGTATTACGATGGAGTGAAGGTTATATTGAACATTAGCTCTGGTTATGAGGGGTCGACCCCATTCTGAGCTACGGTGTTAGCAAAGTAACTTTATGCGTTATCAGCACTAGTTACCACCATACTTTTACCATATTTTTCTCACCTGTTCAAATTGGTAACAACTAGAAAAATAATCCCAGTAGTTACCATCAATATCTGGTCATAACTAGTGGGAATCTGCTTTGTCACTTGTTACCATTATGAATAGGTGTAGAAAAAAAAATCCGTTACCCGTAAAAGTGACCCGCAATCTTCCTAATTTTAAAACCTTATAATCTTACCCCTTATGAGTAGAATGACTCATAATTTATTGTTATACTTATCATGTATAACAGTATATTATGAGTAATAATGCTGAGAGAACATCGTAATGCTCTGCAATAAATTACACGGTGGGGTGAATTAGTAGAGGCCTCATCTCACTCTTTGGTTGTATATAAAGAGTGCATTTTTAAAACGTCTCTTGCCTCTCGCGGATCCGCGTCCATATATTAATCTATGTTTGAGGGATTCGCGAAAAAAGTAACAGCATTAAATTTTTCTATAAAAAATTCACAAGACTCTGCTTTTAGCTTTACAAAGCTTTGGACTAGATGATTAAAATAAACTTTTATAGTAATTTGAATGCCCTCCTTAAGAGCGAAAAAGTGCAGTTTATATTTATAGGTACCTGTTTACCGCGCTCCACGCACTAGGTTACTTCTATGGTATTATAGGTAACGGGGAGCTGTTTATTTACGCAAATAAATTAGTCAAAGTGCCCATCACACACGCGGCATTCCCGCGCTGGATTGCTAAGTTATAATATGATTTATGATAACAAATTTAAAGTATTTTATGAACACAGAAGAAAATAAAATAAGGTGCTAAAAGTTTGTTTCCTAGCAAAACAGACTTAGTACGTCTCAAAGAACATTCCTACGGCGTTAAGCGGAACTGACGGAACCCAGCTTGTAGTGCATTGACACGGGGACAAATTTGAGGAATCACTATTGGCCCTGTTAATTCTAGCCTCCGTCCTCGGTCAAAATAAAAACTCTGAATAACTGTTTGATTCTTGACTCCATGAAATACCATAAAAATATTAAAGGCCTTAGAATTAAGTCCACCTTTTATACGTTTTTATTTTCTTTTGTGCAGTAAAGATTAAATAAATTTTAAAAATATTCATAAGTGCTATATATTTTAATGGATGCTCAAATCCAGGATCGTTTTTTGACAATGAAGAAAGTAACCGCAAACTAAACATTGTTTGATAAATTGTGTTACTATATTTATGTCGGTAAAATAAATATACTTCCAAGAGAAGACAAATATAAACCATAAGCCGTTGGAAACAAGATTCCTTTTCAATCTGCCGTAACAAGTAAAGGAAACAATGCAGTTAAAAAGTCATTTGGAATGCATATTTGTAACGTACCGTACGTTAGCGGGATGCGAGACGAGTGAAAAATAATGCGGGGTTGAGACTTATGGCATGAATATACGGAAAATACTGTACTGACTTGACATTTAAAAATATACATATACAAACTGGTGGGGTAAAGTATCATAACAACATTAAGTAAGCACTTGAGATTGAATATGGTGCCTAATTATACATCTCAGTGTATTTACATACTATAAGGATATAAATAAATATAAATTTATAGATATTGGTACGTCGGTCGTAGCTCGGTCGGTCGAATTATTACTTTACAAAAACTTCATTTAGTATAATTATAACTGTGCGCATTTTAAATCAACGCTATAATTTTGAATCACAATTTTTTTAAAGAAAACAACTACTTACACTCTATGTATTTCTAATGTGGGACGATTTTAGAGATGAACAATTTGCGTCAAACAAGTCATTCATAATAAAGATAAAGATTATCTATTTTTCAAGTACGCATATTACAATGCGCTTATGAACGTCAAATATAAAGCTACGCCAGCTCTAACGCTACACGTCTGACCCGAGAAGATTTAAATCCCTTCTAAATTGTAGGAGGGTATCAACCATCAAGAGACTTGGCGGGACACATCTTTTCAAAACTTTACCTCTTATAACTAACATGCATTAAATAAAAAAATACAATTTAAATTAATAAAATCATTAAATATCACACCGGTAAAGTTGATTTTTAAAACAAAACATGTATCTCTTTTAGTAAAGTGTTCAAGTAATTGAATACTGCACTCGCACCAGTATAAGGCGAGGTACTCGTACTCTTAAAAGCCTTCGTTTTTGTGCAATTCCACATGAGGTCAGCTTTAATTGGGTCTCCGGAACAGTAGTTATACTACCTAGTTCTAAGAGAAAAGGCTAGTGAAAGAGATTAGATATAAGTAGTGTGTATTTCTATTGTGTGTGCGAATTCTCTCAGTCATACTGTCGAGCGGTTGAAAGTTTATCTATATCTAAATTGATTCGTTATAAATGAAATATTTAAGGGCAGTTGCATACAACCTTCTGTCATATTAAAAAAGTTCGCAAAAATTGCGTATACGGCGGGAAGAAGAAATTTGAACTTTTTTAAGTTCAAATGTCTTCATTTTTATATCTCAAGTTACCAACTTCTTCCCACCGTGTACCGAATTATTG
This sequence comes from Cydia pomonella, assembly GCF_033807575.1. Classification (NCBI taxonomy): domain Eukaryota; kingdom Metazoa; phylum Arthropoda; class Insecta; order Lepidoptera; family Tortricidae; genus Cydia; species Cydia pomonella. The sequence goes on along the minus strand of NC_084721.1, from coordinate 4,825,765 downwards.
TATAGGACATGTTATAGTACTTATAGTATTATAAGGAGTTACTCTAGTCAGTCTGTCAATCGTGAGCGCTGCAACCTGCAACAAAAATATACCAATTTATGAAGTTTCATCACCAAATTTGCAGCATATGGTGTCTAAAAGTGTTTGCTAAATATTAGTATAAAAATCGGGCAACTGCGAGTCGGACTCGCGCACGAAGGGTTCCGTACCATTATTTATAAAAACGGCAAAATGTATGTTTGTCGTATGGGAGCTAAAATATTTATTTATTAAATTCTGTTTTTAGTATTTGTTGTTATAGCGGCAACAGAAATACATAATCTGTAGAAATATCAACTGGCTAACTATCACGGTTCATGAGATACAGCCTGGTGACAGGCGGACGGACGGATAACGAAGTCTCAGTAATAGGGTCCCGTTTGACCCTTAGGGAACAAACCCTAAAAACCGGACAAGTGCGAGTCGGACTCGCCCACCAAAGGGTTCCGTACTTTTTAGTATTTTTTGTTATAGCGGCAACAAAAATACATCATCTGTGTACATTTCAACTGCCTAGTTATCACGGTTCATGAGATAAAACCTGGTGAAAGACAGACAGACAAACAGACATAAGGACGGACAGTAGAGTCTTAGTAATAGGGTCCCGTTTTATCTTTTGGGTACGGAACCCTAAACACTAAACAGAAGTGAGGTAGATACCTCAAAATCCCTTAGTAAGTAAATATTTATGAAACATTTCATCTCTCACTTATCTAACTGGTTGGTATTCTATTTTTAACGCAACAGAACAAGCAACGCGTAATTTAGTTGATGTTGCATGCATTTAGAGATGAGATCTCGAGGTGTGGAACAATAGTCGCGTGCAGATCCAATAGTACAAGCCAAATGCGACTTTGCTGCTTTACGCGATTTCCCACACCGTTATAATTTCCTACCAAAGCCGTGGTAGAGTTAATGTCGTTAGGACTTTGTGTGGTTAGGGTTCATTTCGCATTGCAGCCTCGCTTGGTAGATGATAAGTCCAGGGCACACGCGCTATTGTTTAGTAATATAATCATTTTTGATGAATGCTGGTGGTTTTTTTATACTGTACTTTTTTATACTGTGCTTTAAACTAAAGAGTTGGTTGAGTTGTGCATGGTTACATACTCGTAATCAACGTATGTAATATGTGAATATGTGGCGAATTAAAAAAAAAGCTAAGAAAAGACTTTTACTTTAAGAAAAGAGTATTAAGTTCGAATCGTCCTCTCGCAGATGACTAGTAAGTCAAATAACGCAACTTGTGCTACGACGATACGTAGGTTGTAGCATAAGTGGTTATTGTGCTACGATGATTCTGTCTGCAGACTTTAAACGGCACGGGCAAGTCATTCTAAGCTTACTTAATTTTGCTATTTTACTATGATAGTACTCGAAATTATTGCAAAATACTCTTTATTATTTAAATCACAAAATACGCTCATATCAATAAACTCTCAGAAACGCAGAAAAATATCACAAAAAGTCGCCAATAATCACAAACAGGCGTCTAGGCGTCATAACTAACCGGCCCCGTAAAAAAACCCGCAAACTTCTATTCAAGTGACGTGAACTAAAAAATAAATAAATCAAGAGAACGCGGGCGCTATTTTGTGATGAAGAGGGCGTTTGCCCGCATCTTTTCTGCGTCATTTGCGCGGGTCGCGCGCCGGGATAAGGAACGCTGTACGTCACCAACCACCCGTTAATATGGTCTCGGTTCACTGGAGACTCCCCGCCAATTTATGCCAAGTCTGCTTTTTTCCTAGCGACGTACTTCTAATTCGTGTAATCTATCGGGTGTAATGTGTGTGATGCTGATAATTTGGGATTTTATGACAACCGTTATATCGTTACTCGGTCATTGATCCAGTTTTGCGGATGAGTATTTTTTTAAGATGACGCCACAATGTAACATTGACTATAATCTTACATATAAAGTTAATTAAGGTTACATCAATACAATTGTTTCTACAATACGAGGGCTTCACGGGAAATAAAGGAAACCTTTACTTTTAGAAATGGAAAATTTCGATTCCTGTACAAAAATATGAGAAGTGCCCGGAATTTTTCTAAGTGGAAATTTTACAATTTTGGAAACTATCCGACGACACATCAATAACCTAGCCACACATTATAGTGAAACGTAAAATTTAGTTGCTTTTATTTGTCTGATTATTGGAGGTGCATATTCACATATCATTATAGCGACGCCATAAAATAACTCAACGCTATGAACTAATACGTACAATGTAAATAAATAAACAAAAACTCGGGATCAATCTTACATAAATTGACCTAGCCCCAAACTAAACAAAGTTTGTACTATGGGTTCTAGGCGACGATATACATACGTATATAGACAAACACATACTTATATAGAAATACCCATGACTCAGGGACAAATATCTGTGTTCATCATGCAAATAATGCCCTTACCGGTATTGGAACCCGGAACATTCGCTTCATAGGCAGGGTCACTATCCACTAGGCCAGACCGGTAGTCTAAATGTATATATACAAGTTATTTCAGCATATTCATTGACATATAAAACAATATCTATTCCTTTTTCGCGTTTGTGTGAAGTTCTGAAAAGTGTTCATAATTTTATTTAAAATGAAGGGCTTATTGTCATGCCAGCATTATGGCATTACAGATTTCGCGACATTTCATTTCAATCCAAAGAATTTCTTTGGCTGAATGTAGATAAATATTTTTTGGTGTAGTTTCTAAAGTAAATTTGTGTCTTCTGTCAGACCTGTGCAATCAAACCTTACATTTTTTATACCGTCCTTATTAATTTAATTACGTAAGTGCCTAACGTACGTAAATTCAAACAAACATAATTCCTGCACCAACATTTATGTCGAATAAATCCTCTTAAATATTATAGTATAAAATAAAGCATGTTTGAATGTAAGCACTACCTATAATGTACTCGTACATTCAGTTAATACTTTAATTTACGCGAGATAAATAAATGGACATAATATTCTAGCTACCATGTGTTAAAATTTAAATTCAGGAACGCTAAGTGCTTTTGTAATATAGTACACAAAATTGTATAAATACATCATTGTAGTAGAAGTGCATGGAGGCATTATAAATATGTATGAAACACTCGCAACAAAACTAATGTTATACCAAAATAAATGGGATCCATTATGGTTTTGTAAATATATTACAAAGTATCATGCAACATACACATTATACAGATGATATATTTATTGTTTGGAAGAGAGTGATCCGTGGTTCTCTTGGTGCCAAAGTGTGAACTATAGCAATAAGAGAATTTTGTACATTTAGATGTTTTTTAACCAATCTTGATTATTCTTGGCCGTTTCACGGATTTATGCGAAATTGACATAAGTACCCTTACCATAAGTTTTCACGACCTTAAACGCTAGCGATTGCATCAACTCAAACGCAGTTCATCTCGCTGGTACCAATGTCAGTACGAGGAAGATGCATTGTGAGTTAGTTTACGCAGTCGCTAGCGAATATGTTACTGTCAAACTCGTGGTAAAGATAAAGTAGGTGTGAAACCTATATGTTTCATATTAACCTGGATTAACTTACAGGATACTTTTATCCTTGGATCGAAAGGGACGGAACGAGTGGTACCTTAACTGTTTAACAAGTTTTTATGAGTTCTACAACGACAAAGTCAATGCCTTTAATTAGTTACGGCAACTCACAATAAAATGTCTGCCGTTGCTTCCAACTACCAAAAACATTTACATAAATTTGAAACGGAGGCGCAGCAATTACCCCGCCGACGTTCCTAGGAACTTTCGATAGGTATATCATATTTCCCTAACCTACAAAGTTACCCGTAGAACCTTTATAAATCCAACGTCGGTGTTCAAAGTTTATTTACGCAAATTAACTGTAAGCGTTAGGCGCCCGAGGCATTTTCCCTCACTATTATAACAGTTGAATAAATATAGCTCCATTTGAATTGTTTTTAAAACCGATATCATTATACAAGATATAGATGTAGGTACATATATTCGAAATTTTAAAAATAATAAAATATTCTTTATTCAAATAAGCCTATTAAGACTTTCAAATAATCAGTTACGTAGTATATATTAGAGAATTGGACGTGTATCTGCCTTCTCAGACATTTTTATTACGGAAAAAATGTTAAATTACTTTTTAATACGATACATAATAAATAAATATATATTATAGGACATTATTACACAAATTGACTAAGTCCCACAGTAAGCTCAATAAGGCTTGTGTTGAGGGTACTTAGACAACGATATATATAATATATAAATATTTATAAATACTTAAATACATAGAAAACACCCATGACTCAGGAACAAATATCCATGCTCATCACACGAATACATGCCCTTACCAGGATTTGAACCCGGGACCATCAGCTTCGTAGGCAGGGTCACTACCCACTAGGCCAGACCGGTCGTCAAAATTGTACAATTAATACAATTGTAGATATCATTAAAATATTCAAACAAATTGGATTTCCTCATTGCATATTGATTAACAGTCTTCGTAGCCTTGGCAGTAGTGATCCTGCCTAGTACGATGAATAGGAAGTTAGCGACCCACCCGTTTCGTTCGCTCTGGCGTAGAGCGCTAGGCTGGGTCCGATGAAGATTACTTCCGACCAGTAGGTCGCGGTCACAAATCCCTCATAGTTTTTAAAACTATTCACTCAAATGAAAAATAAATACGTATAAGTTTCAATTTAAAATTCCTGTAAACGTAAACCCTCGATTGCAGTTTCGAGTATGACGGACTTCACTAACAGCCATAAACGAGGTTCGCCGAACTGCGGAATTGTTAGCCGTGCAATACCGCGGCTGCTTGCATTCACAAATTAACATTCAGTCATCAACGTTACACACACCACGTACCAGAGACCTCTGAATACATATGAAAAGCTTTAAGCAGAAATGAGAGTTATACTGGTCAATAAACAAGGGAAGTGTTAGATGATTTTGTGAATAGCAATGTTTATTGTCGCCATTTTATTATTGTCGGAATAAATCTCGGACACGGATAATATACTGTGGTACTATTAACCGTAGTGACAACTTTGATCGTAAAACTAAATTTTAACGTCTGAATATCGTTAAAGTCGACAAAAGTAAACTTGCACAAAATATAAACATACGAGTAAAGTATTGGTCCGTCAATAACAAATTGTACCGTGTAAAAATGGAAATCTTTTTTTAATAGTTCTACCTAGTCTGCATTACCAGTAAAAATTACATATTTATATTATTGTTCCTTCGTATCATTCAAATGTCCATTAGGTTTAATTTCATTCAAATTACTGCATTGTCAATAATGTTACTGAATACATATAATAATTAGATAGTAAACATTTTTATTATGAAATTAGACATAACATTGCAATTTTGAATATCAAAACGTAAAGAAAATGTCAGTCTTACTTCTAGTGTCTTCCTCCACAGGTTCGAATAAAGGCTATAACCGCAAAACGTTTCATTTGTTCATTCGTCTACACATATAAGCCTATTCGCTATGTGCACGACTGTCACGCAACCTAGCGTCCGAAGGTCTAGGGGAAAACGTCAATTCACTACATCTTATAAAACTACTCCAAAACTAAAAACTACTAAACGGGTTTTCAAACTACTTTCATCTATCAATAGATTGATTCTAGAGGAAGGCTTAGGTATATAATTTATTAAGGTTTTGTGTAAATTAGTTGAAATATAACGATGTTGTCGGAAAAAATCACGCCGGCTAGGAGCTTTAAACGAAAACGCTGCCTTATCCGTTTGAGCTATAACAACACAATTTATGGTGAGGTTGTCTCTCTTTCATGGGTCTACAAAAAAGTCTGCGATGTTGTATGTCTATCTTTTAAGGATAACTTACTATAGGGAGCGAGCATGAACTATAGGAGGCAACACAGGAGCCGTCAGATTTTGTGCGCGAGGCGTAAATGTGATGTTTATTTTTCCAACGTAGCCCACAAGATGGCAGAACCTACCATGCACAACATAACATGTGACGTGTAAATTTACATGTTTATTGTTCCGATTCAGGCCACAAGATGGCAGACCCTCCAACGCGCACGGTCCCTATACCCATTCTTAACTTCTAGAAAATGATCACATAATATGTGGCATTTGCAAAGTTATTTACTCGGATACCGTTTTAATAATTATCAAAGTAAATACGTTAGTTATACTAAGCATTTTATACAGATTACGATGGTCCCTTACACCATACAATTTAAATGAATATTTCAGGAGTAATCGTAAATTAAAGTTTCATTTCGATTCATATAACTTCTACGAACTCTGAAGACGCTATCCGCAGTTAGTTTAAAAAATTTACCACCTTATGCGCTGGGATCGCTTTACTTACCCCCACCACAGTACACTATGCCCCCACCATGCACTTCGCACGGTCCCAATATGCCTACCTATCGCTCAAATTTTCAAGAGCGGAAGAGAGGCCAATAATGAAATTTCTAATTTCTATATTCGCGGTCATTATCTGTCAGTTACGATCTTATTATCACAAAATCTGTTTTTGCTATTATTATATTTACAGAATACGATCAAACTCAATCAAAAGATCATTAAAATATGAGTACCACAACTAAAATTGCTAAAATTACGTACTTAAGTCTTGGAGCAATCAAAACTTCGTTAGTTACTTGAAGTTCAAGCTCTAGTAGGTATTTCTATTTACAATGATTTATGTACTTCTTTAAGTAAAATTAGTTAATAAACATACTTACTTTTACAGGTGTATATACCTAGATAAAATAAAAATATATATATTATTTTACAACGTAAGATTGAATAAAGTGGTCTACTAAATATGATTGCTTTCATTTGTTTTAAGAAGGATTCGGTTTAAGCCTAGTGAATGAAGCATTAATATAGGTCCATTATCCCTCATAAAATGTTGAAGAAGGCTAATCCAGACAGCAGTCTGAAATCACCAAATTTTTCAGACAGGTGAAAACACGTATCTATAATATTCTTTGTAAATATATATCTTAATAAATATGTCTACCGATATATTTGATTAATTTTGTCGTTACTATTTGATGCTGACTGTACCTACATAATTATTATTAATTTTATTTACGTACAAAATATTTATAATCAGTGTACAAACTTCTCTTTAGATCTTAGAGGGAATTTTCTCAGGATGATGGTGATCGGGAGGATGATGAAATCTGAGGAATGTATAAACCAATATCTTATTATTTGGATTATCTGCTTATGTCTGATTTTTTCCCCAATAAAGAAAATAAATTAAAATAAACTTTTTTAGCAAAAACGAGATACTGGATTAAAGTAATATTGACATAACTGTTATGGATTACGTAGGTAGGTACCTCAACTCTATAGAGAATAACAAACATGGTTTAATAAAATATCTACCGCGAAATAGCAGTAGCCTATCTTCTTCAATATATTAGTAATTTTTATAGTCAGTTTTCGTTTATATAGTCAGGTAGAGAAATATATATGTTTATTTGCGTTTGATTTATATTCTTGTTACATTTCGGTGAGTTATAAATCTATATAATTTACTTTAATATATTGATCTTTGACTTGCTTTACTTATCGACAACAGGTTTGTCGAAGTTTAATTTTGTCGATCCCCCGTTTTTGCTAGAATAAATTCTAGGTCCATTTATTTTGCATGAATGATCGTAGTTACGTAAAAGAGTCAGGAATGTGCTCGTGAAGAAGGCAATGCTTTTGATAACACGGGTCATTGTTACAAATAATTTAAAATGTTGTCTCTATCACAGTTTACGTTAGTACCTAATATACACAGTGTAACACTGGAAACCCGATAGATTTTAACCACGCAATTCTGAGGCCAATCGAAGTAAAAAAAAATATTTGAAGTAAATTTCGCCACAATTTTTTTTTGTTTTTTTTTTTCAAATTTTGGATGTAAGTACATAAAAAGTTAATGTTATGGTAAAACTGGCACTGAAAATGAATTTTTATTTTTTTTTATGTATAACCTAGTCTTTGCAAAGGTTACTTGTCACTTTTTAAGATCTATCAAATCATATTTAGACTACGCCCCATATTGGCATCATCCTAATTAGTTAATTTAAGTTTCGTTTCTCCACTACCTAAAGGTTGTCTGGAAGAGATCGCTCTGTAGCGATAAGGCCGCCTGTTGTTTACCTCTATCTTCATTTATTATATGTGTTTTCATGTACATTTTTTCAGAGGTTGTGGAATAAAGAGGATTTGTATTGTATTGTATAATGGCATCATCGCCATCAAAAAGGCGTTTTCCACTTAGTTACAATAAGAACATGTTTTTTTAATTGCTATTAACTCTGAAACTAGGCGAAATCCAGAAAAGTTTATATGACATTTTAGTCTCTAAATGTGATCAGGAATACACTGTTAAAATCTTTCGGTTTCTTCATGTTACACCGTGTATATGGAGCATGCAATGGCTATACCCGAGCACACATTGATAATCCCAACCATGCCGCTATCCACATTTATGAACCTTTCTCATGTAAATTATAAAACAAAGTTAGGTAAGAAGTTATTTAAGTATCCTGACATTACAACGTTCATAATTACTAATAACAACGCGTAGGAAATCTGCGAACCAAACTTCCCGAACCTTATTAAGAAGTTAGCAAAACAACAAATTGTTTCATTATCACGAATCGACAACATTCCAAGAAATTAAGAGGCGGCATAAAGAAAATTCCAGTCAGCAAATACACAAACGTAACATCAAACAAGCTTAGGTAAATCTAACATGAAAGATTCCGGACGGCCGAAGAGAATGCAAATAAAATAATAAAATAAACACGAATTAAAATGGCTCGCTACTAAATCGGATATACAAATTGGTCTGTCGGCATGGTTTCGAATCGCTAGTGTAAATACTGTCCCCCATAATTATTATTTGAACGAACAATTAACATTCGAACCCCGTCGTCCGTTGGTAGTGATAATTTGATTTGCACGCGCGACAGGGCCTGTAAACAGTCGCTACATACGCCTTTATCCTTCTATCCTATTTATTGATAAGTTGTTTTTTGCTATGATGTTCATATGTAGCTATGACGTTTTTGGTTGCCATTATAGCTGCTTTTGCAATGGTTTACAACGTTGAACCCTCGGGCGAACTCTTTAGTATCACACTAAGCCTACGGAAAACTCGCATTTCTATGCTGGCAGCGTCATTAAGCATGATATTTTTCTTACTAGCACATCTTTTACAAATTGTCATTGATACACAAACGCAATAGTATATTACGATACAAGTGCGAAAAGTAGAACACGAGTTGCGAATTACTTATTCGCACGTGTATCGTACGTTTTACAGTACATATAGCCCTTTGAATTTTCGGCATAGCTACTACTACTAGCACTAGGGCGGTAAAGTAGCACCATATGTACTGTAATAAGATTTTCTCAAACTTGTAATGAAATGTTGACATGACGTCAGGAAATACTACATATCAGGCCGCGTAACCAACGTTACAATCGTTAACGCTCTGTGGTGTAGCGTAGTCATCTCTCTCTATCACTCTTCCATATTAGTGCGACTGTGACCGTTGCGTTTCGTTCGCCACGGAGCGTGAACGATAGACACGTTGGCTACGCGGGCAGGTGGGATGAGTGAAGATGATATGTAAAGGAATTTCATACAGCCTTACACACCTAGGCCTGTAAGGCAACCTTCTTTTGTTTTTAAACGTCAAATTATAGCAAGTCTTAACCAGTGGCAACCATAAAAAACCTAAAAGCAAAATTCTGACATTATGCTTTTTTTAATTTATTTTTGTCTTTTTTGCGTTTTTCTTTTTTGTGTTTGTTATATTTTGTTTCAGGGTTTTCTAAAAGGGAACAAAAATTTGATTATTTTTGCGCTACGACGCACGGTTTAGGAGATACAGCCATATAAAGATTTCTGCATGACTGAAATTAAAAAAAAACTTTATAGGGATGTATCTCCTAAACCGTGCGTCGTAGCGCAAAAATAATCAAGTTTTCGTTGCCCTTTTAATAACCTTAAAGTAATAATTAAAAACACAAAAAAGAAAAAAAAGAAAAGCCAAGAAAAAAAAGGGTAGTGGCGTGCGACGTAGTGTCAATAATCACATTTTTGTTCCCCTTCAATACCCCACGCACTGAATAACCTATCACATTAGGACATGAAACAATCATCATCATCATCCTATTTTTTATTCATTATTATTTTATTGCTTTGAGAAAAGCACTATACAAATCTCGGCGAGAAATGAGGTTGCCGGCCGCTTCTTCTATCTTCTCGCTTCGCTCGGCCGTCTATATCTACTTGGCCTGCAACCCTTCGTTTTCTGTCCTATATAGTAATGTTACAATTTTATTGTAAACAAAATGCCGCAGTAAAAAAAAAAACACACGGATTGAGCAAGCGTTAGTAGCTCGGGGGCCCAGCCAAGATGATAATCATTTTTTTTTTTTTATTAAAAACTGATCGGCGATTGGCTCTAGTCACACCTGATGGAAAGTGAAGACAGGGCCTAAGATGGAGCTCACCGATTCAGTAGTAGCCTATTCACTCTTGCTTTAAAGAGACCGAGGTCATATTTATCAATTATCATACATCGACAAACGTTAATACCAAGCGAAAATAAAAAAATGTATTGGGATGACACAATATTCGCGTTTCTATCTACGGTTGTCTTGTCAAAGTTCGCCCCCTTTGGTTGGTCATGGTTGGTTGGTTGGTCATGGGCCCCCTGGTATGAGGCATACCGAAAGTATACTTAACCGAAGTGTTCCAAAAGATCACGAGTTATATTTTAACCGACATGATGATTTGTTTAAATTCCTATATTTTAATTATAAAGCTCACAGTTATAATGGCTGTCACAAATGTTTGGTTCGCTTGAGTATAGAAAGAAATGGCAACATCATCTTCATTATTAAATTATAGAAACGGGACTTAATACACGATCAAAAAATCGTGAAAGTTTAAATCAGTGTTTAACATCATCTTCCTCGCGTTGTCCCGACATTTTGCCACAGCTCATGAGAACCTAGAGTCCGCTTGGCAATTCCCAAGAATTAGCGTAGGCACTCGGTTTTACGCCAGCAAACCTAACCTTCCAACCCAGAGGGTAAACTAGGCCTTACTCGTATTGGGATTAGTCCGGTTTCCTCACGATGTTTTCCTCCACCGAAAAGCGACTGGTAAATATCAAATGAAATTTCCTACATAAGTTCCGAAAAATTCGTTGGTACGAGCCGGGGTTTGAACCCGCGACCTCCGGATTGCAAGTCGCACGCTACAACTGCTAGGCATAAAGAAATGGCAACGCACGACCTTATCTACGTGCCCTCATTAGCCCTATAGAAACGTATGAATCGAAGTAAAAATGTTTACCGTGTGCGTGAGGAAGGGCATTATAATCTCGTTTATCAAACGATATTATAATAATACATAAACGTACGTATATGAAATGCAATCAGTTGGTTTCATTGTAATGGTTTCATCAATGTAAATAGGCTTAAACAAACAATGTGTAAAACAGGCTTTTAAAACCATTGTTTGACAAATGGTATTTAAAGTGTTGGGTAAAATATAGTCATTTTACTGTTAGGGTTTCGTAGTCAAAGGGTGACAAATCAACCGTATTCTCAGATGTTTTTCAAAAATCAAATCCATTAAGGATTGTGTACAGTCACGTCCGAACATATCGATACGAAAAATGTGCCAAAAATGTGTATAGACTACGATAATATATGGGCAATAAAGTCATGTATACATATTTTTGCCACTTTTTTCGTATCGATATTTTCAGACGTGACCGTACACAGTTATTGTACTTCCCCGCTGGGAAGAAAGGTCAGATGGCAGTCGCTTTAGTAAAAACTACGGCCTATGCAAATTCTTTCTAGAAAGAAAAGAGGAGAAAAATATACTTTCTTAAGCTTACTCAAAGATGGCCTGTTACATATGTGACTATTGGAACTTATTTTTTAAATTAGAACATGCTGAATTAATTGTAAAGACGGCATGCATCAGTGTATATCCTAAAACTAAAACTGCGTACGTCCCTAAATCTACTACATACGCGACTTAAAATGTTAGCGTGATTACAAAAATCTAGAAAGGTTTATTATTTTGACATCGAGCTTAACCTAAAAATATACAAATGCACGACACAGTAACTCATTCATTCAAAACCACCATTCGTAACCTAACGTATGCTTGCAGCCATGGGCATGAATTTAAAAAATACCGTGAGCTCGTGGCTCGAGGCTTTAGGCCGAGACTTAGAATGTTCATTAACAGCCTATACTGGGTTACCATCCCTTTCATATGCATAGCGAGAAATACGGACGAAAGGGATGCAATATTGAGGATTGCCGTATTACATCACAAGGTGTGAATGAAAGCCCTGCGGTGACATTCCCATCACCTAACGAGTAAAACGAGGAACAGCTAGTCAGCATAAGAACTCTTTATTACTATGGATAGGTGTTAAGGATTCAGAGTTCAATTTACACTAGCTTGATCAAGAACCCGATTCAGCGGCACTCGCTCGTCAAAGAGAATATAGTTAGCCCAGTCTTTGTTTCTCCACTGAAAAGACCGCTCAAGCAATTAATGGCTTTAATGCAAACAAGAAAATAACAAAACTGAAAAGGTTATGCGTGGGAATAGTTTCTGTGTATATGTTCGTAAAAAGTAGGCTAAGGAAGCTTAAAAGCAAACGCCCAAATAAAAAGTGTTAGTATAATATTCATAACAATAAAAGTTATAAGGCGAAGTCAGAGATGGTGTTTGCTTATATTTCATTTTAAATATATAATATGCCAAAGCCAAAGCGCCAATCGGGCTGCAAAGCCTGCAAATGTCACTATAATTTCAATAATGTACACTTATTTTGACACCTAGCTTTCTCTTAAATATTTCCATTGTGAACTTTTTCTTGGAAATGAGTTTCAATACTCTCAATCTCGTTAAATTCAAAGAATCACTATCAAAGGACCCTTAGTAATTTCAGTTTCAATTAATTTTCTAACACGCCCAAGCCGAATAATGGTATCATTCCTATAACTCAAAAAACTAATATGTAATATTTTATTGAGAACGCACTCGCTCGCGTTTAGAACATTTGGGTAAGAGCGGGACATGTTTATTATCTAATAAAATTCAGTTTCAGTAAATAGAGTTATTATGACGGGCAAAGTTGTAGGCATCAGACCTCAGGGCCCCTACTAGATTGTGTGCTCAAATCACTGCACCTATGCAATTGAAATTACGAGGCCAATAGCGAGGAATAGAAGCCTATGAAGGAACCTGGTTTTCAACAGAAGGACATGATGTCAAGATCCTCAGTATTTAGGGGCCGACTGAAAAAGAAGAAAAAAATAGAAGCTCCGTGGTTGTCGGTAATGTTTCCATAAAGCGACTTTACAAAACAGTTTGATATGCCATTTAAATTATTTACAACCATAGTGCATCTCATAACAATTACAATTAACCCCAATGTAAAATACTTGCCGTGGAGTTCGATTCTGGTCTTCACGAGCAGTTCAATTTCAAAAAGCACTGTTAGTCGTTACTCGAAGTACAAATTAAAAACATATATATTTTCCACCCTGAGGTGGGAAGTGTAATTTTCCACTTGGTAATCAGCCTATGAAAGGTGAACTTTTCAAATAGGCGAGATGAAAAAATACAAAACATCTCTAAAATATGGTTTTTTTTTATACCACGACGGTGGCAAACTAACATACGGCCCGCCTGATGGTAAGCAGTCACCGCAGCCTATGGACGCCTGCAACTCCAGAGGTGTTACATGCGCGTTGCCGACCCCTTAAAAACCTGTACACTCCTTTTTTGAAGAACCCCATACTGTAGACCCTCGGGAAAACCTCGTAAGGGAGCTCATTCCACAGCCGGAGCGTCCGCGGGAGGAAATTCCTCTTGAACCGCACAGTACGCGACCATTTAGGTTCTAAGGTGTGAGGGTGAACTCCCTGCCGACGGCGAGCGGTGCGGTGATAGAAAGTGGCCGTTGGCATCATGTCAAACAATTCCTCAGAGCACAGCCCATTGTACAAGCGGTAGAACACACACAAGGAGGCAAAGTCTCTCCTTAGACTTAAAGGTTCAATACCGCTTGTGAGTTTGGGATTTTGGTTATAAGAGTTGAATACCTACTGGTTGTTACATATGCAGAAAAAAACTATTAATTTTAGTGTTTCATAACGAAGTTTCTTGTCTACACCGAATTACGAATATCGCTCATAAGAGAGCCGAGCATAGATACGTATCAAAGAGAATCTCCATGGCCACTACCATATGTATCACAGTACTAGTTAATCAAATGCCTTTGAAGACACTGCGAGACAGTTTGAAGCAATTCATATCGCATTTGTAGCATTCGCAGTGCCCACCGGGGCGTTGTTTATTGCTTGGCGACAGGAAGTCACGTAATGAGATCTCCAGTAAGAAGGCAATGCCATTCGAAATCTTCACAGTTATGTTTTTTAATATAAAGGTGGTTACTTCAGCTTGGTCCTTTAATCTTCTTCGAGAGATAGCTGTATCTGGTTCTGGGCCAATTTTCATTTCGTTATCTTCCGATAAAAGTATTCACGTGATCCTATTTTTGTAACCGGATCATCTTTAATATTTCTATACTAAAAAAAGCAAAAGATAAAACTTTTAATATTTATAGTATTTATACATTAAAAGTTTTGTTGAACCAAATTCGAATTATGTCATCTTTTATTTAATAAGCCAATGAAAATGCTAAACGTAACCGCTTACTACTAAATCTATAAATAGATAATCTGCAGTTCCATAACCTCAAACTTATTCACACGATAGCTACAGCCAGCTTTAATCCCACTTCCAACCAAAACTGACATAACACCTCGATAATCCAGGGGCGTTTAATCCCTTCTCAACTTAGATGTCAGGATTGTGGCTACATTTGTCTGGTTAACGCGCGTTAATGTGAGTCGGAAAGTTATCTTAATTAAACGAACTAAACTAACCTCCGGCGGGGACAGGAGTCCCCAGCGCTGCTGTAAACACTGACGGCTAGACTGTTAGGACAAATCCATATCGGCATTCTATCACTGGATAGCTTTCGTATTCAGTAGGCTTAGCACAAGGGCGCTATGACCGCATCCGCCAATTCGAACATACACTGATATCAGAATGATATCTGAATAATGTTATTTAGCTATCGTCTCCCTCGCGCCAATACATGTAGGTACGGCCAAATACGAGCGAAATACACGATAAGACCATTTAGATGTAATACTGATGTTAGTGTAAGTTTAAATGGGCCTAAGTACCTATCTCGGTTCTCTAAATCATTGACAACAGTTATTTTGTAGAATATTAGTTCGCAACCAAGTTTTAACATAATTTTATTTTGTCGAATGGCCACATGTCAACTCAACACAATTGATATGATTTCCCGACATAACTGGGGCCCATTTCTTGAACAGTATTAGACTAATATTATAAGTCAAGTGGTAGGTATAGGTTACCATGGCAATACACAAATAATAGTAGACTAATACTTTTCAATAAATAAGCCCCGGTATGCTTCGACATCAACTTAAAAGGAAAAATTAGTGTTCATTCACCATACAAACGTTCTCGACATTTTCCTCTGGATTTTGGTCCTAGAGGAACAATTTCTATATGAGTTCAATTAATATCCCAATAATCAGGTAATCCATTACCTGTTTTCCTTTTTTTATATTCAGTTTTTTATAAGAATTAGGTTACTTCAAACAGCGTGAAAAACGGCCACAAAAATGCGCCGTAAACAGACGCCTAGCATACAAAAACGGCAATAAACGCAAAAATCAAAACAATCAGACACAGATATCTTTTTCGTTACGATTGGTTTATTTTTGGAAAATAATATGTTTTTCTTTATTAAAATTTTTTTGTAATTTTTTTTTTTATTAAGTAAGTACATTTTATAAAAGACATTTAAGTAAGAAAAAATATCCTAAAAATTACTAGACTACGTAATTTGGGCCATCCATTAAGTTTTAATAACATAACTTCAAGACATATTAAATATATTAAAACCCATTATTTGACAATAATGCTGAAAATGAGGGTAGTTTCTCGCCTCCCCTGCCGCCACCGGCGCCCGCACCGAGTCATCGGGCGCGGAGGGTTGCAGCCCGCAGTCTGCGCTGATCCGTCAACGCAAACTCCTGGCGACACTCCTTGGTACGAAATGCAACATGTCAAGCGTTTTCGACTTAAAATACGTGAATGACTCGATTTAACATTCTTAAGTTACTTACCCAAGCACTGTTTACTCTATGCACATGCCGAACACCTCTTCGGCGTGCATAAGCCTTTAGCACGGTACCTAGATAAACTCCTATGTCCTCGCTCCTGCTTATCTAAGGTCTTACCTTGCGGGCGAGTTAATAAGATTGTAGTTAACATAACTTTACAAGAGTCCGTCTAAGCAAACTTTGCATGAGTTAAACATAAAGTGAGAGAGTGCCATTATTGAGGTCATATTATCATAGAAATTTGACATTAATGATGACATCGCCACACTTTGATTGCAAATGTCATACAGTTAGCTTGGTCCGACTCTACTTAATATATAATCATAATTTAACAAAATTAAATGACAGATAGATGATGTGAATCACTAAAGATGTTTAAATTTAAAATGAAAATGTTTCTATTAAACAAAATTACTTCATACTCGTAGTTAGTTTTGCTAGCCAATTACTTCTGCCCATCTATGTTGTAAGGGAGCTTCCCTGTCGACAAACTGTCCTGCAATTTGGCATAAAAATTAATGTAATATTGGGTTTTTTATACCTGAATATATTTTTTTAGTTTGTAACGCCAATGAGTATATTTCCACCGCTGAAAACCGACCGCTGAACCGATTCAACTAAAATTTGGTATGGAGACAATTTTAGCCCAGGAAAGTGCAGTACATCAATCATTATCATCTTTCCACTCAGATCAAGTCGCGAGCAGAAGGTAGAACCGTATGATACCGTATAGTTCTTAGAAAAAGGCAATGCTTTTGCCACACTATGACTTTCAACACCTTTCAGCGCGTGGATCGCCTTCAATTTTGAAAAGATTCCAACCTTCTCGCATTTTTCTAAACAATGACACTCCACTGAAGTCCGAGATTATGTGAAAATTTCTCTTTGAATTTTTCCCAGATTCCGACGAATGGATGTGAGTGAAATTCCCTCTAGTTCGATACATTCGAATATCCTTTTCAGATTGGAGTGACGCAAAGCGTACAGTCGTCCCGGGAAAAACGAAGTAAACGTGTGCTCCAGCTTATATTCACTTGGTGCCTTTTTCGTTGCAACTGTAATATTATTACGGATGCCTCTGTCTGGTCGTTTTGCGAAGCTGCAGTTATTGTCTGCAACTGTATAAGCGGCGCGAAGACTTGATAGAGTGAATTCTTGACAAAAAGCTGAGCTGTGTTCAAGTCAAGTCAAAATATTCTTTATTCAAGTCTCGAAGTCCAGTGACTCGGATCTTAAAAAATAAACTATACTTTGCTGAGACGCTTGTCATTGAGAAAAAAAACAGGCACATACTCAGATGTATTATCGTACCTATATATATTTTAAAAATTATACAGATATAACCCATAAAATTTAAGTGGACCCATATACAAGGAATAAACAAAGAATATAGTTTGAATTAAACAAAAAAACATATAGAACATGCATAAAAAAAAATCTTGTTTATTCTTATTCTTTTTCGCAACTGTATTAAAAAACGTCGTTCGATACACGTGCGGAAAAGTTATTCTTCACTCGTCCCGAGTCTTGCCACGAGCCGTAAGATGTCTCGGTACTCGTGAAGTAATGACATACTTTGCGCACTAGCATCGAATTTTTAAATTCAAAATGGCGGATATGTTTTATAGCTTATTTTAAGAAATTACGAGTAGTTCAAGACTTTATTCAAAAAGTAAAAAATTGTTTCTTGCCTCTGTTTATATATGTATCATGTAGTATTTGATGTTTGAATTATTTTTGAGAGTCCTCGGGGTGCCGATTACAAAAATGACACCCATTTTCAAATCCAATATGACGGACATTAATTTTTCTTAAAAATCGATATGGGTGTCATCTCCGAGGTTCCTTGGGTTTCCGATTACGAAAATGACGTCCTTTTTGGAATCCAAGATGGCAGACATTTTTTTTTCTTAAAAATCGATATGGGTGTCATCTCCAAGGTTCCTCGGGGTTCCGATGACCAAAATGACATCCGTTTTGAAATCCAAGATGGCGGACATTTCTTTAGGCGCACTTGTTATTTGTATAATGAATCTCTTAACGATATAGATATTTTTGTTCATAGTTTGTCCGTACTATTCAAGAACAAAGTTCGGCAAATTTTGTTTTCTAGAAATTGATCAATTTGGTTCCAGTCATATTTTTCATACTTTTGTATGTTTTCTTAACTTACTTGCATGTAGTACACAACTAAACCGGTAATTTATAATTGCGTAATTTACATTTCTATGTAATAGTTTTCTTAGTAATGTAGGAAACTTTAGGCCTATTTTTAGTTCATTTACTCTAGACATATTTGTAAAAGGCTGTTTGTTTTCTAAATAAAAAAAAAAAAAAAAAAAAAAAAAAAATCTCCGAGGTTCCGCGGGGTTCTGATTACGAAAATGACGTCCATTTAGGGGGTTTTTGGGAGCGCAAATTTCAAAAATAGAATCCATTTTAGAATTTAAGATGGTTGACATCAGTGCTACACAGTTACACACATAGACACCTATTACAAAACGTGACGTCCGCCATCTTTATTTTCAAAATAGATGCCATTTTTTAAATCTACACCCCCAAAAATCCAGAAAACAACACCCATGACGACTTTTTCAAAAAAGTGACGTCTGCCATCTTTATTTCCAAAATGGACGCCATTTGTAAAATTAGTACACATACATGAAACCTAAAAACATTTTCCTCTTCTGTTGGGCAGTTGTGTAAGTCTGTGACAACCCTAGGCAGGTACGGTGACCTTGAGCGGTGTCGGCATTTACGCAAACATCAAAGGCGTCGGCCCACTGTTACTTTTTACACTGTGACAATTCTGCCAAAATCGAGTATCGAGCTTCGCACGGCTGACATGAGGGTATATCAGAAAAAAAAATAACCGAAAGGTAACAAGAAACTGGGTAATACCTGGAACAAGACAGAACAGACTGATTATTTATTACACAACGACTAATACTAACTCATCGGAAGATCAGCGCTGGAAGCCACCAGCAACATGCTGACTGAGGCCATTTCGTGGCACTTTATACTTCCTTTGTTTTTGTTATATCATGTAATTTAATGTGTCTTGTTTGTGTCTACGAATAAAAATTATTCTATTCTATTCTACTATAATTTTTGCTAATTCTATGTTATAAGTTATAACTTCTACTTTAATATACACATCCGCTCCAAATTATCAACCAAGTACAATAACCTACTATATAAATATGAACGAAACTAAACAAGGAAAAATGGTTAATTAATACTGTCATCATCCCTCTCGCTAAAGCCGCCGACAGACACGTGGAACCCTAATGAGCGCAATGCAAGGCACAACGTTGTAATGTTGCCAGGTGACGAACCAGAAAATACGGAAACAATGCTTTAAATACGAGGAATTTTGAAGAATTTAGCGGGATCTGTGTTATTTATAACTATTTTAAATTTTAATACGTCATCTATATAGCGACCTCATCAAAAATCCAGCGTAGTTTTTACAATATTTTTTAACTTGCAACGTTTGTATGAAAGTAACTTATGACTATGTAAGTTGCTTTCAAAATTGTGTAACGGTTTTTGTAGAATTTGATTCAGTTGAAATTTGTGAAAGACCTGTAACAATGCATAATTATGATGGCGTCAAACAAATTTGATGATAGAAACAAAAGATTGTCATAGGAACTCTGTGATAAAACTCAAAATCATTAAATGTGGGTTTGTTAGAATTTAACTGTTCAAAGAAATTGTGTTGGGGGTACATTCGGGAAGCATTGAGCTTGTATTAAAATTAGTTTTTTTGGCATAAACTAAAGAAAAAATGAAAATCGAACGACACGCATGCAATAATTGCACTGTAATCATTATTCTATCTCATCATTAAATAACTTAAAATTTTGAACTTAGCCGATCCACGACGCATCAATTGAGAAAGCAGATAGCCGACCCATTACCATTATTACGTAGATGTATCAGTATTCGATTTCAAAGCCTAAGTGTTCCGTGAACCAACTTTGCTATGGAAAACTAAAACCAGTAATAACGCTAAAACTTGACTATATGGCATCATCGCGTTATTAATTGGCCTTGTTTGGTATTCGCAAGACGCGCGGGGTGACGCCGGCAATCAGGCGCCATTATTTCCCCGTTATGAACAATGTGGATCCCAATGCTAATATTCTTAATTCGCCCCATTGTTGCGGGATCTTGGCAAATATGGCATAATGCGGTTAATTTGAGCTTTGATTACTTGTCGTTTGAGCGGTCTTGTTCTAGGTGAGCAAACGTGCGGCTATTATGTTTTCATTATAGTTAGCTATAGATATCAATTTAGTACAATTCCACCGCGAAATTATACCGTAATGTCAAATGTTACCCACGCCAAGCTAAGGTAGCATTATAATTTTGATAGAAAATATTAATATTGTGAATTGAATTTCGCGTTCAGACTAAAAGAAGACAGCAATGTAATTGTGGTATCAGTCGGTGGAATAGCGGTGGATAGCTTTTTTAAATTTAAGAGCAGTTTATGCAACAAAAAACAAGAAATCATTTCTACTAATCATTGTTTATTATTGTCATTTTAGTTAACAATAATCATATTTTGTCTTATCAATAAGCGGTTATTATCGAGCGCACAGATCAATAACTGTCATCAATATGCATATGCATATGCGTGCAACTGCATAGAGCATTGATTGCAGCAGTTACGGATGCCCCAACATTTGGACAGGCATTAACACGATTCGTGAGCTGTGTTTTTAATAACAACCGATATGATAATGGGTCGTTTTTTGTGTGGAGCAGTATGGGGTAATTCAAAATTGTAGAAAAAGCACGGTTTGGGTTTGGTGGTGGCATTAAGTCTTGACCAACTCACAATTTAGACAAGTAAAAATTCGATATATATTTTTAAATAACTGCCGTGCTGCGAATATTAGCTGTGGTCTACCACACCCCATATATGGGCATCTACCCTCGTTCAAAAAAGAGTGCTATGGTGTGAAGATACTGCCTTTGCGATGCTTGCTAAAGGTGTACCCCGCGGTGAGGTGAATTACTTAAGTACCAAAATTGTGTTAATATAAAAAAGATGATACCATTTCATCAAGTAAATAAGTAAGAATATACAAAGACGAACTTAGAAATAGTGTTTAGTTTTTAAGTTTATGAAGTTTACGAGTATATGTAATTATCCGTTGCCTGATTTAAATTGTAATAATTAAACAAATTATCCCTATTATCACTGCTATCTTCTCTGCTTGAATATAGTCAACTTCAAGGTCATTAGCTGCTGTCAGCGTCTTAATAGACTAAAGATCGACGATTTCGCTGTAAATCAACGTCAAATGCAATCTAGTTAACGGAGGCTGCAGGCGATAATGCATAATGGCCGCCGGTTCGTAATACAATCCAGCACAAAGATTAATATTGCACGCGAATGGCTTATGCGCTAATTGGAATTACCGGGACATAAGAGCCACCCCACACGAGCGTCTTTTGAGCGTCGGCGTCTTGTCAGCGCTATGGAAAATGGCGTCGCTGCGCAATCTGCCAACGTTGAGTCGACTAGCAGTCATAGTGTAGACTAGACGCCGACACTTGGGAGACGCTAGTGTGAGGTAGCTCCAAGCGGAACCGAGCCATAAGGTTGGGTGTTTTTTAGCCCTGAGATGATACTCGTACTTTTGCTAGGTGTTCAGAGGGTACTTTTGGCTTTAGGCATTCAGCAATAAAGAAATGAAAAAGGTCTACTTTTTGCTGTGGTTTTTTCACTTATCCTTCAGCGCACTTCAAGGGTGGCTTAGCTGTCTGTCAAAACTTATGGTTATTTTCCAGAGCGAATAATTTGTAGATTCTGTGGAAGCAAAATTTTTCTTGGAAAGAGGTGCCATGCCAGTTTCGTGCACGCAATAGTGACTTACAACACCTTCCATTGATAAGGGATCGCTCGTTTTTAAGGCTCCGTACCCAAAGGGTAAAACGGGACCCTATTACTAAGACTCCGCTGCCCGTCCGTCCGTCCGTCTGTCACCAGGCTGCATCTCATGAATCGTGATAGCTAGACAGTTGAAATTTTTACAGATGATGTATTTCTGTTGCCGCTATAACAACAAATACTAAAAAGTACGGAACCCTCGGTGGGCGAGTCCGACTCGCACTTGTCCGGTTTTTTTTCTAAAGACCACGAACTGTTTGATAGTTAATATTATGGTGAATAAAGACAGCAAAGGGTTACAATTTTGCGTAGGGCTATAGCCGCTCCCGGGGATCATGAGTGGTAATAAAACGATGTTTCTCTTAACATCGTTCTCTTTAAAAAAAACTTGTTAGAGCCAGCAATGATATATGCTCTCAATACCTCCATCTTAAAACCCAAGCAATACTATTCCCTACCTTTTCTCTGCAGCTTACTGTACCATCGGCGTATCGCAATACGTGCGGCCATAATAGTATTAAGCATTTTTGAGTGCCTTGAGGACTGAAACACAAGTTAACAAGTATACTGGAGGTTTTGTCCTACATAATGTCCGTACATAAATTCCAAGAAATCTATTGGTCAGTAATGTAAGATCGCACCCTCGATCTACACTTTGAAACCTAGACACCTGTATCGCTAGACTTTATAATATATGATCAATGAAATTAAATGAAGAATCTTTATTTTCAGGCAGTTGTCCTGGAATAGTTATTGGTCTGGAGTAGTTATTAATTTGATTTTGTACTAATATTTGATATATATAAAAGATTTAAGTACATAAACTGTTGATAAAATCACGGTTGCCCACAAAAAGTGCGAGATTACGAAGATATCAGGGTAAATTGTTTTGTTAACATTATTTGCAATGTCTATTGAACTCCCCTTTAGAGTATAAGGACCCTTTTCTGGTAGAAGGTCACTATGCACATGAAGCTGGACCCTTCTTGAAAAACCACATATGTCACATTAATCGTTTCAATCAGTCATCCTCTTGCAACTTTCTTTGACTGCTTCTATAATCGCGTTACTGCTAACTTTGTAAGGCGCCCGTGTGGCTGGTTTATGTTTTCCATGCCGGTTAAGAGCTTTCCAAGAGTTTTCGTTTCCTTTAACAAGGTTCGGGACGAGGTTTAAAACTTATTACTCTCGGCGATCACTCCTTATTTAAATATGGGAGTTTTTAAGTAAACCGAATACCTGTTTGGAGAAGCTGCAAATTGTTTACGCTACAGCAATATCAATACCTTCTAAACCTCTTCCAAAACCACAAAACCAAAACCAATGCGTAAAGTGTCACGTTGCGATGACGCCAATACTCGTACATTTCTAGAGGCCTATTTGACTCATTCCAGTGGCAGGTTGTGGAGTGGCATTTTGGGAAAAAAATTGTTAAATGAAATTATGCGAAAAATTGGTTGGGAAATTACATTCGGCATAATAATTTTTGGCAATTATTTAGAGAACCTAGCAATCTGATTATTTTTGTCCACTATTCTATCGTAATTATCATAGGGCGTATATTATTATATTCCTTATGCGAACTGCCAAGGGGTGGAATGCCCTGCCCGAGTCTGTGTTTCCGCATGAGTACAATCTGAATTCAAGGCTAGAGTAAATAGGTATCTCATAGGTAAGCGTGCTCCACCGTAGACCGCATCATCACTAACCATCAGGTGTGATCGAGATCAAACGCCTGCCTATCCTCCATAAAAAAGGGCCGATACAGGCGGACTACAACTCTACTTCTACTTCTTTACTCTATTTGTTGTCGTCGGGTTGCAGTCTGTCTGTGCTGGCCCATATGCCGATTTTACAAATATTTTTTTCCCAAAATGCCACGCTACGACCTGGGTTCTCTAAATCATTACCGATTTAAAGACCCAGAATTATTTTGCCGAATGTCATTTCCCAACCAATTTTTCGCATAATTTTGCCGAATCATCAAGTAGCAACTCAATATCATGTTTCGTATTATTTCCCAACCTAACCATGTATGTTTGGACAACAACTTAAAAAGACACTTTTACCAACGCAATTTTTTTGGTAGCAGAATAACTTTGTAAGTCTAATACGAAACATAAAAAGTTTATTTTTGTAATCTAACATCGTTCGATGCAAAAAAGTCGTATTAATTTTTTCAATCAAACTAATGATTTGGTGAAAGAAATGTATGCCAGATGTTGTATATCATAATAATAATCTACTTAACAATAATTGTACCAAGTAAAAAGTCATAATGAAAAGCCAAGCGCCATCTCCGTAAGACGCGACCGAGGCCCTCGTATACCTATACCTACAACCCAGCTGGTCAGCTTCATTGCGCACCATGCGATCGCATTTTCATAACCAAATTTGGCTTTGCAAGCCATATTAGAGCTTTCCATGTTTCCGAATAAAAACAGTTGAAGGAGTCGCCGTCGTCGGATACGGCGAGGAGGACTATATAGAAAAAGACAAAGTGGCATCTTTGACATTCCGGCCAATTCGAACGTACACTCATATCAGAATTGCATATAAATTATATCATTTAGTTAAAGTGCATTTCGCACGTACTTGTGCCGACATCATTCAGAATAAAATTGGACTCAGCTCCAGGTTTTTATTTTAAACTGACCCTTATAAGTAACCCGTCGTGGTGACGAAGAATGCTGAAACGTTAGACTTTAATCGACCGGGGGATATGGACCGTGATTACCTTTTGTATTGTTTTCGTGCTCCCGATATTGCGACACAGTTACATGCATCTTGATCACGAGTAACTGGAGATAGCGGATCGGTGTAAAAGTTGTGTAGACCGCGCTAGGTCTACCCTCATTCGTGTGCGTCGGCTGCGTTCGCTTTCAACGCGGAAAAGCGTATAATTTGTTAAAAACTATTTCAAAACGTTAGATATGCATTTTAAGTATGTTGTTTGGTTAAATAAGTCGTTTAAATAGAGTTAATTTGTACAGCAAAAATAAAGCTGTAAATATTGGAAAGCCAGTAAACACAACAATATTATTATAGCATATTAGAGTCACGAGGCCCGTTCTCATTACAACAAAATGAACTGCAATTTGGTTGCAAATGGATCGAATGCGGCTGTTACGGCTAGTGATGTGTAGCGGGATATTCCCGATCTTTTGATCCCGAAAAATAAGTGAAAAAGGAAAATAGTAACGTTCCATGTTAAAAGGTGGCGACCTTATGGTGGTTGGCGTTTACGCTAATATTAATGATGCTACGCAACATAAGCTCCGATCACCGTAAGGTACCGTTGCCCGTAAAAAGTCACAATTGTTCATATTTATGAGTAAAGTGAAATAATAACTATAAAATCATACTAGTTTTATATTTTCTATAGGAATGTTTTAGTAACTCCTTAATGAGTACCTAGTAAAACTTCTGTAAGTTTGACACATCGAGTTAAATTAATTAACTTGAATATTCTTGCCTAATAAAATACCATATGGTAGTTTGTTTACATTTTGTTAAATATTTAAAGAAATACACTATAACACATTTATATAGCGCGCACGCCTGCACCTATGTTTTTTTTTTGTTTGTTGTTGAATTTTTTATTACGTGTAATTTATGGTAACTAAAAATTCACCATTTTGTTCAATTATTGATCTCACCTACGACTGATATGAGTCTGATTTGTAATTAAGTAAAAAAATTAATATAACATGGTGTTTTTTAAAAACTTTCAAAATTTCTCGAGGTACTCGAGAAATCCAGGTCAAGAATTCCCGTGCCTCGAGAAATAGAAAAGGTCGAGAAACCAGAAACCCTAGGTTTGAAACACTTTTAAAATAATCAAATAATCATACGTGAGCTCGGCGTTAGTGAAAACTGGCGTCAGCCCGCGCAGGACCAGCTAAAATGGAGTGGTCTTGTGTTGGAGGCCAATACTCATTTAGAGTTATTGCGCCAAACTAGTAGTATACGACGGTGTTGTAAAAATTAGGAAATTTGGTATTTGTAAAAATAGAATTTAAAGAGATGTTTACGACACGAGTGTTTTATTAGAAGTGAGGTAACAAGGCAAATCAAAAATATATCAAAATAGAAATAGAACTAGAAACTAAATATGTATCAATACAAAAAGGTTACAAACTACAACAGAAGGTACATTCAAATTCCCCAATATATTCTTCAGCCGGTGATATTCTCAGATATTTCACTGGGAATATTATCTGGAACATCCCATCACTATTACAATGCGGCTGTTACGCTCTACGTTGAGGGATTTCACCATTTGCATTATTCGAACAGTCACGGAAATAGGCGAAGGTTATTTGATAACTTTACGAGGAACTAGTTTTGTCTAATGGCAGTTTAATTTTGCGGCCCTTGACTAATGCCATAAACTTGCGGAGAAGTTGCCAAGGTGACTTGAGATCGATATCGTTTGTGGTAAATTAATTTGAGATTGGCTAATGTTTCAGCCATATTGTCATCATTCAAATGAACAGCACTCCTATTCCAAAAACATGCCATCGAAATCATAATTACTTTACTCGTGTATAATAAACTGAAGTAAATGCCATTTAGACTAAGCAAAAAAAAGGCGCATAAACTGAGGGCCTACTGCAAACCACGTTCGACGTGTTGCCTCCCTGTCACACTTACATACGAATTTACAAGTGCGACAAAGTGGCAACACGTCGGAATTGGTTCGCGGCTTTGAAGACGTCGGCTCGATTTCAGCCTCCGCCATGGGAGAGTTGTGATTACTTTTTCTTTAGTCTATGACATCTGTGCATCTATTTAAGTTTATAATTTCTCAAACTCTGACTACTCAAAAAAACAAGAATCAGCATTTTCAATGAAATATTTTGTTCTGTTGACTCCTTAAGAGGAAACATTAGTAGTAATTTTTCCATACAAACGTTAAAATCGATATTTTAGGCCCTAGATGAATATTTTTCATATATCTTCAATATTACGAATACTTGTCTGGACGTATTCCTTTTTTTTTAATTCTGGTGTTTATAAGAACAGCGCTAAAAAGGCTAATAAATTTGCAGTAAAATGACGCCTAGCATACAAAATTGTGAACAGTAAACGCAAAAATCAGAACGGAACAGAAAAAACACAAGTAATATTTTTATCATTCGTCTCCAAAATTTCGTTAGGACAATGTCGAGAACCAGAGAATTTTACGCAGGGTTTTCGCCTAAGCTGCAGTTGTTCTTATCGCGCTAATTTTAGGAGCCGCCGTAAGCGCGACGGAGATATTTACCTAAAATTCTCAAATCTAAAAAGGGGTTCAGCTGGTATTTTCACTTAATGCACCAGAGTACATTGCAATTCCACAATATCCAGATTCCGACTTCGATACCGCAATGCAAAATTAAGGATAAAGTCTCAATTATGCTAAATTATGTCTGAAATAGTAAAAGAGGGGTTTAGTCCCGGTAATTGCGGTTCACAATGGACTGGTGCAGCCGATTTAGATCGCGTGGAGCCAGGCGGAGTTAAATTTTAAATCGGTTTGCTGACATAGATTATTCGTAGACCGTATCGATAATCGATTCATTTAATAATAATTGTATACTCGAGACAGATTGCGCAAACCAGGAGACCAATTATACGTTCATTTAAGAAATAAATAATACTGTATATTCATGGGATATACACTGTTTTAACATACAGGCCCACAGCTAGGAGTCAGACTAAAAATAAGACCAGCGTCTGTAGCATGGTCGCATTGTAACAAGTATTTAAGTGCGAAAGTAACAGGCATAATGACAAATGATAAAAATGTTACCATGGTCGGCTTGACTCCTTGGCGCTGCGTAGAGATGTGGTCTCGCTCTGCATTTTCTATGTAGTGGGGAGCGATGTATGTGGGGAGGCCATCGCCCTACGCGACATTTCCATCCTCACTACTTAGATGGTTGGTAGTCTTCAACCTTTTTACCTCGCACAGCTAAACTGTGGAATGAACTGTCGCCTGCGGTAGTTCCGGACCGATACGACCTTCAAGCCTTCAATAAAAGAGCGTACTCTCATCTTAAATTCCGGCAACGCACTTACAACCCCTCTGGTGTTGCAGGTAATCTGGTGAGCGGCGGTAATCGCTTAGCTTTGCCTCCTCTATCATAAAAAAAGTTGTAATCGCTGGAGCCCGATTACAATTTTTAATACGACCTTGCAATAGTTCACGCTGATTGGTGCATGTGGAATGAAGTGAAAGTCGTGCGTAAGATGCACGCAAAAAAAAACTTGTTACTTGACTAGCCCTACCCCAGGAGATCGCAAATATCACGAATTATGGCAGAAAATGGCCCTCTGAAGTGGTATTCTGACCATAAAGTCTCAACTTGATTTATTATTGATACAATATCCGATACCTTGACACAACTAAGAGCTGCAAAAATCTGCAATAAAAACCGGCCAAGAGCATGTCGGGCCACGGCCAGTGTAGGGTTCCGTAGTTACTCTTCCGTCACAATAAGCTAAACTGGAGCTTAAAGTATAGTAAATTGTTAACCAAGGGATGAAACGGTACCTTTCACCCGAGTTAAACAAATAGGCAAATTTGCATAATCAGTACCTAATTAAAGTAAGTCTTTTTACTATGAAGGGAAAACTTTTTGCGATAACTCAAAAACAGCTAAACTGATCATGTCCACTATAGTTTTCATTTAATGTCTTTCTTAAGCTCTACTTCCACGATTTTTTTCATATTTTTCGACCTATGGTTCAAAAGTTAGAGGGGGGGGGGACACATTTTTTTTTTCTTTCGGAGCGATGTTCTCCGAATATATTCACTTTACCAAAAAATGTTTCTTGAAAACCCCTATTAGTTTTGAAAGACCTTTCCAACGATACCCCACACTCTAGGGTTGAAGCGAAAAAAAAATTTCACCCCCACTTTACGTGTAGTCCCCTAAAAAAAATTAATTTTTAGATTTTATTGTACGACTTTGTCGGCTTTATTCATTTATATATCCATGCCAAATTTCAGCTTTCAAGCACTAACGACCACGGAGCAAAGCCTCGGACAGACAGACAGACAGACAGGCAGACAGACGGACATGGCGAAACTATAACGGTTCCTAGTTGACTACGGAACCCTAAAAAGGGCTATTGCCGACACAATATCAAAAAAATCATTAGTTATAAGAAAATAACAAGCGCTCTCTATCGCTTAAATAGTGTTTAGTTTTAAGTTTATATATTTTTTATATATATGACATTCCACGCGTATATGTACCTTATTCTGATCGGCACTTACGTCCCGTAGCACCATATCGTATACAGCATCGTTTTAATAATAGCGTAAACTCCAGCCGCCATAATATATATTTAGTTGTAGAACGTCTATAAGGTATTTGTAATATGTGCCTAGTTCCTTGATCGAATTTCAAATAAATAAAATTAACCTATATATAACAATTACTTGCAAGTGTATTCGCATCCCACAAAGACACTGAGCGCTACAGTGCGTAGCTCCACTCGTCGCCACTCAAACCGCAAACCGGGTTACAGTAACTCGTATCTCCGCGGCTTCCGAGACAAAAACAAATGGAAGTATTACTGGAGACAATCTACATTTAAATGGATCTTTTTCCTCAATTCGTGCGAGTTCGGTGATAGGTATCGCCGCCGATTTATTCGCGGAATTTGCATTAAGGCCGGTTGCGCGCTATCGCAAGGAACATGGGTTTGATATTTTGTGCTGGATGTAAACTACTATAAAGTTAAAGCATTTTTGTGTATTAAATAAAAAAAAATAAGATGTCGAACTATAAAATTGGCAAAAACTGCTCAATTATTTTTTGTATCCAAAAAAGTCGTATGCTAAAAGGAGTAAATGGATTTTTTTTTCGTTTCGGGCAACATTCAAACTCGTAACTGTGAGACAGATATACCGCTAGCAGACAAAAGGTTTCTCCAAGACCACTACAAGATTGAAATTAGGAAAAATTTGAAACTAATAAGGCATAGATATACACTCCCTTAAAATTGCTAATATTAAGAATTGTATGGAGGCCAATTCAAACTTACATACATTGTGACATTAAAGTGAAATTCACTCGCGAATGACTTCATCAAGATATTATTTTGATATCACAATATTAATTTGATTTAGTTTCAGGGGTTGGTTTTGGCATTTTACATCGGAAACAATTGTCAAAACAAATTTGTCTCATGCTCTCAGTTCCGTTCTTAGGAATCATTTCTCTAGAACATTGTTGGAAATAATGGTTACCTTTCCCACAGCCGATTGTTCCAAAAGCGGTCGCGATGCGAGTTATTAATTACCGCTCGCAGACAAAAGGTATCTCCGAGATAATGGCGGGGACTGGCACCCGCTTCCGGAAATCGTCTCGGGCAGACTTCTCTAACTCCTCGACGAACGAAGCGCATGCTCCGAGTAAGAGGGAGCTCCCGCAAAACGGTTCTTTTTATTTCGAATTTTTACACGTTTAAACGTTGAAGAGCAAAAACAATTCAAAAAATCATACAGATACTAGGCTCTATTTCCGAGGGCAAACTTCAAGAAAAAGTCGGCTTCATAGAAAAAAATAACGAAAACATGTCTAATTTTCATTGATTTCATAGCATATTCATTCCATAGCAGTATGATATTAGTATAAATTAGTTAGTTATATAGCCAAGGGATTCGACCATCGAAAATTTAATCAGAAGCATACTTTCCGAGGTATTGAGAGCTTCCCTCGCAAGTAAGCTGTGTTGGCCGAGTGGATATGACATATGACGTCCGACTTTCAATCCGGAGGTCACGGGTTCAAATCCTGACTCACACCAATGAGTTTTTCGGAACTTTTGTACGAAATATCATTTGATATTTACCACTAGTTTTTCGGTGAAGGAAAATATTGTGAGGAAACCTGCATACATCTGCGAAGAAATTCAAAGGTCGCGCATTGGGCTAGCATGGAGGCTATAGCCTAAGCCTCTCGCTCATCAGAGGAGGCCTGTGGCTGAATTACTAATTATTATTACGCGCTATGCAATCGAAGATACGATCTCATTTTATAGCGGCATTCTGAAATGACATGAAAATAATTTGACATGAACATTTAAGTAACATATTTATGTGTGATACTAATTTCCGCTGCTATAATTAGTAATGCACAGAAATTAGAGCGGATAGAATTTTTACTGTTTACTGTAAAAACGCTCTCTACTGTTTCCTCTCTGGATTTTTAATCTAGAGCAATGCGCAATGATTTTTTTCAAATAATATCAATATCACCAATATCTGTGATATAAGTGGCCCTCGGGTAAGGCTCGCCGCGCTTCTCTACAGGACGGAAATATGTCTAGAAGAAAGATGCTGTTATGTATTGTACTTAAAACCCATCTAAGAACTTTCTTTAAGAATGTATCTCGAACTATTTCAAATCAAATAATAGTCAAATTCTTACGCCCACGATAATACACATTATTTCACCCCATTGATTTAAATCTGTGAATGTCTGGTGTCGCCTGATTTTTTAGTGTTGAGGCCGCAGGCGGCAGTCATAGGAGCGTATGTCGAGAACCGGACAGATTTTTGTTATATTTTTAATAAAAACATAACCCTCATTTGACCGTCGGATAAAAACAGATAAATATGCACGTGCTTGATTCATTACCTACATACTCTAAATGAACACACATC
The DNA here is from genome assembly GCF_033807575.1 of Cydia pomonella. Lineage (NCBI taxonomy): Eukaryota > Metazoa > Arthropoda > Insecta > Lepidoptera > Tortricidae > Cydia > Cydia pomonella. Next base: position 4,793,849 of record NC_084721.1, on the reverse strand, counting down.
GAATAATGACCAACAAGACTCTGAATGCATCGTTAGTCAAATAATAGGATTGATTACTTGCTGTTTGTTTGTGAAAACATACGAACAGTTGCGAGCTCATTCAATTGCCGATATCACGTGCAATTTAACCAAATTTCTATTAGCGCCCATTGTTATTTCAGTGCGAGTTTACCAGCCGCTAACGAAATTGTTGGATTAGTTTGACGTGTAACAAATTTACGGACGCATATTCAAGCTTTTGAAATGTGTAGCATCGTAACAATCTGTGGGGCTCACTCGCACCAACGAATTGGTGCAAGTGCAAGGGATGCAAATTATTAGGTGTCATGTTTCAAATCTGAATATATCCCATGTTAGTATTAAAGATATTTGGTGAAAATTTAGGAATAAATTATGTCATGACATTGCTTGAATGAAATAATTAGTATCTTGCTCCTAATATGCAGATATAACGTCACTGCATGGAGCCCATTTATTCAATGGTATTAGGCTGAATGATTGGTGCATTATATTTTCATTGCCATATGATATGGCCGCGTTCATAAAAAAAAGCGATGTTTTATTTTGTGTTTGTTGTCTTCATGTCTTTTGTGTAATTTCTGTAGTAGTAAGTAATACTTATTTTTCTTGGATTTTTCTTTGTTATGTTATTAGTACATTGTGATACTACTGTGCTAAGTTGGTCATTACACACGAAGCGATATTGTGCGCGCGAGCTGTAATCGAGTTTTCAACCCACTTGCGAGGAAAAAACACATCTTATAAATTAGTTTTTTTTTATCGAAACAGTAAAAGTACAATTTTCAAAATGGTGGCTTACAGTTTTAACATCGAATAGTTGCACCAGAAGGCACTTATTCGCCAGTTCATTGAAATAAGCTACCAACACGTTTTCCAAGAAAGCCTGAGCTTTTTGCTGATTTTCCATTGAATAAAAGTTTCATGCCACCAATTATTTTTCATCCGATTTTGATGGTGAAAGGCTCTCGGCTTTTGCCTCTATTAGTATTACTTGCAGCGTCAATTTTATGTGTTCTTCATTTTCAATGCTTGAAAGAAAATGACATTTTCGTCAATATATAAACTAAAAACATGCAAAACTATTCCAATTTTATGACAAATACGGAAAATAGCTGGCACGTTTTTTTCACGCACGATTCCAATGCGCGCGCAATGCAAAAGCACGAACGAAATCGACAAACAGCCAATTTAAAAAAATCTATACAGCTAATATTTTCGTATTTCTATTCGACGGATGGAGATCAGATCGATAAAATGTTATGTTTATTCATTAATGCAATTTACGAGATAATTAAACCCCTATAAATTAAGTTTGGTGTGATAAAACCTCTTTGAACTAACATCTGAAACCTAATAAAAAAAAAATATTACTCGACCAAATTAAGAAGGCTCCGTTTCCATGCATATTACTAGCAATCAGTTACCTTCTTAACTCCGTCGGATAATATAATGAAAAAGCACGAGTGTTATTATAATATACTGAAAAAGCACGCGTGTTTAATACCTAGGATTATGAGCCGGTGTGCATGTGAAATCGGTGGAATAAAAACGTTGCTTTGAGCAAGTGTGTTGAAAAATGTGTTATCTATCGTGGCATCACCGAATGGGCCCTACAGAAGACCAGCGCTGGCTTCGTAGCTAGTTAGCATTACGCTGAGTTGGGTCCATTTCGTGATGCGCACTTAATGTTCTACTCTTCCGTTTTTGTTACCTGTACATGTCATTAGACTAAAGTAAAATGTCAAACAGTACAAAATACAATTCACAATACACTAATAATAGGTATAAGTTTAATACTCGTACTGCTCGCTCGTAAAAATGAGCCGCAAGTTATAGGCAATTGTTTCAAATTTGAAATGGATATGGTATAGGTTAGAACCCATATCAGTATTTATATACTTACATTGAAGAATAACGATTTTCATTTTCATCATCTGACCACTCCATAATATCCGCGAGTAGATTAATCTACAGAAGCAGAATTAAACTTGCAAATTAAACTAAAACTAGTGATTTCAGCGTTATAACATTATATGTTGAAACTGCGGAATAGTTTCCACGAGCAACTAAATTTTATAGACCAGTGCATGCCCTGAGTGGAACAAAAGCATGTCTGACTGCGGCATTGTGCTGTAAGAGCAGTCTGTTTCATCAATTGAATTATGGAGCGTGGAATCTTGGTATAACCGTAATAATGTGAAATTGTATGTTATCTGCAGACGTAGTTATTGAACGACATGAGCCAAATAATACGATTCCTGGATAGCAACAATAGGGTACTATCTACTTTCGAATATTAGTTTGCTCTAAATTGATAGAAAAACTTTGTTTCATACAGAAATCACGCAAAACAAACGTTATATTTTTTATCAAAGTAACACCAAAATAACATTTTTAAGCCTTCGGCTGCTAAGCCAAAATACTGGACATAACATTTGACTATCTTATTGTATTTTTTTAACCAGAATCATTGCTACTATTGAGGGCAGAGGAAGTTTAAACTTACGACCTTCCGTGTTTTCTGTCGATTTAAGGATTAAAATTACCTCCGACGTTTTGAGGATGACTTTGTCCCCGTGGTCTCCAAGAAAGACTAAGTTCACATCAACATCTTCTAGTTGCGCGAGTTTTTCGAACTATTCGGACTTGGTCTTGTTTATCAACTTGAACGTTTTGCACACTAGGGATGTCACTCGATCGACACACAACACTCACGATGTCACGATGTTCAGTTTTTCAACCGACAATATTCGTTTTCGCTTACATTTACTAATGACTGGTTTCCATGTGGAATTGGGATATCGACTACGTTACTATTTCACATCACGAACGAAATAAACCATTAGAAAATTACTACAAAAACTTAGACCGCAGTCGTTTTTTGACACAATTTCTATTTTACTGATCGGAGAGATCTTTAAAGAGTAAGTAAGACCGTGTAATCACGTTACATGTATATACTATATGTTCCAAATAAATGCCACAGTGGTTTTGAATGTTCGAAAAAGAAGCTGATTTGACCTGACAGTCAAATATCCTATTGACGTGTTCCTATAAATCTATTGTCGCATGTGCAATTGACGTAACGATTGAAAACATAGATGACGTAGTTATTGGTTTCGCTCGATCGCTCGCTTTCGAGCACTGCAGCACTGCCACTTGTATGCGAGCTCGACGTATTAAAATCATACATAACAAAGAATCTATTAATACGGAAGGGAACAATACTACGGCCAGTATTTTTTTAAGTATGTGCATTGGGGTTACTTCGAAAGGGGGGTAATTTTGAAAATGGTGTTATCTACTAAACTAGAAGCACTTTCTATTGTGGCAGCAATAAGCTAGATGCCTTGATAAGCGTCGCAGTAACGTAAGTGTTGCCAAATTAATAAGGGCTTCTGGTTTATAGATACGAGTATTTGTGATTTACAAAAGTACCTGCTTTCAAAGTTACCCCAATCATCATCTTCCTCGCGTTGTCCCGGCATTTGGCACGGCTCATGGGAGCCTGTGGTCCGCTTGGCAACTAATACCAAGAATTCGTGTAGGCACTAGTTTTTACGAAAGCGACTGTCATCCATTCTTCCAACCCAGAGGGTAAACTCATTGGTACGAACCAGGGTTTGAACACTTTGAACCCGCTACCTCCGGATTACAGGTCGCACGCTCTCACTCTTCTTTTTCTTCACCAGCGCTTTTTATTCTAAGTTACCCTAGTTAGTTAGTTATACTGGGCATTTTCCGCAAATCGACAACCATTGTGCCTATTTTGCGTTACCCTAATGCAAGATGCAAAAATTAAAGCATTACCTTGTTTACCACTGTTATGGTAAAAGAAAAGTCATCACAGCAAGTATTTACAGCCCAAAATTCAACTCCTCTGACCGTCACGAGTTAGCAAAATGTAAATTTGCTATTTTATGAATTTTCAGTCCCCGCTCATTGACCCGTGATGTGCCAGATGTTGCCCTTTCATCACTTAGTGACTTTATTGAATGAAAAACTTCCAGTGAGCTCCTTGCCCGCTATAAAATGCAGTCGTTTCTTTCATATTAGCTAGTGTAATATCAGATGGCACTAGCTGTGTACGTAAGTAATTGCCTGTTAGCGACACTTGAGAACGACTTTGATTGTTCTTTATGTAACGGTCTGTGATATAAACTTGAAAATATCCCGGTTTTATCTTACTGTTTGGTAAGAAATACTTAACCTTTTATATATGTGTGGTGGTCAAAACTCCTGGATTTAAACCTCGGTTTGGGTTGTTTAGGACAGAAATAATCAAAAATATTACTGGAATTCGGTTATGATCCTTATCTTACTCAGATAGGAGGTTAAATAGATAAATAAATAAATATTATAGGATATTCTTACGCAGATTGACTAAGTCCCTCAGTAAGCTCTAGAAGGCTTGTATTGTGGGTACTCAAACAACGATATATGTAATATATAACTACTTAAATATATAAAAAAACACCCATAACTCAGGAACAAATATCTGTGCTCATCATAAAAATACCCTTACCGGGATTCGAATCCAGGACCATCGACTTCATAGGCACTTACCCACTAGGCAAAACCGGTCGTTAAAATCGAATTTATTTCGCCTGTATTTTTGTATGTCCGTTTCTTTAGTTGATCTGAAACCAAATCCCAACGAATTTAAGTGAAAAACGATATCTTGAAATCCTTGTCGATGATATCTTTAAGTTAATGATAAGATATTGCCGATATTTGCAATAAATCGAAGTAAACTTTTCTGAAGATATTAAAATTATATTGCAATTGTGCATGGTGCATGAACGTGGATTCGCATGGATGAAGGATGAAGGAAGACGCATATGTTTAAATAAATTATTAATAAGTATAAAAATGCCGAAAAAAGGCTTGTCACAACCAATAAATAACGTAATGTGACGGGATGCATATTTTATTTATAAACTACAGTCAATATAAGTACCTGTCTAAGCATAAATGTATGTAAGCCATGTGTAAGCCGAAAAATATTTTATGTTTGTAGACCGCGAGCCAGGAACAGATTTCCATGATCAATCGCCTCACGGGCGAAAACTCGTATAGTGGTTAACTGCTATGTATGACTAACCCTCGTGGACGTAAGCCGCCGCTCTATTGGTGGGTTGAGGAATGTCAGCCACCGAAACACAGATGATATTTCAGATGCTATTGTTACTTAAAAAAATAGTCAGCCGGTTATATCGCGGTGGTAAGAACGTCAGCTGGTCGCATGAACATGCAAAAAATAAGCGCTTTACCTTTTTATGATAGCAATAACAAATCATGAAACTTTGCAAGTAGCATTTCATCAGGTGAACCGCTTGAAACGGCATAAACGGATTACGGAATTTACGCATTATGTATATTTTGCGGACATAAAGTGGTAAATCGCGTATTTTTACATGTTCATTTTACAGCTGACGGCCTTTCCACCGCGATACAACTGGCTGACGATTTTTTTAAAATTTAAAACACGAACTAAAATATCAACTGACAAAGTATCAGCCGGGAGGCGATGACTGACAAAATATGCTCCTGGCCCGCGGTCAATTAATGTAAGTACAGTCAAGTGCAAAAATATGTATCGAAAGAATCATCTCATAAATATGGTACTACGCTCTTATTACATTGGAATAATGTGCTATGGGACATATTTTTGAGTAAGATGTGTACACCCCTATTTTTACACTTGACTGTACAAAATCTACAAAGCGCAGGTCTAAAAATATTAACATGCAGAATTATGAATAAGTGTGTATTTCTTGCTTGTATTTGTGCGAGTTTTGCATTATTATTAATATTATTACACTAAATGATTTTCAAGTCGACTGTCATGTTACTTGTCAAAATCGTTTAATTATTGTACACAATTACAAGTTCGCATCGTTCTTAATTTGACAAAAATCAGGGAGGAAACACGGTTTATTCAATTAAACCGACGTGGCAAAATTTAAACAGTTTATACAGCCATGACAGTCGCGTAGGCAGGGGGATAATGTAATTCCACACATGTCAACATGTCGTAAGCCGATTCTAATTTAGCATTCTAATTTAAATCTTGTTATGATACCTTGACACGACACGCAGTGCATCCCACAAGCACAAATAAGCCGTATAACAAGACTGTATAACGCGCGTGCGCTGGACCATTCAGCATGTAATTTTTATAAAAATATTAAAATAATTGTAAAGATCATGTCAAAACAAGATAAAACTGTAGCAAATTATCATATCAGAATCGGCTTCTAGAATCTAATTGTATGCGTAATAACGAGAATGCAATTTCGCCTGTATTGAAGTGCCCGTAGAATGTACAAAATGCATTTGAACTTGGAACTTAGTGGTAGATTATAGCCAATTTAGCTAATTGAGATGTAAATGTGAAATGGCGTCTTAACCAATTCATTCTCAAGAAATTTACCTTAGTGCCATAACCACTCACATACTTCATATTTTTCAGTGACCTATATTATTATAATAAAATAAGGGTGACAGCTGGTAACTACAGTAACCAAAATCAGTGTGAGTGGTTAAGACTAAAAAACTATTTTTAATCGGTTATTAGTGCTTATAAAAAGAAACATTTCTAATACACACTCAATATTTATACCAACATTATTAGGTAAGTTTTGAGCAATAACTTAATGACTTAATGAATCAGTGTACGTTCGAATTGGCCTATGAGTTTTTAGAACGTGTCTCTAGAATTCGTTCGTTATAATATACCTGCTAACGGCCAGATTCGAACTTTAAGATAGGTACTTAAAATATTAGGCCAAGACATGATATGATATACTAGATAAGTTACAGTACCTAGCTCATAAGAAAAAAATGCATGTTTCTTCAAGTAACATGTACGCATTTAAAATTACCGTCCACCTAAGTTCATCACTACATTTCTATATGGATCGGATATGTCAGTGTCGAAAGCTACGTTTTTGTTGGAAGAAACGTCACTTTTCACACTGACATACCCGATCCATATCTTATCTAGACCTAATATTTGACGTATTGAACGCCAAGAACACCTAAAGGCGTCGTTACTAGTCGTGCCCACAGCGCCAGGGACAACTACAGTACCCCTAGTGTAAATAAATTCGATTTCCAAACGTGACGTACGCGTTTGCGTTTAATCTCATTTTGTATTGGATTTCGAAAGAGCGCGCCAAGCGGGACGTTTTGGAACCTCAAAATCCTATACAAAATGAGACTTAACGCAAACGCGTTCGTCACGTTATGATGTCGATCAAAGTTACACTAGGGGTACAGGTATTCTGGCGGACGCTGTCAAAGTAATCTTCACACTGTCGAGTAAGGTTTACATTAGCTCCCTTGTGCCGATGTTTGTGTTTATGACATAAAGCATTCAAAGGGTTAAAATTCGAATCGGGCCGTAATTATGAATACGTCAAAACATGTTTGTGAGGATGTTGACACAGGAAACCACGAAATGTAGGTTTATACGATTGTACCCCGGACGCAACATCATTTCGAATTTATATTAGTCACGTGAATCTAACCGCCGCCGCCATACAATCGAAGTTACCCTCTATAAATTTTCCTGTTATTAAAGAATAAATATGACAAATCTGCGCGTCATCGTGAATGGCACCAACACAACATTCTGAAGTATCATATGATTCATACGGCCCGATTCGAATAATGATTAAGACACGTTTAAGATTTTGGAAAGATCGATAGCTAAACGACATGTCAAAATTGACATTTATTTCGATTCCGCTGTGATCCCAATAAGATCTATCTACGATATTTTTAACGTCAAAGTGACATTGGTTGCCAATTATACGACATACAAACGATATCTATAAGAATGAGAACTTATCTAAACCAGAACTTACCGTTATCGTATCTCATTCTTCGAATCAGGCCGATAGTTATTTCTAATTGTCTATGTGCGATCTATGTATGTCTGGTCAGTAGTAGTAAAAAAAAATTAACTCTCCCATAGAAAATGTCAAGGTCAGACAGCCAAAATGTATTAAACAGCCGATTTCGGGGTTGGCCCATAGTAAGAGTTGCTCAGTATGACCTGTATATTCACTCCGTACATTATTGCAGGTGACTTAATAAACACCTTGTAGGTATTATTACGTAAGTGTTCATATTAAGTTTCACAGAATTTAGGCAAAAGCGTAACTTCGATTGTATGAAAGCCGCTTTTTGGCGGCGATTTCGTGTGACTCTTAAGCAACACACGGATGTCACACATGTCTATGGACAATTAACCTTCAACGGTGTCGAATGCTACACCCCTTTTTTTATTACAATTTCTCTAACCTCAAAAGTAGTAGTAATTAACTTTTCTTCCGAAATTCCAGGGTTATGTAAACGACACTATAATTCAGTGGTCAGTGCATAGTTACTCAGATTTAATTTTGGACGAAAAAGTTACCACTACTTTTGAGGTTATAAAATTACTACTCTGAAAAAAGGAGTATAGCATAGTGATGGCATGCCAGCCGCTTCCGATTATGTCTCTAGAACAACACAACGGGCGTTGAGTCCACAATCACCGACATTATGTAAAGAGTAAACACTTGGCAAGGGACCAAGAGCAATGGACGCAAAAACGTACCTAATTCCGCTTTGGCCTGTATTACGGCGCTTACAACATGCTTTGGCATTCTTAATGCCATCCGGCTACTAGTTTACCTACAGTTTAGCGTGTGTTAAAGTAGGTGAGGAATAAATATATTTTACACTTACACAGTGTAAATGGGGCTATTTAAATGACGTAACTAACGGGCGTTGACTTTGAAACAAATTAAGGCAGATTTATTGGGTATGTGAACTGAACGATGTCTGCTCCTCCTCAGCTTTCTGCAATGTATTTTTTATCAATAAAATCGGGATATTGAATCAGGGAGAGGGGAATCAGGGTCTGGCGTTTGCGCGGGTTCGTACCTGGTGAAAAGGTTGTCCTTCGCCATTCAACGTAGTAACGCGGCTAGTGTGATACCTTTTTGACTAGGCTTTAGATAGTCTTAAGTTATTATTGTATGTACTTGATTTTTTTTATCAAATACCTATGTATACCGAAGTGCCTACCCACTCGATACAAACAGTTTAGAATTCAAAGTTCAGTACTTACTGATAAATAAATGGCTGAATTGGCAGTAGGCGTTGCAAATTGTAATGTTCGTAGAACTGACGAGATGGAGCCGACGATTTCTTAAGCGGAGACAATATACTAGCAAGTACAGCGTGGGGTGTTCGTCTAGAAAATATAACCTTGCATGCGAAAGCTATAGGGGCTTTTAAGTATAATACGAAGTATGATAGGAATTTTGAGTTACCTATAAATATTCATACTAAGTTTAATAGCTATACAGCGGCATACAGATTATTGCATTAGAGGTTGCATGTTAATCACATATGTCTAGAATGTAAAATAAAAACATATTCCTGTACCTAAACCTAGCTGCTGCCTGAACTAGCATTGGTTTTGCGAGCTCCATCTCTAAATTGTTTACGTCAATGATGGCGAATCTTCTTCATACGAGTTTCATCATTATTATTCTCTTTTTTTAATCTTGGCACAGTGTTACCGGTGTACAATAAGCATTTGTTTTGTCAGTGCCTATTTACTCTATGTGAGGGTCGAATGTCTCTGAAATAACTCATATCTTTATACTAATAAACCTAAGATCATTAATAAGGACAAGTGACAGTGCAGACGTTCAACATATCTACATGCCGATACCTCTTAACCTAAATATTCTAAAGTGCCAATTTTACGGCTTTCTGTATTTTACTTATTTATGATTAATACATATACCCATATTTACCTCTTCTTCTTCTTCTTCCTTGCTCCATCCCACTTTAGGTGGGGTCGGCTCTCCTAATTATTTTGCGCCACGAAATTCTGTCGAGGGTTGTCGGGTCGGTTAGATCGTTTTTCTTCAGAAGTTTGGTCATGCTGGTCCACCATGTTGACGGCGGGCTCTCTCTTTCTCCGGCAGGTTCTGAGCTTTTTTAGCAACGTACTCTTACCCATATAATAATAATAATAAAATTCTTTATTGTGCACTACTAAAGAAAAGCTCATATTACAAACAAAGACAGGACTTAAATTAGTAGGTAACAACAGGCGGACTTATCGCTATAAAGCCATATTTACCATTCACTGAAACTTCATCTTGAATTTCATATTAATTTTGGATATACAGTTATGTAATACTTGTAAATGGAACTAACATCATTTTATAAACCGGAAGTGTGGTATATCTGGGTACGAATAAAAAATAGAGGGATCGAGTCAGTAAATAAACTAATAAAAAAATTTCAATCACAATACTTTGATAATGTACAAGGTTGTTGGCTCAGCTGAAATACGCGTATACTGCAGAGTGCAGCGTATACATTTATATCGGAAACTACCATTAATTTTAGAATTCCATTTATGAAGACAGAATCTAAAAGCTTTTGCCTCAGTGTACTTACCTAAGTTTAGGATTCGCGTAGCGTAGGCGCTTTTTCCGCTCAATTAAAATAATACCTTGTTCACTTATACAGTAAGCAAAAGTGTTGTTAGTACTAAAATTGCTATACATTCTGACGTATGTTCAAATGAAATCTTAGACAAAATGTTTTCAGGTTAGAAAATATCTCGACTCCATTATCGAACACTAGCAATATTTGTCTTCCACCGACATCAACATTTGCATTCCATTTCGCGAGAATCAATGGAGTCGAAAGAAAGCGTTTCACCTTTTTATCGAAAATGTCGTTAGTCAAAAGTTCCGTTAGTCTAGAAGTTCTCTTAGTCAGGAAGTTTGGCACGTTGCACCCTCGAGTTGGACATTGTCTTCACCATATTTCAGGAAACGAAATTTATTATGCAACTTCCCCATTCTATTATATTGAATGAAGATAAAACTTTTAAACGTCGATACGTTTGAGAAAATGTGCAAGTACATTGGGTGTTTTATTTATAGTTGTGCAACGAGTGAGGTAAGTGAAATTTTGCAAACAAGGTCTTTAGATGCATGACAGCCGCAGGCTGAACTGCATTAAAGACTCGAGTTTTCAATGCTCTTACCCCCGGAGTTACACACAATGTTTTTCGTCACACTTGCGAAGAAAAAACTAAATTTTAACCGAAATGATTCTTAAATACGGTGAATTGTCAAACGTTCGTCCGCCATATTGTCATTCTTTGACAGGTTAGGCATCGAAGGCCCAGACCTATCCGGTATTCATCCACGATTGAAAATTCTGTAAAAATATTTTAAATGGCTATTAAATTAAACAAATTAAATATTTTTTAACATAAACAACAACAACATATGAATTAGTGACACAATTTACAAAGAAGCTGTAACTACTCCTGTGTGCTGTAAATTCATTTGTAGTTTTAAATGTATGTAAAATGTATAATTGTTGGTGCAATAAAGAATATTTACTTACTTACTCCCTCGGGAGTCAAAGCTTTTTTTCACACGGCCTGATTCGAAGAATGAAATACGATAACGATAAGTTCTGGTTTAGATACGGTTTGTATGTCGTATAATTGACAGAAGCAGCTCGATTCGGGCAACCAATGTCACTTTGACGTTAGAAATATCTTATTGGGATCACAGCGGAATCGAAATAAACGTGAATTTTGACATGTCGTTTAGTTATCGAACTTTTAGAGATATTTCCAAGATCTTAAACGTGTCTGAATCATTCTTCTAATCGGGCCGACAATCGATTACTCCCGCGGGACCAATAAATTACTTTCTCCATGAAACCTGCATGAAATAAGATCTTTTTCGAGTGATGTAAATAGTGTGATGAAAATATCATTATTCTAAAGTACAGTAATCATGCAGTTTTGAAAACGGGGAACCTATTACTCAACTCTGCGTTATAATTGTTGATGATTAAATATTTGTAAATAAGTGTATGACTACCTGTCTGCCTGCCTCGGAAGCCGATGGTCCTGGGTTAGAATCCCAGTAAGGGCATTTATTTGTGTGATGTTCATATGAGGATATTTGTTCCCGACTCATAGGTGTATCTATGTATTTAATTTATTTGACTCTGAGTACCCACAACAAAAGCCTTTTTGAACTTTTTGTGGGGCTTAGTCAATTTTTGTAAGAACGTGCAATATTTATTTATTTATATGTAAACTTTATCATGATCATATCTTTAAAGTATTTTAAAACGCATTAGCATAAAAGTAATTCGTCAATCAATCAATGTCGTAGTTGTTTGTATTAAAGTATAGTCAATAGGCTGTTCACGGGCAATCTTCGGCGCTGTATTGGTGAAAACTCAGTTCAAATTGGCACAGACGCGTCACTCAGATCTAGATTATTTACCTAGCCTAATCCGATAGGTTATTTGATTAGATATTATTATAGCTAGTCCTGTATCATGTCTTATAAAAAACCTTGTCCTATCTGCTCACTAATATACTTACTTACCCTCATATCATTAAATGCATTCTGGCATGTAGGTACTTTTAATCTTTTTTTTTCATATTTAATTGTGCGGGAATAGCATTTCTAGGTTTTGAAACCGTAGTTATTGTGTCAACCATTTATTTTTAACAAAGTTCGTTATACAGGCGATAGAGAACTATGAGATGAGAAGAGCTTGGAGCCTGGAGCTTAACTCTCAGCGGATTCCTTAACACCAGTTAATCATCCTTACATTACAAAGGTGACTTTAGGTAAACTATCCGTTCCTAGAATTAATAACTATTAAGGGGATAAAACCCTTAGGAAAAGAATTCCATACTTACTTAATAGTTTGCCTGAAGCCATAAGACGTGAAAAGAATAAGACTAAATTTAAATCTATGTTAAAAAAACGTTTTCATACATTGTAGTCATTAATTACCTACTATAAAAGTTATTTTTAGTTACATAACTAGAGACTGACAACCCCGCAGTCAAACTCATTGTTAAGTTTTATGGGGCTACGACTATTTTTGAGTTTTTAGAGAGACCATTGTATTTTAATAAATAAATAAAATAAAATAAAATAATAATGTGCCCAAGGATACGATGTATTTTGATGGTTACACACTTTACCAGGGTATACATATTTCAAAGTCAAATTTAAGAGCTTTGATGATGGTCGGTTCCTTTTTTTGATGTATAAAATACAAAATTGAATTGGTAAGGACCTACATAACCGTCATTGGTCTCAACAGATCTTTGGAACTTTTTTTTCTTTTGTTTAGCTTAGAACAATTTTTCAATCTCAGTTTTTTGTCTATTTTCAATGGGGCTAGTCAAAGTATCGAAGTAGCCTGGGTGTATATGACAATCCTACGAATAAAATCAAATTATTCTTTTTTTGGAATTTTATAGCCTGGATTCTAGCCATTTAAGGCATAGAACAAAACTAGAGACAGGTAAAACCTAGAGCTAACGCCATCTGTAAAAACCTTTCATTTTGAGAAAATGTTTTTTAGAAAGGGTTGACCTCTCTTCTCAATATTTAATCTAGGCGGAGTGTCAGGGTGACTCAGCCCGAATGTTAATGCATTCCGGCTGTAGATATATCGCGTTTCGAGACGTAATCGAAGCGCCGATGACGGCCACATCCATCATTTCGATATTTCCCTTTCGTCTCTTTTAAATGGAACACCTATTTGTAAATGCAAATTGAGGTTTGTTTGCCTTCCATTACAGGGAAGATGCAAATATTTTCTTGTACATCGGTCTTAGTTTTGCGAACATGAATCAAGCTTGATGGTCTGTACCTATAGATCGTGTCATTCACGATGACGCGAGGCTCGACTCGTATAGCCATGTTATTAATGGTTAGATTTGACAAATCTGCGAGTCATCGTGGATGACACGAACTATACTATACTATACTATACTATACTATAGGTTATAAATATTCTAATAAATATTACAGGACATTATTACACAAATTGACTAAGTCCCACAGTAAGCTCAGTAAGGCTTGTGTTGTAGGTACCTAGACAACGATATAGGTATATAATATATTATAATTATAAATACTTAAATACATAGAAACACCCATGACTCAGATATCCGTGTTCATTACACAAATATATGCTCTTACCAGGATTTGAACCCGGGACCATCAGCTTCATAGGCAGGGTCACTACCCACTAGGCCAGACCGGTCGACAAAGGTTTGCTGACGGAACAAGAATTTGATGTTGTATTGGGCGTTAAATATTGGCGTGTTCATGATTTATATAAATAATCCTTAGGATATTAAGAGCAATGTTATTTGGATACATGTAAATACATTTTATATTCATATTTAAATGAGTTCTAAGAATCAGCTTTAATGGTTACTAGCAATACTAAGTTTTATTTATGGAAAAAGCGAGTAGATTATATTTTACGTATTACTTGCTTATGTGAATCAGTTCTCTTCCAGGACTCTAACGATATGAAGAAAATCTACAATATAAAATATAAACATCCCTAGATTCTTAGAAAATTACAAATGTATCTGGCTAAGTTTTACTTCAAGATGGATTTATCTGTTACTTATTTTGCTAGGCTTCCTGGTCCAGCTGGGTTGGCAAGAATAGTGCCGACAACCTATCACGCAATACAGTGACGTCGATTTGCGGAAACCAAGCCCGTGAAAACCTATATGTATCTATACCTATGTGTTACCCATATGTTACAATAAAGATCAGTGAAAACGGGTATGAATTGAAGAACTATGCAAAGTAACTCGATTTGATTGGGTGTAGAATTTAAATGTAAAAACACTCTTTACATATAAATAAAACTAACAAAACCTAACAAGCATTACATACAAAAACTTATCTATAAAACTATAGTACAGTCAGCATCAAATAGATTGTGACGGCCAAAGTGGCCGAAAATATCGGGACACATCCTTGTTATTTCTATGGTAACAAAGGTGTGTTACGATATATTTGGTCACCTTAGCCGTCACTATATATTTGAAGCTGACTGTACTTCAATTGATCAAGTGTTTTTGTTATTCATATGATCTTGTTGCAAGCGGACGTTTTATTGTTATTATTATTTTAAACTTTATTTCACATAAAAAAAGAGTACAACAGGTGGACTTAATGCCAATAGGCATTCTCTACCAGTCAACCATAAGGCAAAACAGAAGAACTTCAAGGTGGGTGCAGTGAGATCTACGGGCTTCGTAGGCTTCTGCCTATGAGAGCCATTGGGCCACCCCACACTCGTCTGCCGACCGTCGGCGTCTAGCCAATTCTATGGCTGCTGCTCGAAAACGTTGGCGCAAATACGCAGCGACGCCGTCTTCCATAGCGCTGACTAGCTAGACGCCGACGCTCAAATCACGCTATTGTGGGGTCTCTCATAGATGCATCTCTAAACTTAGATAAAGCTCGTGCACGTGCTCAAACTTATGAAATGCGTGAAATTGTAAAGCCCCGTTTAGACGGACTTGCATGCAATATTCGATACTTGCTAACTACAGAGTATAATGAATTCAGTCGATCGACCAAATACCGCAATGTAACGAACATCGCATCTAAATTCTTGAACCCTCGAAACGAGGCTTAAGTGTATGTATAGGTTCAAATCTCGCAATTACGAGCCACTGCTTTATTCACGAAGACCGTTTATGAGTTCGATTTCCAAGCGTTCGTAATCTACTATTTCTACTTACCATTTGGCAGCCTTATTATATATATATATATATATATATATATATATATATATATATATTTTTTTTTTATAATAATAATAATTCAGCCTATATACGTCTCACTGCTGGGCACAGGCCTCCTCGCACGCGCGATAGGGCTTGGGCTATAGTCCCCACGCTAGCCCAATGCGGATTGGGGACTTCACATACACCTTTGAATTTCTTCTCAGATGTATACAGGTTTCCTCACGATGTTTTCCTTCACCGAAAAGCTAGTGGTAAATATCAAATGATATTTCGTACATAAGTTCCGAAAAACTCATTGGTACGAGTCAGGTTTTGTTCCCGCGCTCCGGATTGAAAGTCGGACGTCATATACACTCGGCCACCACCACATATCCTATCTATTATTTTATTTTATTATTATTAACATAAACAGATAAATCTTAAACAGATACGGAGTCCCACAAAACAGTTTACACGGTTTGATTGTGGGATCGTGCAGTCTCTACTCTCTTATATTTATATTATAATAAAATTCGTATCTACATCTATAGGCTTAATAATTACACTATATTACTTATTTTACGTTATCTTACCACAACAGGTCTGTGCGGCAGTCCTAAACATAAGCGCACTCGTGAATAGAGGCTCCTTGAGCGACGCAGCGTTCCTTAACCCATAAAAATATATTAACTCGTATAAATTGAGCATCGTCGGCGTTTTATTCTGCTCTTAAGCGATACGCTCTGTAGCTCGTAAACAGGGCTCATCAAACTCACGGATTATTGCCGACATGCGCGATATACAGGAGCATTCGTTATAACGGGGATGCAGAGATAGAATTATTTTAGGGCGTTCGCTAGTTGACGCGGTTGCACGGAACGGGAAAATAATATGAGCAGAGCTTCCTGGCGCGGACGCATTTTACTCACCTGTAATAGCACCCGCGTGCGTGCGCCCGCTCCGTGCACCCGCGTGAGCTAGCGGACGCCCTTAGGAAATGCTTTCCACGATTCACGCTATCCACGGCTAAAGTGGGGTTGACAAATTATTGTTGCTTCAGAAACTAATAAAATACCACTGACACTGACACATTTTATTGGGAGCTCTGCCTGCGGAGCCAACATGCCAATCGTTAACGTTCCGTGGCGTAGCGTAGTCACCTTTCTATCATTTTTCCATATTAGTGCGACAGTAACAGTTGCGTTTCGTTCGTTACGGAGCGGCAACCATACTTACTCAGCACAACACGACATAGGCGTTGTATTATGGTGTCTAATAAATTCTGATAAAAAAAACCGCACATTGAAGATCATTTACACGATGAGTCTCTTGTTCATAAAACTTTACAGGCCTCACTTAGTTCATTTACGTTCTATTTCTTTTTTACATATACATGTCAAAATAGCGCTGGTGGCCTAGCGGTAAGAGCGTGCGACTTGCAATACGGAGGTCGCGGGTTCAAACCCCGGCTGGTACCAATGAGTTTTTCGGAACTTAAGTACGAAATATCATTTGATATTTACCTGTTGCTTTTCGGTGAAGGAAAACATCGTGAGGAAACCGGACTAATCCTAACAAGGCCTAGTTTACCTTCTGGGTTGGAAGGTCAGATGGCAGTCGCTTTCGTAAAAATTAGTGCCTACGCCAAATCTTGGGGTTAGTTGTCAAGCGGACCCCAGGCTCCCATGAGCCGTGGCAAAATGCCGGGACAACGCGAGGAAGAAGAAGAAGACATGTCAAAATAACAGATAAAGACAAACGATTAATAGCTAAACTACGTTTATGAATAACGCCATTAAATTTCCTCGCCTCAAACAGACGTTTGTCGTTAAATTACGTGTAATAACTAATAACCTTTTGAGCTTTGATGAATAAATGACTTTCTTTGAAATTGATTGCTACAATTGTAAATCTCATCATTCGACCTTGTATTCATCCTTATGTCCTATTATGAGTTACCTAATCGTAGACGATGTTTTTAATTCTGTAGACAGTGTTATTTAACAACCTGGCACTTATCTCCTACGCTAATAGCATACAATTTCAAACCCTAAACCGTAAAAACACTCGCATCATGTAAATATGCCTTTAGATCCAACAGCAAAGCGTATAATGGTTTTAATAAAACTGTCATACTTTAATACTACGAATACCTGCTTTTCACCACTCTTCGCGACAAAAATTATATCTTCGGCCCTTAGATGGTTGGCAGTCCTCAACTGCGCGGTACTCCAGAAACTTTCTGCCTCGCACATCTAAACTATGGAATGAACTGTCGCCCGTGGTATTTCCGGACCGATACAACCTTTAAGAAAAGAGCGTTTCTTAAATTCCGGTAACGCAATCGCAACCTCTTTGGTATTGCAGTCATTGCAGGTGTCCATGGGCGACGGTAATCGCATAGCATCAGGCAATTCGTCTACTCGTTTGCCTTAAAAAAAACGATTCGATAGACTTGTGAAAACCACTCTAATAAAAACAATATCGAGATAGATTTAAAAACGCTCATACTATCACCCTATAAAGCTATTTGCATTATTTTGCAAATTGAAAACTGTTTTTGACATGCACGCTGCAGATTTCCCGGCGGACCGAACGTTTGTTGCGGATTATAAAGAACTCGTAATGTGGAATGAATAAAGGAGCACAGTCGCACAATGTTTTTATCCACAAGACTTTATCTGTGATTGAATTTGAGTTTTAGTTGGAGTTCCATAAGCTAAAAGTCCTTAGGGTTGTGCTTAAATGATGGAGCCTCGCTTTATTTAGCTAGCTGGCGCGGTTGCACGGAGCGGGTGAGCGGGTTAACGAAATATAGTATGAGCAACGCTAACTGGCGCGGACGCGTGCGACGGATTTTACCTACAATGGCACCCGCGTGCGTGCGCGAGCTGCGTGCACCCGCACCAGCTAGCGGGCGCCCTCAGAGTTAAAAACTTTACATACATTAAGAGGAAAGGGGACGGCTGCTTCTCCATACAAACGTAGTCCCCATTTTCCTCTCTGGATATTGACATTTATTTTTTTGATATACATTACGGAAAATGTTTTAACATAATTTGAAGTATACCTATTAACAATGGCTATGCTAAAAATTAGGAGCGAAAAACAGTTTTCATACAAATTTTAATTTTTTTAACTTTTATAATAATTTAAAAGACGAAAAACATCACGTAGAGGCTGTGGTCAATATACAATACAACGAATTGTGTCAAAATATTTTCAATAATGTTAACATCCAGAGAGGAAAATGAGGACTACGTTTGTATGAAAAGGCGATTTAGCGCGGGTCCTCCGCTTGTGTCTTAATTCTGACGGAACGAATTTTGGGATGTCTTTAGGTACTTACGGTACCATTATTTACGATGCACAAATTTAGTGGCACCAGCGACCCAAAAAGGAGCGTGTCATGCGATAGGAGAAACGGCATGGTATGTGATCTTTCAATCTTTCTTGTGATCAATCAAGATCGTGGATTTTACTAGACAGTGAAACATACATATACGATAGTACCAGTTATTAATTATGTGCTTTGGGAAGCATTACACCGCTCTCGCGTTAACACGATATTATAATAATGTTGTCATGGGAGCAGCGTGCATTAGGAGACTAATCACAAGACGTCGGCAAGCCATGGGCCCCGTGGGGCCTGTGGGGGAGCGCTAATACCATAGCTTGCGAGAACACCGTTGAGTTAATAAAATAGGGTAACATGACCTTGTCATGAAGCGGTGGTAGCCGAGTGGATATGACGTCCGACTTTCAATCCGGAGGTCGTGGGTTCAAATCCTGGCTCGTACCAATGAGTTTTTCGGAACTTATCTACGAAATGTCATTTGATATTGACCACTAGCTTTTCGGTGAAGGAAAACATCGTGAGGAAACCTGCATACATCTGCGAAGAAATTCAAAGTGTATGTGAAGTCCCCAATCCGCATTGGGCTAGCGTGGGGACTATAGCCCGAGCCCTCTCGCTCATGAGAGGAGGCCTGTGCCCAGCAGTGAGACGTATATAGGCTGAATTATATAACATGATCTTAACGCCTTAGACACGAAACACAAGTTCCAAACGTGCACGGCGCCTGACTCTGACGCCTACCGCCATACATTAGTGAAATCAAATGACGGCGAGCGGCAGCGTAGTGTGCACTTTTGGTAAGTACGGCCTGAGTGGCGAGCGTCCAACGGAGCGTTCGGCGGAGCGGACAGCTTGTCGGCTAGCGACAAAGTGCTCTATGCAGCGTACACTCATCAGGCTCATTATCTTGCATTTATTTTACATTAACGCCGCATGCCTCGGTCTACTGCACGTCCTTCTAAAGCGTCTTCTCAGATCGTACACTAAGATTTGTAATAATCATGAGCTGTGCTGATAAGCAATCGTGTTCTCAAAGGAGCGAATGTTTGAGACTTGAGTCTTCTGTAGAAATTCGACTTCTGACTCAGGAGAACTCACAACATTTTTAGTTTTTACAACAATTGTAAAGACGCGTAATACATCCAATTACATAGTATACTCGTAATATCGATTTTCTTCATAAAAATACTTATTGGGTACTTAGATCCTTAAAAATTTATAAAGAAGTCTTTATTACAGAATTCGTGATTAAAACGATTTGGAAATCTTCTAAGGTCTCATAAAACTGAGCTGATTTTTTCACTGACACATAAGGTTGAAGAGTTTCCCAACTCTAATCTGGATTATTTTAGTTCATCTGAGCCTTTGACTCGCTCGAGCAATAGGCAACCCTAGAGACCTCATTATAAATTGTTAAGTCGAGCCGCGTACTAAAATGATTCCTGGACTACTTGCAAATATATAAAATAGAATGGCTGTGACATACAGCGATGATGAAACTATAAGCGTTCCATTTTTGCCATCTTGACTACGGAACCCTAACAATGGACTTTTGTCTACGCTTTTGGTAGATACTAATTTTCTGTTCACAAAATTGAGAATTTTTGATTTCAGTAGGTACAGAACTTTGTACGAAATATTAATAACTTTTCCAGGAACCCGATTCTAATCTTAATTTCTTGTAATGAATTGATTATGCATATGATCTATCAGCGGTGGTTATGGATATGTCAATAACCGTTTCATATAAAGAGAAAGATTATAAAGTTCGAATCGCTCTCCGAGGGGCCTAGCCAAGATGTCATCGTTTGCAGAAAACGAAACGAAACGCTATTGTCTATCACTCTTCGCACTATTGTGCGATAGAGACCGACAGCGTTTCGTTTCTCTGCGAACGATTGTCATCTTGACCAGGCCCCCAGAGCATACCTTTAACGTCATAGGTACCTAATTTAGATTATTTTCGTAGCTATAGCTACTTAATAAGAGATTGTCCTAAGAGGACGGTCCCCACAAACACGACATAGAAACAAGAACATCAACACGTTTTAACGGTAATAAAACAACTGTAATAACGTGTACAAGTAACAGTACAGCCATAAAACAAGTGTATCATAATTAACGATGCAACGTTGCTCCACTCTTGTCGCCGTCAACTGAGTCTAATAAAGGTAGCATATGGCACATTATTAAGACAAGCATATTCATGACATAAATGTATCACGTATCATGGTAACACATAAACATAAAATAACTAATTTCAGGCGTGTGCCATTAAAAAAAAATTGTTTCCTTATCTGGAAGACGTGTAGTAGGAAGGGACAGGTAGAGAAGGCAGTAAGTAAGTAACACCTATATATATATCTATATACATTATAACATAACATCTAATTTTAGCTTCTCAAGGGTTACATTTGATTTAGTCAGTCCTCATGTAGTTGATGTAGTCTGTCACAGCCTTCATAGGTCGTGACAAATTTTCCACAAAATTGATGAACAACGTTTATTCAAGGACAATCATTTTTAAATAATAACAACATCCGCCTTACATTCTCCACCCTTTCACTACAACTCTTTATATTGTACATTAGTCTAAAGAAACAAAACAAAATCACTTGGTACCCGCGCCGGTAATTTTGTATTAAGTTGAGCAAACGCTTGCTTCAAGTAAGTACTTTGTCTGGAAAATTCTTTGTGAGGCTCCGTCGTAACAATAGCTCTTCATTCAAACATTATTTTCTCTACACCTTTGTTGCAAACCAGATAGTGGGGGCAACAATTGCTCTCTATTCAAGATTTGTTGGAATCAGTGTACCCTGAAAGACAACTATATAAAGTAATTATTGTAAATTTAATTTTTCCGTCCGGAATTTGCCTCTACAGGTCGCTTTGTGAACCGATTTGCGTGACATTTAGAAAGGTGATATTATGAAAAAAAATTCATAAACTGAAACGACATAAAGCTCCATATAATTATGTTATGGATATATACGTCCATTCGGTTATTGGTTTTTTTCAAAATGACGGAGCTATACTGTATAGCGCTCTGCGTGTCCAATATAATGATGCATTTAGGATGGTATTCAGGTTGCCGCGGTATTGTAGTGCTTCAGCGATGTTTGCTCAGGCACGAACATACTGTTTTTTCGCCATCATGAGGAAGCGATGCGCGTCACTCCTCACTCGCAGCCGAAGCAGCACGAACAGCATCCTAAGTACGCCGGCGCAGCGTTGGGACTCGCCCCTAGTCAAGCGGAACGTGTAGCTACACTCACCTGTTGCTGTGCCGCCGCGAAACTTATAAATGTTATGTTATGTTTTGTTTGTTTTGTCTAATTAACTGTAATACTAACTCTAGATACATAAGTCATTGCTACCTAACCCTATGGACGTCAAGTTCGAAATAAATATTTCAATTCAATTGAATATACCGGTTCATGAGGTACGCTCACAGTCTTTAACTCTTGACCCATCCACAGTTTAAGCTAATTTGGTTATCAATACTAACGCTATGACATCTCCAACGTAAAGTAAACCCTAAATGGCTCAACAATTTAAGTCCGTGACTGTACAATTATAAAAGCAATTACCCTTACCTGTGCAGTACCTAAGAGGAAAGAGGACGATCGAATCTCCACAAACGTAGTCCTCATTTTCCTCCCTGGATATTGACATTATGGAGAATATTTTATAGAATTTTATGTATTTTACTCATAGCTCTGCCCGACCGTTTGTTTTTTGTTTTTTTTTTTTTTATTATTGTATTGTAAAAGTTAGGAGCGAAAAACAGGTTTCATACAAATTTTGAAATGCTCCTAACTCTTATAATATTGAAAAAAATCAAACGGTCCCGACCGTGGCTATGATTAAAACAAATCAAATTGTGAAAAATATTTTCAATAATCTTAATATCCAGAGAGGAAAATGGGGACTACATTTTTATGGGAATGCGGTTTCGGGGCGGTCGTCCCCTTTTGTCTTAAGTACTTGAAAAGCCTATTGCGGGCTAGAACTAACGTCCGATCTTAACCTTCGGACTTTTGATTGACAGGGCCTCGGAGTTCCCTGTCGGGTTGGGCTTCCCACAGAACATATTAATAAGGTATTCCGCCCGTCGGTTAGTACTTTAACAATAAGGGTATCCTCCGTCTGATTTTCACACACAGCTGTCAAATTTGAAGCACGAATTACGCACACACGAATTATCTCTTATTAATGACTCTTTGGTGAGAAGTAACATTTCAATTACAAATATTATTGATATTTCACTTTTTGAAAACAAATACGAAATGCCATAAAATAATCCCAAACTATTTAAAAATTAGTAAGCTTAGAGTACTCACTTACTTAATAATAATAAGTTGTATGGGAGGTATGACTGCCGGATCGTCACCAAACGTCATCGTGGTCGGGCAGTCAAAAGGGTTTACTTGGGTCTACCAACTGGACGCCGTCCTGTTGGTCATCGTAATTATCGTTGGGCGGATAGAGTGGAGGCAGATCTCCGGGAACTCGGCGTCGGAGAATGGCGTGAATCCGCTCTGGACCGAGCAAGTGGCGTGCTCTTGCTTTGGAAGCCAAAACTCATTATGAGTCATCGCGCCAGCCAAGTAAGTATAGAAGGTATGAACTAATTATTTGTACGTTTAAAACTCGGTTAAACTCGTTTTAAACTTAATATTTATTAAGCTCAAACTTATTATAGGTAAATAAGTTTTCGTCAAACTCACTTTAAACTTACTAAACATGAAATGGGTTTGCACTTAAGCTTATTTATTTATCTATGCCGAAGCAAAATAAACCAATGAAACGATTGTATGCATTTGCTTCATTATAAAACCATCGCTTATCAGACCACCATACTACAAGTAAAAAGTGTCACAGCGAAGCGCAGTCATTAACAACGGAAAGTATTTCCGTTTCATATTTTGATTTTCGGTCCCATAAATTATTTCTGGAAATTTAAACTTGCTGCATTGCCGGCGGCGCTGGAGATAATAAATGTCCGGCGAACATACGGGGTTATTACTCTCGGGCAATCGTCACCGGACGAGTAATGCGCTTTTGTTAATGCTCAGGTGATTCGAACTTGTTTTAATAACAGATCGTAAACTTTACAAAACTGCGGTGGCAGCATTTATTCACCTGTCATTTTTATCACCTGTCACTTTCGCCCTTACGTACTTGTTAGAACGTGACAAGCATGGTGATAGGCGATAAAATGCGACCGTGCATAGCCCGCTGGTAATTTACAGTTCGGTAAGGGACTGTGTCATTTCAAACATAGATAGAGAGAATCATACTGTTGTCTTACGCTAGTATTAGCACCCAAAAAAGGGATGAGTAGTTTTTCTTCTTATTTACTGACAAATTGGGACTATATGACAAACAGAAAGACAGGTAGCTACACTAAACGTCGTGGTCGAAATTATCTTCACTCGCTCTTATTTTCATAACCGGCTTAGTACGAGTCGTCGAGGTCGAACCTAATTTGATGACTAAATAGCAAAAACTAACACAATAAAAGGAGTTAATAATGGACTTCCGCTAGTATTAAAAGCTCCGGCGTAGTAAGAAAGCCTACATTTGGTAATTGGTATTCTCATAAAAATAACACTTCGGGCTAGGTACCTATGTAGATATATGATACGTACTGTATTAAGTATAACAGGTATATTCATATCATTTTAAATTGACTGTAAAGGAAAATTTAATACACTTTGTTTACTTATAATGTTGAACATCTGGCTTAGTTGAAAGGCTAAAGTAGATTAGATACTTTATTGCCACCAACTATGTATGTATGCGTTTTGACGCTGATGGTACAGCTTACACAGTTTACAAAATTATTCGGGTTCTTAAGTCTTAAGACTCGTATTAATACATTCACTAGGCTAGGCGGTTTTTTTACATACGGTTTGTTCCGTGCTATCTTCGCTGTACGCTGGCTGCGCGTAGCTCGTGCTAGCAGTAAATGTTCATTTATACGTGCTATTGCTACGTCGTAGCACATAGTAGCATGTAGCAAGCTACAACCGAATATAGCAGCAAATCGTTGTAGTATACTTATGTACTGAAACGACTGTCATGTATAGTCGCCATCAGATATATTGACTATATTGATAATAGAAGCTCTGTCCAGATATTTTTGAAAACCTAAACGACTTCTTCATAGATGGTTGGCAGTCTTCAACTTACAGCCCGATTTGAAGAATGATTAAGACACGTTTAAGATCTTTAAAAGATCGATAACTAAACAACATGTCCAAATTGACGTTTATTTCGATTCCGCTGTGATCCCAATAAGATCCATCTACGATATTTCTAACGTCAAAGTGACATTGGTTGCCCGAATCAAGCTGCTTCTGTCAATTATACGATATATAAACGATATCTAAATGAGAATTTATCTAAACCAGAACTTATCGTTATCGTATCTCATTCTTCGAATCGGACCGTTAATACGTGCTATTGTTACGTAACACATCGTAGCAAGCTACAACCGTTGCAGCAAATTGTTGTAGTATATAATATGTAATGAAGTCGCCATCAGATATATTGACCATCTTGATAATAGAAACTCTCCAGATATTTTTGAAAACCTAAACTACTTCTTCTTAGATGGTTGGCAGTCCTCAACTGTTTTTTTTTTTCAGAAACTTCCTGCTTTACACAGCTAAATTGCGGAATGAACTGTCGCCCGCGGTATTGCCAAACCAATACAACCTTCAATCCTTCAAGAAAAGATCGTACGTCCATATTAAAGACAGGCGTTGTACTTGCAACTCCTCTTTTGTAACAGGTGTCCTTGGGCAACGGTAAACGAAAAAGAACTATAACGTAAAAAATACTTCGATTTATCTAATAGCGACTGTATAATAGGTAGGAAAAGGTGAAGGCGGAAGGGCACATAAGAAATTAGTGAATATTACCTACTAAATCGCAAAATGGCCATAAAAGAAATCCCACGAATATAAAACCAAGTATTGAGGACGAACATTTGTCCCAGTTTAACAGTTTGAATAATACATGGCTGATAGGTAATACCTTTAGTTGTTCACAATGCTTACTGAGCTCATTGTCTCGTAAGAACCAACCGACCGCAACCGGAATTTTTGCTGAAACCGAACCTTTGCTTAAAAACATGACATACCTAAACCTAAATTAATTTTTAACAACCAGAAACGTCTGCGACCGATGCTATTAAGCTTAGAATAAATCCAGAGGCCGTGAGTTCAAGTCTCACACAAGACAGTAATTTTTCCACTTTTAAATTTATACCTATACCTGCCGAAACCGAAACCGAAACTTCGACCGGACATTACCGAAAATACACGGCCCGATTCGAAGAATGAGATACGATAACGATAAGTTCTGGTTTAGATAAGTTCTCATTTAGATATCGTTTGTATGTCGTATAATTGGCTACTTGATTGGTAAATAATATCAATCTTGATTTTCCTGAGGATCAAATTTAAGCAACACAAAGGTCAGAAACGTGAGTTAAAGTCTGACGCTCGCACTCGACGCTTGAAACCTTGGATGTAATGTGACGTCACATTACATTAGTCCGTCCTAAATGTATGGAAGATCAAGAAAATTGCTCATTTGACCTTGAAATATTGCGTTTATGTATATAGTTGTTGTACAATTTATTTTTCAATAACATTTAAGCCTTCAAACCTTGTATTTTTTTATAATCTCAATATGTCTTTTTAATTTCTACTTTTTTATAATGAATGGCCCATTTCCTATCCATTTAGCTAAATGTTGTTATAATAATCAACATGTGTCAAGTACCCAATTGACAGAAGCAGCTCGATCCGGGCAACCAATGTCACTTTGACGTTAGAAATATCGTAAATAGATCTTATTGGGATCACATCGAAATAGAAATAAACGTCAATTTTGACATGTCGTTTGGTTATCGAGCTTTTAAAGATCTTTCCAAGATCTTAAACGTGTCTTAATCATTCTTCGAATCGGGCCGACAATTTCGGCGCGGCCGAAAGGTTCGCCAGTTTTATGGTCGAAACCAAACCTTCAGCCGAAACATGATTTTTAAGGGGCCCTCAGATTACCAGTTCGCCGGACGATATCGGCCTGTCAGTTATTCGCGATTGTCAGCTTTTGCAAATAACTGACAGTGGGTCCCTTTATGCCGATGCCGATATTGCCGATACCGAAACTTCGGTCGGATACTAACATAAATGTGATCTTCGATTGTTTTGACGATGTTCAAATACCTACATCAAATACTTTTTTCTTAGACTTTCCTGTTTTTAATCTTCGTTAACAACTATTTATTTTCATGACGCAGGGTTCAAAGATGAGACAAAACGTAACTCTAGGAACTTAAAACAAAAGATTCGGTAAAAGCAAAGCCAACTTAAAACAGTAAATTGCGTAGAGCTGAACACCTGCATAATGTCCCCGTCAATCATACCTCGGCGTGAAATTGAATCTCATGAGCGCAAATCACACAACCCTGTATTACCATATTATACAATACCAGTCACCTTGGTGACGCAAAAAATAAAATACAACCTTAGCATGACGATTTAGAGTCCATTATGAGGATTGAATAAATCGGCCGTGTGTATAGCCTGTTTCTTTATTATTACTATTTTCACACAGTACAAAATAAATCAAATTATTATATGAAAGTATTTTTCGTATGTGTTATGTGAAGCAAATAAGCGCTGATGGCCTAGCGGTAAGAGCGTGCGACTTGCAATCCGGAGGTCGCGGGTTCAAACCCCGACTTTTACTAATGAGTTTTTCTGAACTTATGTACGAAATATCATTTGATATTTACTCGTACCAGTCGCTTTTCGGTGAAGGAATACATCGTGAGGAAACCGGACTAATCCCAACAAGGCTTAGTTTACCCTCTGGGTTGGAAGGTCAGATGGCAGTCGCTTTCGTAAAAACTAGTGCCTACGCCAAATCTTGGGATTAGTTGTCAAGCGGACCCCAGGCTCCTATGAGCCGTGGCAAAATTCCGGGACAACGCGAGGAAGAAGAAGAAGTTATGTGAAGCAAAAGGCCAAAGGGCGCCGTAAGCCTTTAAGAGATTGCATATACTTGAGAAAATTCGACCCATGCCGCCGTGACCCAGACGGCTGATTGGTTTAGATTAGACATCTGCCGCGAATGCAGATTACGCTGGTTCGATCCCAACCCTGGACACTGGAGCTCTTGGTCACATATTCCTTCATATGTGACATCTATTTCAGTTTTTTTTTTTAAATACGTTGACGATCTTAAACACCCAATTAGCCTCAAGTAACCGTACTTGACAAATTGTCAAGAGAGTCGAGGTGAACGATTTCTATATCGACATAGAGAACAGTACCCCTAGTGTAAATTTATTCGATAGCGAGACGTGACGTACGCGTTTGCGTTAAGTCTCTTTTTGTATGGGATTTAGAAACAGCGCGCCAAGCGGGACGTTTTGGAAACTCAAAATCCCATATATACAAAAGGAGACTTAACGCAAACGCGTACATTACGTTTAGCTATTGAATAAATGTACACTAGGGGTACAGAACTTATTCCAAAACGGCAGTAACTGAATAAATATGGGAATGTGACTTAAGCACAAGATATTAAATATCTCGAAGAAACTTTTTGGTCGATCTTGCAATTGGCTCGATGCAAAAAAGGACACTAATTTTAAAATATTGCTGTCACTGTTGTTGAAAATAAAATGTTGTTGTGGGCGTAACTGGTGCCGATACATATTAAGTCAAATGTATCAAGGCGGAAAAGCATTGTTGTTTCTCTGGGAGTAGAACACTTTATAAACAAACAAACTTAGAAACCTATCCTACTCTATTGCCTTTCAAAACTGAACTATGCAAAACCTTTAAGAGTTTGAGAGTGGCTAAAAAAGCTTTCAGGCGAAAATAAAAAAAGCTTCAGATCAGAGCACTGTGTTTAAAATACGATGAAAAGTTAAATAACAATTGTCAATTCTCTGACTTAAAGTCAAGTAAATAATTAGGTAAGATTTATTTCGGTAATTCCGTATATTTTAGAATGTTAAACATTCTGAAAATCACCTCTAATTTCATCAAATCGGATTCATTTTCTGTCATCAATTTACTGAATTTCCCGTCATACTAAAGTACATATTTGAAATTACCCGAATGCCTACGAATACCTATACTAGTTACTTGCTAAAGGCACTTCTTTCTCTTCTTGAGGGAGAACTAAATTGTTTTTTGTAGTAATAATTCCGTTCCTAATTCCGTTCTTAGAAGTAAATATTTACTTTGCATAAATATTTTACTTTATTTTGGCGTGACAGCACGGGTAGCCAACATGTCTATTAGGACGAAAGTGGACGACCCGGGCGAAATCACCTTTTCATACAAATGTAGTCCTCATTTTCCTCTCTGGATATTAACATATTTTAACATAATTTGTTGTATATCAGTCACAGATATGCCCCTACGTTTGATTTTTTTCGAATTTCTAATTATTATAAGAGTTAGAAACATTTAAAATTTTGTATTTTGTTTTTCGCTCCTAATTTATATATATATATATATATATATATATATTTTTATAGGACATTATTACACAAATTGACTAAGTCCCACAGTAAGCTCAATAAAGCTTGTGTACAGGGTACCTACTTAGACAACGATATATATAATATATAAATATTTATAAATACTTAAATACAAAGAAAACACCCATGACTCAGGAAGAAATATCCATGCTCATCACACGAATAAATGCCCTTACCAGGATTTGAACCCGGGACCATCAGGCAGGGTCACTACCCACTAGGCCAAACCGGTCGTCGAAAATATTAATACATAAATCAAAAAAAGTCACGTACGTAGCTATGCTATGGTTAATATATATCAAAGGACGATAAAATATTTTCCAAAATGTCAATATCCAGCGAGGAAAGTGCGGACTGCGTTTGTATGGATCTTCGGCCGTCCCCTTTCCTCTTAATGTTCCGTAGCGAACGAAACGCAACTGTCACTGTCGCACTAATAAGGAAGAGTGATAGAAAGAGATGATTATGCTACGCTACGGAGCGTTAACGATTGGCATGCTGGCTAAGCACCCAAGTATTTTACTTTGCGTTGGTACCCCATTGCGCTATTTGAAACGATAAATTAAAACCCACCAAGGCAATGCATTAAATACAGTAACAATTATTTACATAATTACGTACCTACCTATTTATTCAGGTAGAGACATGAGACTTAGCACCGCCTACATAATCCTCGCACATTTATTATTTATTAAGAGCCATGATTTTAACTGCCAACCCGAACGGCCCTAGAATACATTGGCTGGGCCTGTACTATATTTAGTTAACCTCCCCAGACACCACGGGTCGCAACTCGCAACAGGTTTCATACGTAGTTATATCTGCTTCCCTAGTTCCCAATATCTATTGTGGAGTTCGCAGAGCAACAATTGAGTCCCGGCTCGCGCCTTCAATCGGATCCCGATTTTATTACCAGCATAAAACATATTGTACATACAATACATACATATATCTACGGATCATGTTGGAGATATTCGTATTTCCACGTAAGCTGTGTCATTTCAATATTATATCGAAGAATATTTCAATGCGTTGGATAGTAAAATATGTATTAGGATAAGAGTGGGTATGAAAAGTGCATCGATCATCACATTTTATGTATTTTACCTTAGTGCCAAATAAGAGATGTATTTTTTGTCGTTTTCTTCTACAAACACTTCTTCTTCCTCGCGTTGTCCCGGCATTTACGCCACGGTTCTTGGGAGCCTGAGGTCTAGTTTTTACGAAAGCGACTGCCATCTGACCTTCCAACCCAGAGGGTAAACTAGGCCTTATTAGGATTAGTCCGGTTTCTTCACGATGTTTTCCTCGACTGAAAACCGACTGGTAAACATCAAATGATATTTCGTACATAAGTTCCGAAAAACTCATTGGCACGAGCCGGGGTTTGAACCCGCGGCCTTCGGATTGAAAGCCGCACACTCTTACCGCTAGGCCACCAGCACTTCCTACCAACTTACATATTAGAAACACTTCCTTTAATAAAGTTTGTTTAGCCCTCATGTCTTGAAAGCCTCACAACGCTTAAAAGTCTACTTTTCAATAATTTAATTATTGTAATTTCAGAATCTTTCGCTTTCTTGGATATCAACATTAGCGCGAGCAGTAGAGGAGGAGGAGGGAGCAACTTTACCACCTTTTAAAACAAATACCTATTATTACGTTTACTCCTATTTCCTATTCGTATTTCTACAACTATATTGGTTACCTGCGAAAGTATTTTTCTTTCTTCTTTCTTTATACAAATTATTGTTCATCTTTATCGCATATTGTTTGTTTCAGTCGTAGGCGTTCAAAGAAACGTTCAGCATTGCCAAAAGCCTTATATTTCACTCGGTTAAAGACCTTTGACATTCGTGAACCAGTTGGCTCCACATTCACTGCCATAACAACGTGGCTGGATAGCGTTTACGAATAAATTGTTTTTCGTTTGGGGAAATTCCTATTATTATCATAGAATGATCCATTTGCATCGCAGATTGGGCCATGACTGTGACTTGTATGCCCCAATCAACAGTAACATGGACAGAATAAATTACAACACATTCTGACACATTTTCTTTCGTACCTACATGCGCTTTGTTAAAACGCCCCGAGCCATTTTAATTACGAATAATTAATTTATTTCACAAATCTGATTAAGATGCGACGGCCGGAAAGTTGCCACATTTAAAATATGATTCTCTCTATGTTTCTAGTAATTAACGTTTTGTAAATTTTGATTGTGCAAGCACTCCGGGTAGGTACAGTCGCCATCAGATATATCGGAGCGGTCGATGTGCTCACAAATATCTGAATACACCCGTATTGTCGAGGCGTTAGAGTGCGTGTTCAGATATTATTGAGCACCTCGACAGCGCCGATATATCTGATGGCGACTGTACTTGTTCTGCTCTGTGCCGTAGTTTATTCAGTGCTTTTATATTATATTTATATATTATAAAATAAATAGCGTTCTAGGGTTTTAAAAAAATGTAAAAGTAAGAGCTCATCTTACTGACTATACTCGTATGAGCGAATGAAGGAGCGGAATTAAACTAATAATTATGTACTTAATATCTTATATAGTCTTCACAAGTGTCAAGCCCGAATATTATTGAGATAAAGAGGAATATACAGTCGGCGTAAATGTGTTTAAATTTTTTGCCTTATTACAAAGGAGTAAAGGATAAAAATTTACTACTTAAGAGAGGGCGTAAAGCCCTTAAAATTTTCCCTCTCCATTTTTCCATTGCATTTGACTTTGATACTTAGATAAAAGCGGGTAACAATTGAATATAAAAACAAAATTTTTGCATTAGACCCTTCTTAATCAATTTTTGTTGACATTAACAAGATGCCAAGTACCTACACCAAGCGTGTCCGAAACCTAGTGCACACTAGCCTAGAACCAGAGTTAACTAAACCTATTAGGGCGGGTACAATGGAACGGGAGCCGCTCTGACCTCACCTACACGTTTTCTTACCTAGTAAGTGGCTTCGAATCGAATTTGAGACGTACAGAGCTCAATATGTACATAGCGATCCTGTTGTCAAAGGAAAGTGCTAAATAAGTATAGCGGGATAAAATGTATACATACTCACTGAAGTTGGGTAATGTAAAATTTGTGCACACGGATACCGGATGAAGGTCAATGTTTGCTTGGAAGAAAATAAATGACATGGCGGGGTATTCTGTTTGTTGTAACAGGTTATGAAATTGATTCATAGGCTTATCAGGCCTGTTCAAACGTACACTGATATCAAAATGACATCGAATAAATGAGGTCAATCAGTTATTGCGCACATATTTTACAGATTAATATAAAATGACCCGATGAGAGTACTAATAGAGTGTAGCATTATCCTAAACCTATTGATACCGAATATTGCAGTAGATTGTGCTTGATTAACTGTGTCGGTGTGACGGTATGCAAATGCCGGCTGTTACTGGCGATTACACGCAAACCCACTCGCCGCCGTCCCGTCTGCACTAGGACGCCTGTTGGTTTACTGCTAACTGTCTTGGCTAATGAATATCGATTCACAGTTTATGGCAATAAGTTAGACCTCAAATTGACTGAGATATTCAATCATCCACCTCGCAAAAATGTAACTTATGTACGCTCCAATTCTCATGCTATCCAATAAATGGAGTGATGATAATGATATCATCATGTTATCCCTCATTAGGGGCTCACAGATGAATTCTCCATATGTCGCGATCCTGAGTGGCTACTTCCAGCTCTTTCCAGCCGAGTCCAGTTGAGCCAGCCTCCTTCTCAACTGATCGCTTCCATGTGGTACGAGGCCGTCCCGACCGTCTACTGCCAGTCCATTGCCAGTGGAGACCCTGCTAGGACAGGTGGTTGTCCGGTCTACGAAATGATTATTAAAAATCCAAAATGCATGTGTGACTCGGGAATTTGTCAGCAATAAACTACAATGGCAGCTTGCTGAGCGGTGTGCTTGTTTGCCACCGTAGCCAAAAAATATTGTATAAACGGAGTGCGCACTTCAGTTTATAAATGTGTTAGACGTTAATAAAGAGGGGCTCGGCCGGCTTTAACGCAAATGGGCCCGCGAATTCGGTTAATTAATAAATATTTTGTGCCCATCAGCCGGCAATGTACTCTCCGCGCCAGAACGATACTGATGAAAAAAAGATCAGGCTTTCGGTTTATTCACATCTTGTGACAAAGAAAATCCGTGACGAAAATTAGAAAATTTTATGTAAGTACTGCGTGTATTTTAATACAACCGCAGAATTACGTAGGTCTTAGTGCTATGAAACTATTTTCACAGATATAACTGTATACATTTATTTCAAGGTAACATTTCTAAACAATTTATTTTATAATTCCAGGTTGTATTTGAAAAGGGACCATATTCGTAAAACGACAAGGTCTAATTTCGACATGGACTAGTCAAGTAAGTAAGCGCTTTTGAAAGTTAGCTGGATTGGTGAAAGAACTGCGGAGTGGTGGTTTCATTACGGGGCATTTGCATGTTATTCATTAGTTGGCTGGGGTGTCGAATAAATGCATAACGCCAACTTGGAGTGTATCAAAGTTGTTTAAACCTTGGACAATCAACTGAAGAGGGGACTGCAGTTTTTGCAGGTATATGTTTTTAGCGGCACTTAAAAGGCTAGTAAAATGTATGTACTGTGTATTTTACCAAGACGTTTCCGTGTCTTTTAAATAACGACAGAAGGTAAATTAATGAATTTAAAAATGTTAAGGGTCACTTTACTGAAACCTTAAATGAAATATGACGCCTTGATGAGTTTTACATTTTGTAATATTCTAGACTTATTTCAATAACTATTAGCTTAAATATTACTAAATTTCGTGATATTCAATATAAAAATGATGTACCTACTTATATCAACATAAATTCCGATATTTAAAAATATGTTTTAATTAATTTTTATTTAAAATGTTTTTTACTAGGTAGTTGACGATGACAATACTTCATTACATACTAACAGTAAAAAAATCTAGAATAAGTTTAAAGTAAGTTAGGTACAGAAGTATCATAGCAATAAAACATAATCTTCGTAAATAAGTACAGCCTGGTGTTTTACACTAACTTTTAGAGCAACTTAACAATGATATATGGAAGAGGGTAATTTATTTCTCTGCCTATTTACAAAACAAAAGTTTTAAAGCTCATAAAGGCCGGTCCTTAAATATGTTTTATTAATGAGATCCCTTTTATGGTATTTGTTCCAGTTTTATTACTTTTAGAGTGATTTGTTTGCCGTCAAGCTTGTACGAATAGCTTGCTACTTACTATCTCCTATTGCGTTACTCGTATTTGCACTAGTGTTAAAAATATGTGAATGTGTGTAGGTTTAAATATTTGGATATTTGTTCTTAATTTGGTATAAAGACGGCTAAACTGGTTTGGATACCACGAGGCGTGATCTGATTGTAATAACTTTAGACTCTGAACACTGACAGATCATATCCATAACAAATCCACATGACGCAGCGGCTTACGTGAGCGAATAACTCGCGAGTGCGACGAGGCGCGGAGCGGCGTGGCGCGGCGGCCCAACGGCATTCGCGTTCACAACGAGATCGCCCACGTAGGACACTTCCATAGGTATCAAAGGATTGAATTCACCCGCGCCGCGCCGCTTTGCGTTCGCGAGTTATTCGCTCACGTAAGCCACTGCGTAAAATTTAACGCCTGTTATTTCAGTATTCGCCTCCAAGTTACTATTTTCACGACTAATTAGTTTACACTATAGCCATAGGTAGGGTAGTAAGAAGAATATCAAATTAGTTTTAGAGTTTACGATTTCGAATGGGTTACTTGTCATGTTGTTGTTGCGTTTAAATCTTCTACTCGCTCTAATTGCTTTGCATTACTTACAATTCATATGTTACTTGGATGTAAACGAAATAAAATATATTGACGAATGACGTTTTAAAATGAGAGCTTAACTTCAATCGTATGACGGCTAGGTTTGTGTGACATTTAAAACAATCTAATGCCGGAGTACGAAAAGCAATACTTTTAACTGACCATCGGTGAACCTTATGCTTTTACAATAAGGTTCAAAAATTTACAATTAACAGCGTGAACGACCATACACGAAAACTCTGCCGCGCTTATGAAGCGTTACCGAGCACAACCTGTGGCGCGAGTTTTTGCATTTATTTACGTCACTTGACTCGTACTTTATTCATTCATCGGGATTAGCTTTTGTTTTGCGAATGGTTTAGTTTAATAGAGGTGCAATTTTATTGGTACAAACAGAATAGATATATTATTTAACTAACGATAAGCTACACTATCAATCGGCAGGAAATTAAATAAAACCGGCCAAGAGCATGTCGGGCCACGCTCAGTGTAGGGTTCCGTAGTGACTTAGGCGTCACAATAAGCTAAACTGGAGCTTAAAGTATAGTAAATTGTTAACCAAGGGATGAAACGGTACCTTTCGCCCGAGTTAAACAAATAGGCAAATTTGCATAATCAGTACCTAATTAAAGTAAGTCTTTTTACTATGAAAGGAAAACTTTTTGCGATAACTCAAAAACAGCTAAACTGATCATGTCCGCTATAGTTTTCATTTAATGTCTTTCTTAAGCTCTACTTCCACGATTTTTTTCATATTTTTTGGACCTATGGTTCAAAAGTTAGAGGGGGGGGGACACAATTTTTTTTTCTTTCGGAGTGATTATCTCCGAATATATTCACTTTATCAAAAAATGTTTCTTGAAAACCCCTATTAGTTTTGAAAGACCTTTCCAACGATACCCCATACTCTAGGGTTGAAGCGAAAAAAAAATTTCACCCCCACTTTACGTGTAGGGGAGGTACCCTAAAAAAAATTAAATTTTTAGATTTTATTGTACGACTTTGTCGGCTTTATTGATTTATATATCCATGCCAAATTTCAGCTTTCTAGCACTAACGACCACGGAGCAAAGCCTCGGACAGACAGACAGACAGACAGACAGACAGACAGACAGACAGACAGACAGACAGACGGACATGGCGAAACTATAAGGGTTCCGTTTTATGCCATTTGGCTACGGAACCCTAAAAAACAACCACCTACGGAGCGGCAGCTAATATTCACGTGCTTCGTGATATATTTTTTCATGTTATTGGCCTGAAAGAACTTATTCATAATAATCTGTTGCTAACTCGTGGTCCATTAAACTGTCTTCTCAAAGTGCTCAAAGGTATTATCAGATAAAATAGAATCTGTAAAGTTTAATTTTAAACGTAGTTTCATACTCATATCTATTATATTAACCTGTCGTGTGACAAGAGTGATCTAGCATTATTGAATTGAATTTGAATTGAATTGAATAATTTATTTCAGATTTACAACCATCTATATTTGCTAGTATAACTTAGGAACTAATGTTAATTTTGTACTTAATATAATATTACAACTATATTATTTAAATGTATTATGTACGCATTATCAATTGGAATCATCTCATACTCATATAAGCCATCAGTGTAAATACTTCGGCTATTTAAATTAATGGCATCATATTACGATAATAATCTATAGATAGGTATTTCTACAAAAAAATAATGAAAATAAAATAAAAGATTGTATCATTTTATTCAATTTGACACGCTGTCACAGAGTAAGCATTTGTTCATTTGCGCGACCACTGGCTTGCGATATTGCAGAAAAGCGATACCCTTATATTGAGTCACGATCTTAATGAAATATTTAGAATGGCATTTCGAGGAAAAATAATGTAATAAAAACCTTTTTTATTTCCATTGGACTATAAAGTATTATTTAAATTATTTCTTTAGGCTACTAAATTCAGTGGAGGGCGTAAATTCAGACAAAGCGTATTATAAATTAGTTTCTGAAAACTAAATCTAACTATATTGTTTTCTAGGTAAAGGAAAACGGAATGTATTATTGACGACCGTTCTGGTCTAGTGGGTAGTGACACTAGTGACCTATGAAGCAGATGGTTCTGAGTTCAAATCCCGGTAAGGGTATTTATTAGTGTGATGAGCATGGATATTTGTTCCTGAGTCGTATATATATCGTTGACTGAGTACCCATAACACAAGCTTTCTTGAGGTTGCTTTGGGGCTTCGTCAATTTGTATAATAATGTCCTATAATATTTATTTATTATTATTTTATTTATTTATTTATCATACAAAAAATCACATACTGCCGATCTCAGATCCGTTGTAGCTAAAAATTACGTAAAAATATTAAATACAGCCAAAACCAATATCATTATTTAACAGACGTCAGTTTAAAATACGATTATGGGAATATCATTTTCGTATATTCGAATGATAGAATGTCTCGTCGCCGTCGCGCTCAGTTACTTTCAACCAAACTTCATTACCTATTTTAGTATAGACACACAGGATAATGAAATGGTTCAGAGTCTTCCATCCAAATAAATCAAAAACTGATCTTTTTAATCAAATTACATATTTTAGTAAGGCGCATTGGAATAACTTCGAAAGCAGGGTAATATTGGAAATAGCTACTAAACTAGAAGCACTTTCTATTGCAGCAGCAGTAAACAAGATCCTACCGAAAATATTTTCATGTAAAATGTTGCTAAGACGAAACCATAAAGCTCGCACTTTCAAAAT
Source organism: Cydia pomonella (assembly GCF_033807575.1). Taxonomy (NCBI): domain Eukaryota; kingdom Metazoa; phylum Arthropoda; class Insecta; order Lepidoptera; family Tortricidae; genus Cydia; species Cydia pomonella. The sequence goes on along the minus strand of NC_084721.1, from coordinate 4,755,657 downwards.
GTTGTCAGATCTCACGTAGAGTCAAGCTGCTAACTCTACAAGCCCTAACGTCACAAACTACACCTTAGTCAAAATATGTGGCGTGGCCGTTTTTTAGGGTTCCGTAGCCAAATGGCATAAAACGGAACCCTTATAGTTTCGCCATGTCCGTCTGTCTGTCTGTCTGTCTGTCTGTCTGTCTGTCGGTCTGTCGGTCTGTCTGTCTGTCTGTCTGTCCGAGGCTTTGCTCCGTGGTCGTTAGTGCTAGAAAGCTGAAATTTGGCATGGATGTATAAATCAATAAAGCCGACAAAGTCGTACAATAAAATCTAAAAATTAATTTTTTTCAGGGTACCTCCCCTACACGTAAAGTGGGGGTGAATTTTTTTTTCGCTTCAACCCTAGAGTGTGGGGTATCGTTGGAAAGGTCTTTCAAAACTAATAGGGGTTTTCAAGAAACATTTCTTGATAAAGTGAATATATTCGGAGATAATCGCTCCGAAAGAAAAAAAAAATGTGTCCCCCCCCCTCTAACTTTTGAACCATAGGTCCAAAAAATATGAAAAAAATCGTGGAAGTAGAGCTTAAGAAAGACATTAAATGAAAACTATAGCGGACATGATCAGTTTAGCTGTTTTTGAGTTATCGCAAAAAGTTTTCCCTTCATAGTAAAAAGACTTACTTTAATTAGGTACTGATTATGCAAATTTGCCTATTTGTTTAACTCGGGTCAAAGGTACCGTTTCATCCCTTGGTTAACAATTTACTATACTTTAAGCTCCAGTTTAGCTTATAGTGACGGAAGAGTAACTACGGAACCCTACACTGAGCGTGGCCCGACATGCTCTTGGCCGGTTATTTAGTATGTTAATACTAGCTTACGTATCCAATTTCAGCTCTCTAGGACTTCAGGAACTACCCTAAGAGTTTTGATGATCATCAGTGAATTAGTGAGTGAATCAGTGATGAAATCGGATTTTTTAAATATAAATAAAATCTTAAGTATAAGAGCTACGCAATTGAAACTTTTTTGTTTAATAAGGTCCACCTTTGACATCATATCTCGAGAATTTTGTTTATAAGATAATCCAAACCGAAGTTGTGATGGTTCAAAGAAACGATAAAGCGCTTCGAGAAAAGGTAGCTAGTGCCTTTGCCTTTCGCTTGGATCGTCTTGGCGGTTGGCATGGGGGCACTGCCTTGCCCCCAGATTATACGATAAGCATTGCAGTAGCGTAAGGGTTTCTAAAGTATGAAGTGCTTCTAGTTTAGTAGATATCAGCCATTTTCAAAATTATCCCGCTTTCAAACCCAGTGCACCTTAATGTTACTAAGTAGGTAATGAAAATACCTACGATATTTAAATTACACTGCCAATGACTACCTACATAATTATAAATAGTGGTACAAAGTACATGCATTCATTCAAACCCTTCACAAGCGAGTGTGTGGTCATGACCACAAATCGCATGAGTTGAGCGAGCAAAGCGGGAATGCCACGGCTCTCGACTGCCGAATTCCAATGCTGTCTGATCACAGCATGAGTGGGAGTGTAACACTTGCCAGTGGATTATACGATAACAAGCTAACATACTTAATGACATTATAAAATTTTTACTCGTTACTTTCTGGGAGTTCCCGATATTCTGGTGCTAGCGTCATCGCATCGTCACGAAACGTCATTTTTTAATAGTCTATTTGAGTATCCCCGTTACTGGGCAAAAGCCTTTTCCACGGCCTTCAAAGTCGTCTCGTCGTCTCCGCCTGGGCGTGCCCTGCCCACGCTTGTCTAACAAGGAAATCTTACAAAAACAGTATATCGGTAAATAAATAAAAACTTATGTTATACTTGCAAGTAGTTCATTTAAAATTTATCTGAGTTACGGCATTATTTTCGGTCGCATCGCTAAAGGCGAATTTAAAAAAGTTGTGGCTTTCGGACGGAACTTAACCAAAAGATGTGGGCGGTTAGGTAGTTTTGTATATATGTATTATATAGTATAGTATGTATTATATATTATAACTATAGATGACTACTTACATATTTGTTTTATTTCATATCCCATTTATATATTGTAGGTTATAGGACTTATAGGTTTACCTATCTTTTAGGAAACTAAATATTATCTTTTATGCCGTTTACTAAAATTTTAATGTCTACCGTTCTCCAAGTCTACCTCAATTGCTCAAAGGTTAACTGGAAGAGATCCCTGAAAGGAATAAGTTCGCCTTTGTACAAATAATGTGTGTTCTTTCCTGTTTTATGTACAATAAAGTGTTTTACTACTACTAGTTTTTGGTATTGTCGTTCCAACAACAAATGAAACTCAAGTGAACCAAAATAAAAATTTCAAGGAGAGATTTTCATGTTAGACAAACATGAAAATATTTCCGTGGTCCGTTGGTCCACTAGGTTTAGCACTGTTGATGTAATATAAAAATATCTCGGCGTGTATTAATAAATCCTCCGAGGTCATTTATTATTTTCCAGTACTGTACACAGTCTAGTGCATGTAATATCCTTAAAAGCTAAGACGGTCGTTTGTTCACCCGGTAACAATATCCTTTGTCAGCAAGGAAAGTAATCCTCGCTCTAAACCGCTTAAAAACTGCGAACGAACAGTGGCCCAAGGAAATTATTTATTTAAAGGGGTTGACGGAATGAAGACTTTGATTGCGCTGCCGATGTATCTGCATCACAAAGGAGACTCTTTTTAATTAGCAGACATTTCCAAAGTCTCCTGCGCATATAAATGAATGAAGATTAGCGCGGGGGCCGTGAACAGTTCACTTCCCATTTTTCATTTGACAGGGCTTTGAAGATTCCACTTTATTTTGGGAACTTAATTGAACGAAATGAAGATGGCTCTTTTCCGCACCTGATAAGAGCGAAAGTTTTTACAAGCTTCTTAGCTCTTAAAACGTTCTTGCACTTGTGTTGTTACTACTTTTTTGAGGATTATAAGAAGCTATAACATCCGATGTAATACAAACGTTAGTTCGAAATAGCTCTTGTAAATACATTAGTTAGATTTTGATAGTGTTTTCAGTAATCAGAGCAGAAGAACAGAAGCTTGCAAATTGCGGAAATCTTTCTCTTTTAATCCAATTAAGGCGTAATTAGAGTGACAAAGAAAATGCCTGCAATTCGTGAACTTCGATGTTCGCGGTAGGCCCTCAGACCTAAGTACAGGACCTCTGACCCACAGATATGTTGCCAAATAAATGTTTACGAAATTAAGGCAGTTGAAACGCTCAGAAACAAAATCTCGCGGAAAGGACTTAGGTATTTATCAAAGCCAAACGATTCAGAATGTTTGCAACTCAAACAAACTGAGTTCGAATGACATTTTTCGAACAAAACAAATGGTCTTTACTTACCAGGATTTTCAACGTACGCATGAATTTTACTCATACGACGGACAAGATCCGCTTCCCAATATTTATGTTAAACTTACCAGAGACAAAGTTGAGAAACAAACTCAAGCTTAGACTAAAGACACTGCCAACCGCAGACCGCACGTCGAAGCAAAAAAGGACGATAACTTAATCCTCTAATGATCAACTTTCACAATAGCGGCTCAAGTTGCTTACGAGTCTTACGACCCATTGAAACCAAACAGTCGTATGTAACATGATTAAGTCAATAAGAAAAGCCCATTTGCTATAAGTACGGTACGGGATAATTGAAAAGTTTTTCCAGTGCGAACTCCTGCTTAACTGCTGCATTTTTAAAGCGAAAGTTGCACTTAATTCTAAAACAAAACTGTATACATTGTTAACGAACAAACAAACTTGTGCGATCGGTACTGCGGCGTGAACTGTTAGATGCAGCGTCTAATTATACACAAAACTCGTACATAATAAAAATATTTACTTGGTCGTTAGCGGTCTACCTAACTCTCTAATAGCTCTACTATACAACACGATTGTAAAAAATATATAATATGAATTTTAGATGAACCTAACCACAACGATTTTTACGCTTTCTAATATTAAAATCGTTATCATCAGTCTGAACTCTGGACTGATACATAGATTCCGTTATTGAATTTTCGAGATATGAGGGATAAACAATGAAAGTTCTTCAAAACTGTTGGAGGACATTTTGAGAATGCGATTGCTTTACTTATTTATATTCATCATATCAGTTATATTTTTTGATAAATTACGGTAGTTTATCACAACAACGTTTGTTTTTGTTATTATTGGATTCCCCGAAGTTTGCAAAAGATACCACGTACAAAAAACAGGATTCAGTGAATAAAATGTTAACTTATCGAATAATAAAGTCCCTTGGTAAATATTTTTACTACAGGAAAAACGTACCAAAGTAGTAAATGAAATATCTCTCCTATCCCCACAACTTCCCCGCCATAACGTCTGATCTCGGCGAAAATAAAATTTACTACGTGGCTGAAACGAATGTGTTCCGTTGCTCTCGGAAAAAGTTAAAAAGATTACAAAGTTTCTTGTGGTTGTGGCATGCGATCGCGGTGGCTGTCTCGGCGGACGCGTTATTGTTTATGCAGGACATAAAGACGGCTAGATGTGTCCGGTGCATTTACCTATCAATGCGTTTAGTGCTGAAACATTTCAACATCAAATAAGCAGCTATCTCTAATTTTCAAAACACTCTGCTGAGAAAGATGGAGAAAGTGTCAGCGAAAGCATAGATGTAATAACCCCTTATAGGCGAGTGACTATTTGATGCAGTTTATCGACGGACTGCAGTATGGCGTTCATCAAAAAAGGAATATACAGGTTGAAGTTCAGCAATGTGTAAGTTCTTGAAGTTGCAGGTGTTCATAGGCTGCTGTAACCGCTTACAATTAAAAGGGTCATAAGCATGTCTTCCACCGAAATGGTATAAAAACGTTAAGTTATTTGTTAGAGTTTATGTGACAATTTGTATTCAATTTATGTAATAAGTTTAACGATTTTTTAAAATAATTAACTTAAACCAAACTTCCGTGAGACACAGACTTATTACATATATTCAAAATCTGCCGGTTCGCCAGCTCCTGACGACACTCCTCGATATGGAGTGAAACATATCGAGCGTTTTTCAATTTAAAATACGTGAGTGACCCGTCTTAACATAATATTTGATTTAAACCACTTCAATCAATTTGGTTTACGCCGTATGCTTGTTTGACACCGTCGTGGTATGAAAAAAACCTACCTAAGCCCATCATAAAATTGAGTCGGTCCGCCAATTCCCTCCATAGTTACCTGAAAATAAAATCCAACGACGTTATCCAGCTCGTTAAATGTAATGATTCCTAACCCTCACTAATATTTTTTGATTTAATTCTAAGATGTTATTCCGAGCGCCGGCTGTCCGAGGACATATGGAAACCAGTGTTTGTGGGAGCTGTGTTAGACATAGTAGTTAATCATCATATTAACCGAAACACGTTATCTGCTTAGTTTGCTGTAGGTTCATACAGCAGAGTTTTTGAAAAATCTTAGCGCTTTTTATGACGGTACTACACGATACGGATAAGTTTACCAAAAAAAAAATTACAATCTTGAGGACGTTCTCTAGTAACTTCATCTATTTGAAACATCAGGTTAAACCCTATCTTGACTTTTGCTCGATAGAAAAAATCACAAACATAGGTGTAAAACGCACTTTAAAATTTGTAACAATTGATGCAGAAAAGCTAAAAAAGATTGAGATCATTGATTACTTTATTGTTAAAACTTACAAGAAATGAGTTCTAAAACATGATATCCGCGAACTAGGGCACGCACAGCCGTCTCGCTCACGATTACGCTCAGTGAGAGTGAGAGAAGAACCTGAACTCATGGGGCATTAGGCGTCTTCCAGGGATCTCCACAAGAACCTGTCATGCGCTGCCCACATCCAACGGTTCCCTACCACATCTACTCGGTCCACCCAATTGGACCCTTATGTGGCTGCGTCCTCCAATTCGCTGTCGCCACTCAATGAACAATGAGCCTGGCACGGCATGGTTCTCTTGATTTTTAGGGTATGAAGGGATCTCTTTATTTTTAATTTGAACCCGCAGAGAAATTCCGATTGTTCCATTACCATAGTCATCTATTTTAGTGTTGTAATTTGTTGTAAGCTCGGGCCCGACCCCGTCTCGGTCTAGCGTGAGTCATCCATAATGCAACTTATCTATAACTTTTGGGTCCACAAAATAATATTTTTATTCTATTATTTTGTACTGGTCTCGTAGTACGCCGGTTAGAGTGAGAACCTTGATTCGGTCGTTCGCGCATCAATACAAGGGCCAGAATCAGTATTAGCGCCGCCTTGGGAGCGGCTGCTCCCGCGCCGCAGATGGTTATTGAGTTACATTATTGGGAGGTAAAAGGTCTAACAAAATAAGTATTTACGAATATACTTCTATATTGCCATAAAGATAGAAAGTCAAATGGGCAATAAAAAAAAAACACAAAACCTATTCACACATTTAAAAGAAGATTTGAGTATACATAATTTTTTATTTCATAATAGCATAAATATCTGGGAGAACAAAGAAAAATGTACAAATGGCGGACCCAATACCAAAAGGCATTATCTACCAATCGTTAGATCGATTTTTCGCCCCCGATAGCAAATTACATCGAATTTTTTAGAGCCGTTTCCGATATCCCTCAAATATATATATCTTATATATAATATATGTATACATGAATTCCTCGTTTAAAGGTAAGAGTATAAGATATTATACATTAATACGTATTATGATCGTCAAAAAAAAGAGACAGCAGAAAAGAAAAATAGCTATCGATAGAAATGTTAGTAGAAATAATAGAAGGTATATTAAATCATACTTGGTAGGTACGTACTATATGGGCCTCTTCAAAAAAGGGTCAGCCCTTTCAAAACCCCGTAAACTTCACGTATGCCTGCACAGTAACTACGTTCTATGCATGTGGGCAGTACGCTTGTTTGCCCCTTGGCTAGATGAGATAGATTTATAGAGGGGTTAACAAGATGTAATAAAATAGGAAGGGTATACTAACGCATATACTTGCTGTAGTTAAAGAAAAAAGGCGTAAATGCGTGGGAAATACTGAAAGTTCGTATTGATAGTGAAAGAAAAAGTTTAGTGTTTGAAAATCTAACTCCTTAATAATTGTTTGAAGTATTATTTATACATATGTGTGTGATGTGGACTTTAGGAATGCTAGCAGATCGAAAATTGTTATCGAGCATTTTTTATAATTTTAACCCGAGAATTTTTTCGTAGAGTTTTATACGAATTTCAATGTACCCTAAGTCTATAACAGCTTTATACCAGGCTTCTAATACTATCTGATTATGAAAGTTGTCTTGCGACAGTTTGTGATAGGTTTCATAAATTTATTTTCACCACACCAACTGGTAAAGACCCTCTTAATTGTTCTAAAACGTATGAGAAAGTTGAATTTTATCCAAATGTGGGGCAAAGTAATCAGATGCAAATGTAGAACCTTGAGATTTTGTTTTTGGCCTTTGTATGGAGAGTTGCCCGATTTGGACGACCATAGAAAAAAAAAATTGCGCGTCAACAAAATTTTTCTTCTACTTTGCCCTAATCATAACACGATAGCAAATATTAGATTGTTTCCTCATGTTAGGTATAATTGACTTTTAAATTATGATTTTGAATGTTTTTGTTTATTACGTTCATTTGGATTTGATTTGCTTTGCTTGTCTTGGTATTTCATAGTTAGTATTTCCCTCGCAACGCTCAAGATTACACTTCTTAAACGACACACTACGCTCGTAGTTCAATTTTGGAATCTTTTGCTTGCTCGGTTATCAATATTAGCGGTTAAACAACAACTTTGCCCCCTTGTAAAACAAATAACTATTGCTTTCATATTAATCTTACGGATGATAATCAAGAAAGAAGTCTTTCAATAGTTCAATAAGCTCAATAATAATAAGTTACAAAAAGTCACATACCAGCAGATCCAGACAACCTTAAGTATCCAAATGAGTCAATTAAAAAAAATCCGACTTGCACAAGTAAACGTCAGAAAATATGAATCTAAATAGATACCCCACCAACGCCATACAAAATCACTCAGAGCCAAAAATTTCATAGAAAAAATGCCCAGAGAAAAATGGGCCGTGTACTTCTCAAGATAATCCTATTGTAAGCGTTGTCAGAAAGAGTCATGAAATGTAATTATAAAAGAAAATGATACAATCTACTACAGTTTTTGAGACGACACGAACTTTCAGTATAACCTACGTAGAAATGAAAATATCAGACACAAGTGATTTTTTATAAACACCAATCAGTTGTCTGTCAATCTGAAAAAAAGAATGATTTTAGGCTGTCACTGAATCAGTTAAGACGAGAGACAATCACTACAGTCAGTCTGTAATTTCAACTACTTGTGAGATAAGACCTTAAATTTAGCGTAATTGTTTAGTGAGATGACAAGACAATTAATTTCTCAATAAGTATCATTTTTTTATTATTACACTCTAATATAAAAATAAATACATAACTGATATCGTCTCTTCTTCTTCTTCCTCGCGTTGTCCCGGCATTTTGCCACGGCTCAAGGGAGCCTGGGGTCCGCTTGACAACTAATCCCAAGATTTGGCGTAGGCACTAGTTTTTACGAAAGCGACTGCCATCTGACCTTCCAACCCAGAGGGTAAACTAGGCCTTGTTGGGATTAGTCCGGTTTCCTCACGATGTTCTCCTTCACCGAAAAGCGACTGGTAAATATCAAATAATATTTCGTACATAAGTTCCGAAAAACTCATTGGTACGAGTCGGGTTTGACCTCCTCCGGATTGCAAGTCGCACGCTCTTACCGCTAGGCCACCAGCGCTTACATAACTGATATCGTCGAAAAAATAAATATTATGAATACACGTATTTATGGAATTATCGGTTGTAAAAGTAAAATCTTGTCTTGAAAGTCACTAAATCCTAAAGAAGCCATAGTAACCGCCTAATATCAAAAACCCTAATCTATGTAATGTATGTACGAGTATGTATGTGTTGGTATGTCTATAAGTCATACCAACTTCTAATCAAAATAACCAAAAAACAGTTTCTTAGGGTCTTTGTTTGTTGGCTGCCTTTACCCAAAACCGGGAAACCATTAACTATTATTTAGTAAAATCGATACACAAAACAAGATTAGTCGGGTGTACTGGTCGACGAGGGCTTATCCTGCGTCGTCTAACAAGGGTTGCTGTAAGTCGGGTTAAAAGACACCCCAACCCCATCAAGGCCTTGAAGGTATCTGAATATACAGCTGTATAAAAGCAGCAGGTGCGAAAACTTCAGTTAATGCTCCAGCCCCGGGCTCATTTAGTGTTATTACTAATTTTCAAATCTGGGACTACTTTCATGTCATATTTTTTCGTGGAAGGTAATAAAACTGCGTGGATAAATTACAAACTGAAATATATACTAAAGAAATTGAATGAATCTCAGATCTCAAATTATCGATATAATTAAATTATGAATAAGTAACCTATAAAACTTCAAACCTAAATCTAAAATAAATAAAACTTGCACATTATAACAATATTTATCTCTCTTCGTTCGCTCATGACTGTGAAATGTTATCAATGTATAGTCTATATTAGGAGCGTATTGATTTACTTCCATTGATTGTTATTAATCATTTGTCCACCTGGTCTGTGTCTTGAGATTCAACTACATACTATGAACTGCGTAAACTTTAGAAGAATTTGAGTGTTGTATGCCCAATATGCCTGCACCAAAGGGTGTAGCAGGATAGCCTAGGAAAAATTGCCCCCAGCGATTTTGGGCCGAAACTGTAATCAAACGATGCCTTTTGGGGAGGTTATACTCTGCACAAAGTTTCATCCCTCTGTTACCACCTGGGGGTGAAAAACACCCGATTAACCCCAAAACTGTTTTAATTATTTTTTCCTAAACTATTAAAGTGACGAATTTGAAATTTTGTACAAATATTAATAAGACTAAAAGCTATGTGCTAAAAAAATATTAACCCCCTAACCATTTAAATTCTTGTAAAAAAAAACAAAAATAAAAAAAGAATCACCCTGTATATCAAGTTTGGCTCATGGTACACACACCATTTTTTTTTCCAAAAATGAACCAGTTTATATTCTACATTATACAAAAGTTTCATGGACCTACTCCAGAAGGAACATTGCGAAATTAATATGTATTGGCTCTTTGGTGCGTATCGCTATTCATTGAACTCCCACTAAGAGCCTTGCATTATTAATAAACAAGGGCTTGCGATCGGACCGCTGCTCGTGCCCGATTTGAAAAAGGTGGGGATAAAGAAGTATGAATCAAACTCATTTGTATTTATAAAAACATTTTTAGGGTTCCGTAGTCAACTAGGAACCCTTATAGTTTCGCCATGTCCGTCTGTCTGTCTGTCTGTCTGTCTGCCCGAGGCTTTGCTCCGTGGTCGTTAGTGCTAGAAAGCTGAAATTCGGCATGGATATATAAATCGATAAAGCCGACAAAGTCGTACAATAAAATCTAAAAATTTAATTTTTTTGAGGGTACCCCAAAAATTCACCCCTACACGTAAAGTGGGGGTGATTTTTTTTTTGCTTCAATCCTACAGTGTTGGGTATCGTTGGAAAGGTATTTCAAAACTAATAGGGGTCTTCAACAAACATTTTTTGATAAAGTGAATATATTCGGAGATAATCGCTCCGAAAGAAAAAAAAATGTGTCCCCCCCGCTAACTTTTGAACCATAGGTCCAAAAAATATGAAAAAAATCGTGGAAGTAGAGCTTAAGAAAGACATTAAATGAAAACTATAGCGGACATGATCAGTTTAGCCGTTTTTGAGTTATCGCAAAAAGTTTCCCCTTCATAGTAAAAAGACTTTAATTAGGTACTGATTGTGCAAATTTGCCTATTTGTTTAACTCGCGTGGAAGGTACCGTTTCATTCCTTAGTTAGCAATTTACTATACTTTAAGCTCCAGTTTAGCTTATTGTGACGGAAGAGTAACTACGGAACCCTACACTGAGCGTGGCCCGACATGCTCTTGGCCGGTTTTTTTTAATTATTTTGTTTTCGGGTCCGAGACGTTGCGTATTAAGCATGATATGAGTATAATGATTAGTGGCTACGAAATAGTACGTTTATTTTAATTTCGCAATGTTCCTTCTGGAGTAGGTCCATGAAACTTTTGTATAATGTAGAATATAAACTGGTTCATCTTTGAAAAAAAAAATGGTGTGTGTACCATGAGCCAAACTTGATATACAGGGTGATTCTTTTTTTATTTTTGTTTTTTTTACAAGAATTTAAATGGTTAGGGGGTTAATATTTTTTTAGCACATAGCTTTTAGTCTTATTAATATTTGTACAAAATTTCAAATTCGTCACTTTCATAGTTTAGGAAAAAATAATTAAAACAGTTTTGGGGTTAATCGGGTGTTTTTCACCCCCAGGGGGTAACAGAGGGATGAAACTTTGTGCAGAGTATAACCTCCCTAAAAGGCATCGTTTGATTACAGTTTCGGCCCAAAATCGCTGGGGGCAATTTTTCCTAGGCTATCCTGCTACACCCTTTAAGGGACTATTTGCCCCACTGCTTTTGCTACCTAATTTTGTCAAAACTTTGAGATATTTGTTTTTATGCAGATTTCCTAACAAGATTTTGCAGAAATACTCCTAACATTCCTCCCCAATCCACTCTTTAATGCAAGTCATTAAAATTTATTTAACAGTTCCAGCAGGGCCGACATTCGTGTAGCCATGACAAGTTCGGAGACCTCACATTCTTAAGTGAGATATTAAAGTTCACTCTCAACCTTAGACATTTTGCCAGTGTAGTGTAGAACGCTGACGTAGCATATTTAAATTAAATCACTGTGTTCGTGATTTAGCGTTGCTTATTTTGAGAATTCGACTTTTCTTGGATGTTGAAATAAAAAATTCGAAATTTAACGTGCTATTGCTTATAATTCTAAGAGCGTAACCTACATGTACATGATCGGATCCCTTTCTTTCGCATAATTATCGAAAGTCATAATGTAATGATAGTCATATTATCTTTAGTCATAACTCTTAAACCGTTAACTTATCAGGAATTTCCTTAGGTTATCCTATAGATAGGTTAGATTAGGTTTGTTATATGGCAATCCTGAAAAGTTACGCGTTTCTGAGAAAAACCAAATTATGATTAACGAAAATGCGGACATACAATACATTATGACATAAAACTTTATGGGAAACAATAGAGACCCGTACATGATTCGAGGATATTGGGGTAGTGGGGGACAGTATGTCGTGACGAAGACGTAACGCGACATACGCAACTGCGTCGCTTCGACCAGCCGTCCGGCTCTCCGTCTGTATCTAAAAAGTTCAGTGTGTCGTTGTGAGTTTCTGTAGGCCTAGCACATGATTGGTGCGACAGTATCTCGCTGCGAGATAGACTACCCATCTCTCTTTAATAGACATGGTTAGAAAAAGACGAGTAGTCTATGTCGCCGCAAGATACTGTCGCGCCAATCATGTGCTAGGCCTACAGAAACTCACAACGACACACTGAACGTTTTAGATACAGACGGATTTCCCGTACTGCCTGATGTTAGATATTTATTTCTATGATCGTTTTGTTATGTTTCCTCGCGATGTTTTCCTTCACCGAAAAGCTAATGGTACTTTCGTACATAAGTTCCGAAAAACTCATTAGTACGAGCCAGGATTTGAACCCGTGACCTCTGGATTGAAAGTCGAACGTCATATCCACTCGGCCACCACCGCTTTAGGATCTATAGTTGTATATAAATACTTATTTGTGATAAACACACAAATAAATGCCCTTACCAGCATTCGAACCCGGGACCTCTTGCTTCGTAGGCAGGATCACCTCACTACCGACTAGGCTAGGAGGCCCTCATATTTATATATAAAATATTTTTTCATCATTTCGGGGTTGACGCCATAGTAAAAAAACACCTGAATGTAAGCAAAGACTGACAAACATGAAACTTGTAAAAAAACTTATTGACCGAAGCGTTAGCGAAGGTCTCCGTTTGAACTCGGGCATTTTTCTTTCGTATGTCCGGATGTTCTCCTCTACAGGTCGCAATTCTAAACCGATTCTCGTAAAATTCTGTGACCAGATTCTATAATCAAATAGAATTTTTTGTCTATCTATTTTTGGATATTTTTTGAAATGCGGAAATTAGCGTAGAGGGCTTAACGCAGCGGCTTACGTGAGCGAATAACTCTCGAACGCGAAGCGGCGCGGCGCGGGTGAATTCAATCCTTTGATACCTATGGAAGTGTCCTACGTGGGCGATCTCATTTTGATTGCGAATGCCGGTGGGCCGCGAGTTATTCGCTCACGTAAGCCGCTGCGTAAGCGCCAATAGCATCTATGGCGCTTAATAAGACCATTGTGAGTTCACTGTGATAACGACTCAACGAACTACATAAGTATTTATCACTTTCACATTTTCTAAGTTGAACGCGAGGTCTACAACTCACAGAGCCACTAGATCATAAGTTACGAAGCACCCCAAGTTATTTGAAGTACCTACTGTTCGTGTTCGTGTATTATGGTGTCCTATCGGCGTCTTAATTCAGGTTGTAAACGTTTGTTCCTGGCGACCAACTAGTGTAGATCAATACAAACAAATTATTACCTACTAATTGCATCGTATTCCTATTGTAACAGTGAATATTGCTTAAGAAGTATTCTCTGTATACTTACCACTATTAGAACAATATTTTTTAATAATTATTGTACGTATATATAACGGTGCAATTAGAGGCCCAAGTAGTTAATGAAGCAGATAATGGAGACATGTTTTATAGGGCTCTTATCTAGTAATATTAATACAAATGTTAAAAAACGAATAGAGACATTAATAGAGACGACTGTTATACAATAGGATCGCTACGACAGTACCTTAATGAAGAAAAATTGTCCTTCGAGAAAGTTAAACGTAAAAACGGTAAACCTTATTTCCGTCGCTATCTAAAAGAAAAACCATTGTATCAACTATTTACTGATATACACAATCTTGACAACTCAAAGGCGGTATGTAGCTTACGACAACGTCAACCATTATTAAACGCGTTTAATGTAAGTCATGTTAAACCCACAACTTTGTTCAAACAAACCTAAAAGCAAGTACCTAACTGTAGAGTGCGCCCGTGAGGGACAAAACATATGCAATGCTACGAAATTAAAAACACGTTTTGAACATTGCAAACATCCCAAAAACAATCTACGTAATTTAGTCGGGTTCATTGTTGCCCACCAACTTGGTGGGGCAACAACTAGACGTCTACCGTCTAGACGTGGCACTTAGGGCATTTTAGAAGTAGACAAAAGTGAAGAGTGACGCTATGAGTAGGACAAACGAAAATAGCGCTGTCTCTGCTACTCCTATTGAAAGTTCAAAAGACCATCCATTACGGACTTAGTTGTCATCTCTATACTTTTTTTAGAAACGTAATTTAAACATCATGTTTTGAACTAACCTGACGCACCCGTCAGGATTACCGTAATGGATTAGTTCAATTCGGGAACAAACAGTTGCAAAGTAAAGTTTCCTCATGGGGAATGTACAGGGTGAATATGGTACTACGGAATAAACCGGTGCCTTTATTGCCTTTTCAGGTTTTAATCTTTAATATTATTATCATACGAGAAGTACCGAATTAAAAATTGTTTCTGCTAATTAAAATGTATAAAAAAAAACTATTATAATTGACTGTATTTGGTGCCAGATTATTGTTTAGTCATTTGTATTAAGTATATAATATATTTTTTGCATAGTTACGATTCAGCTAAAAAGATTCTCTAAAAGATTTTTTGCTATATCAACAATAATGCCCGTTAAAGATTGAACGAACGATATAAGTATAGTACATACGACTAGCGGAGTCCTAATAATAAGTACCAACTAATAAAGTTCCGAATATTTTAATTACTACATGAGCGAATCAACTTTCTCAATCTACTAATACTACTACTATTTTACTAGTTGCCATGGTTCGTTCTCTTGGGAGATTCAAAAAACCCTGTTTTGTTGGCATTTTCATTAATTAAACATGCATATCTGTGGTACACTGGTAGTTAGAAGCCCTTTCCATGATGGGTCATCTACCAAGGATGAAAGTAGGTAAGTACATTGTGTTATAACAGTTTTTCTAACAAAGTCTTGGCCACTGGGTGGCGGGAGCGGGACAGAATAAGCAATAGTTGATCAAAACTGCGACTTATCTTACACAATTTTACAGTAGATAACAAGTTAATATTCAATAAAATATGTTTAAAGATACAAACTAACTAAAAATATACAATAAATAACTAAAATGAAATTATAACGAGAGAGGAGCTTCTTGAAAATCTTTTCTCAAGCTCTACAGAATTTCCTCACGTTATCGCGAAAAGATTAGGGCTTTCATTGAAAACTAAAACCTGTGGAAGCAAACTTAATAATAAATTACTTTATAACTGTTTCCATTTAAAACAGTTTTAACTTCATTAGTGGCTTTTTATTTGTTTTTTTAATCTTATGGCAGCAATGTAAAATTACCGAACTATATAAAGCTTTCCGGAATAAAACTAAATATTTATTTTAAAAATCCCAGCACCCTGTATACATAAGGTAGGGCGCACATCGGTAATATCAAATGAAATATAAATAAATTGCCTCCCCAGAATTGTTCCGGAGACGACAGTTATTGGTTTGTTTACGTTGAAAGTTCTGTTGACGCCGCTACCTGCCCGCAGCGATCATACAAGTGTAGTTTTATCGGTAATAGATCTACACAAGTTTTACGCTGAACATTACGTTTGAGGTGTTTTTGTGAAGATTATTGTATGAGTAGGGGAATAAAGTGCGCTGGTAGCCAGCGGTAATGCCTTTGACTTTTATACCGGAGACCGTGGATTCGAATCCAGACTTGTTTTAAGCACTAAATGTATATATTCCGGATTTTTTTTTTTTGAAGTTATGGGCAATTTGGCATTGAGAAATAAGCTTAGAGTGCTCAGACATGACCCTACTTATTAAAAATAAGTTTTATGGGAGGTACGAGTAAAGGAATAAATCTTATTATACTTAGTTGGGTCTTAAGTTCTGTTACAAAGGTTTTGGCTGATAAAATGTAATACAAAGCTTTTAATAAAAAAAATTTTGCCTTGAATTGAAAGCTTGTTTTATGCGGATCAAAACGTAATGTAATTAGTTTAAAATTTAGATCGCGTCTCAATTTACTACTTGTTTACTTTTGGATTAACGTTAGACGCAAATACGCGGCTGGATTTTGAAAAATTAAACTTTACCAAAGGGAATAACAATCAGTGTCACATTAATAAAATAGGTGCAATCGTTTATTATAAGTATGAACCTACTTTATTAGAACGTTATTTTATCACCTGCAATTAGTTTTCCGACAAGTCTGTATTTCAGCAAATACCCTTCAAACTTAGGGTATTTTTCAGTGATACGCAAATTTTTGACTGCCATCCTACGAGTACGTTTGGTAAAACACGTACAGTTGCAGGTTGGCAATACCAATACACATGAATTATATATTTTAAGAAAGATAAAAGAACCAGCTTTAATTTTATGTAAGATTCGACCACGTAAACAAGAAAAATAAATAACTAGGGATCAATATCACCTCGTACAGGTCGCGTCATTTTTGCATGTTTGTTTACAAAAAAATTCTGAATATTACATAGAATTGTGCAAAACTCAGACAGCAAATTAAATTTATATAAACGTAAGTAATTCAGCATTAAATAAGCTTTCAACCCATAGGTATATATGAATAATAAGGGATCTTAACCTATAGTTTTTTTTTTGTCAAAACCTTTTTGACAGAACTTATGACCCAACTAAGTATGTACAAGGTGTAACAATAACAAAAATATTGGGGATACATATACGAGTAAGGGCATATATGCTATCGTGTTATGATTAGAACAAAGTAGAATAAAACTTTTGTTGACTCGCAAATTTATTTTTTTCTATGGTCATCCAAATCGGCCAACTCTCCATGCAAAGGCCAAAAACTTTTGTCTCAAGGTTCAAAATTTGCATCTGATTACTTTGCCCCACATGTGGATATAATCCAACTTTTTCATTCGTTTTTGAACTATGAAGAGGGCCTTTACCAGTTGGTGTGGTGAAAAAACTTAATCATTTTAAATTTCGACTTTAGGAGCACATTTTACGTCATTTATTTTGTTTACATTTTTGGGCTTATGGCTGTGGCCTTCTACTTGATCATGGTATTTTCCCAGGTGGCCTGTTCCATATTTAAGTGTGTTGACATTCCCACCTTTAATCTCACAACTAATTTACCAACCACCCGATTCGAAGAATGAGATACGATAACGATAAGCTCTGGTTTAGACAAGTTCTCAATTAGATATCGTTTGTAAGTCGTATAGTTGACAGAAGCAACTCGATTCGGGCAACCGATGTCACTTTGACGTTAGAAATATCGTAGATAGATCTTATTGGGATCACAGCGGAATCGAAATAAACGTCAATTTTGATATGCCGTTTAGTTATCGATCTTTTAAAGATCTTAAGCGTGTCTTAATAATTCTTCGAATCGGGCCGCAAGTAACGGTCACATTAACATATTACGAAGTCAATTGAAAACGGCTAACGCTTCATCTGTATACTTTCAGCAGATTTAGTGTAAATGACTGGCAATAAATAACTGACCCGGAAAGGACAAAGGTACAGGAGTATTGCCCAAATGAATTGAAAAGGCCTCATACATAAAACAACGTCTCGTGTTACGGTGGATCGGCTTCGCGCGAATCACGGCGTACCAAACATTTACATTTATCTCTGAATTATGCATTTGTATATATTACATGAAAAACCTATCAGGGGGGACGTTCAATTTCCTTTATTAAGTGTCGGAACCTTGTTGGGGTACTGCTTTGTTGTTTAACTGTGTTTCCGCTTAAATAACACTGGATCCTTTTTTACAGCGCTTGTTTTGATTGAAAATACTGTCCTTTTGAATTGTAACGTAAAAGGTATAGTATCGCTTACGAATGGTACTATTTAAGTTGTTTCCAAAAATGGTAAGAATTGGGCATTGGGTAAAACCACTGAAAAAAATAGCCAAACTCAATAATTAATTACTAATAAAACTGAAGTATTAAAAAAAAAATGAAAAATATCCTTCAACCGATTTTGTTGTTACAAACCAACCTTTTGGACAGTGTAATACATAGTTCGCAAGTCCTAATTTTAAATAAATAAATAAATAATTGGCGACAATCTTACACAAATCAACCTAGCCCCAAATCCCCCAAACTAAGCAAAGCTTGCACTACGGGTACCAGGCGACAATATAGATGCCCTACGTATACAAATAAATACACACTTATATATATATACATAGAAAACATTCATGACTCAGGAACAAATATCTGTGTTCATCGCACAAATAAACCCGGATTCGAACCCGGGACCATCGGCTTCATAGGCAGGGTCACTACCCGCTACCCACTAGGCCAGATCGGTCGTCAATAACCAATCCAATCAATCAATCACTGACCGGTACCGACCGGTTATTTTTGTGTAAGTAGTAACATAATTTTGTTACTGTTATGCAAGCATTTTCTTTCAGTGATACTGAATTTTTTTAAGCCACGTCATGGAATATCATCAGACCAAAAATCGGCTTCCCAGCATTAGAATAATATTTTCAAAAGTTAGTATTAAACGAGTAGCGACCGTAAACTAATTTTGCAAGAAATCCCTTATAATGTGAATCTATTTTCACATGCATTGATACTACATTAAAACCACTCACTCACTATAAATAATTCTGCGTATGCATCTAATAATTCTATACCTACCTACCTGCCTTCAAGTATTACAAGCCCCGTTTTGCATAATGACTAGATCGACCTGTGTACGTATTAGAGATGCGCAAAACGCTTCACTGAGTTGAAAAGATTGATTTCGCCCGCGGAGATATATATCACTCATTTCGCTCAGTGGATCTGTAGACTATATTGTTCACGAGTGGGTAGAGAGATATGACAATCAATCAGATACACACTGCCATAAGTGCGACCAAGATGGCGAATCACGCGATACTGGGGAAGTACCTCCACCTTACAGAAAACCGCAGCCAAATAACACTTGACCCTACTCATAGTGTTGTGTTCCTGCCGGTGAGTAAGGTTGCCAGAGCTCAACGAGGGGGGTGGGGTTTGGGTCGGCAACGCGCATGTAACTCCTCTGGAGTTGCAGGTGTACATAGGCTACGAAGACTGCTTACCATCAGGCAGGCCGTATGCTTGTTTGCCACCGACGTAGTATAAATAAAACGATCCCGCCATGTTTTCCCGAGACCCTCCGTATTCTTCCGAACCATTCCGAAACTGTCGCTTCGCACAATTTGCATCATCTCACTCGTTTGGCTCGGCCAGCTCATTCGAATCATGAGTGGGAAAGAGCGAGCAAGTAACACTGAGATAGATGAGTTACTGAGCGAGCTGAAGAGTAAGTGAGTACAATCAAAAGATAAATAGTTAATTGAAATCACTCACTCGTGAACGACACATGTCTACTGTGTATAGATATGTACGAGTACTATACATTGGAAACGCCAGAATAGCATAATCGAACTAAGACAAATTTCAGGACTGTTCTAGATATTTCTAGCTTTGTCCTAGTTCGCTATTATTCTACCGAAATAGAACCACCCTAGCCAAAGGCTGCTTTCTGTATCACTACGCTTTACTGGAGTAAGCAAAGTTACCTACCTACCTGTCTCAAGATAAATAAACAGAATAGGAGCGGCATTCGGACTATACAAGTCTGCTATTGATCTCTATTCCCCACTAATATAATCGTCCTTGCGTCGCACCGTGTGTATCTAAAGGATGTTCCATACTTTACAAAATGATCTGCCCTGCGTTGCGTGAAACTGCATCGCCTGCGTTTCAGCATACACTTAGCCTTAATTCATATTCTTATCCTGCGATGCGCAAGACTTGTACCTGTCTCCCTTTTCACTAGAACCTGTATCTGTCTGTCTGTCTGTTACCTCTTCAGGCTTAGGCACGTTCGATAAAATTTGATGCCTATGGAGATAGTTTGAGTCCCAAGGGACATAAGTTTTTATCAATCATCATCATAATCGTTCCACGTAGACGAAGTTGCGGGAAGAAGCTAGTTTTAAATATTTATATGAATAATATATCGCACACGTTATAAATACAGCCGAGCAAAATGCACTGAGAGTAATTATCAAATTAATAAAAGATTTTTCCGAAAGCCGCTCTAGGACGGAATACACTACCAAAACACTCCGGTTAATTTTCATAAAACAGACATTTACATAAAATAAATACAAGTATTCGCCGTCGTTGAGTTTTTTACTTTCGTATTATACATATCGCTACACTGTTTTTTCAGTAGATATTTACATGGCTTCATTCAACATTTGAGCGTCTTATTAAAACTAAGATGAGAGTTTCTTCATGTTCGTGAATAACATTAAAATTCATGTTAGTTTATTCAATCTAGACATGTTGAGGTTGGCTGTTATTTTCTCGTCTTCTGTTTTTAATAAAGTTTTTATATTCCCTGCTTAACAATGAAAATCTAATATTTCTTTGTTACCATGCGGGATGTAGGGTAGGTACACAATTTCATGGCGCCACCATTCAAGGAATCGCGTCTTACATGAAACGGCAATAATTTCCCAGCAATTTAACAAAGAAACACACACAAATTCATACTTATTTCCGCAAAAATAAACATCTGTGTTCATGTATAATTAACTTTCGCCGGTGCGCGGAAACCCCAAATCCATTGAACGGAATAAAGAAGTTATATAAAATAGGGTTTCCTTGGGGGAGTGAGTGAGGCGTCCAGAAAGTTCGGCAGGTAAAGCGATAAATGGGAATTTATGTGGGCGCCACTGCCCGTCGCGGGGCTCCGTAAAAGCGCTACGGAGCTGCGTACTCGTAAACCAAGAGTACATCGAAGGAGCTGATAGAGCTTGAGACTTAAAAGTCTAAATTAAAAGAACTCGACTAGTTTTTACGAAACTACGTTTAAAATACGAGTACTTCAGTCTTGAATTGTAAGTTAATTGATTTTTCTTTGTTTATTACTATGCGCAAGGAGGTATAAAAAGCCAATAGATTAAGCCAAAACAACTAGTACCAGATATATGTTATGTAAATGTCAAGTTTCATGTAATTAAGAGTATAACTTCGATTGTATGGGAGCGGTTTTTAGGCGGCGGGTTAATGTAATTTTTAACTTATTTCTGCTATAGTAATTTATCTAAAACATAAAATATCTAAGGACAACCTGTTTAAAATTAACTGCAAAGAATCATCATGAAAAAGACTATAAAAGAGGATTTTCAGCCTTCCCTACAAAAAAACTTGGGTTCCAACAGGAAAGTGAATACACAACAATACGTAAGAATCGAGAAAAATACTACAGTTGGCGCTAGAGGTCTAAAGAAATTCTAAATTCTAATTTTAGATAATGATGATAGATGATGGTGCGCACCGCACCGTATTAGGTATACCGTACGGAGGGACATGAAGAGCCAGCGGGGCTCCAATACGATAGCCCAAACCTTCTGAGCTACATGTAAAATTAAAATAAAAACCAGCCAAGTTCTACAGATGACAATTCTAAGAAGAAATTGAAATATACAAAATTCAAAAATATTCTGTAAGTTGGCCTCAGGGGCTTTTTCACAAGTCAATACACATACACATTACAGTGACATTATATAGTGACATTAAAAATACATAGCAACATTTATAAATACAACAGCCAATACCTGTGGAAAACATTACACTACAATATAACAGAGATTTAAGGTCTCTATGTTTAATAATGTCCTCGATATCAGAGAAAATACTACCTAATACTGTGCTAATACTAATAAGATTTGAAGGTGTGAAGGCTTTCCAAAAGTCAAAATAAAATTATACAAAATGAGTATTTCGCGTCAGGCCTATTAAGCTATTAAAGTCTTATAAAATAATGCTTCAGAATACATAACTATGTTTCCGATAAATCAATTCAAACTCTTCTAGGCTCGAGTCCTTACCAACACTACAAACAGCTGGCGTTATCTGCCGAGAAGTGTAGTTTAAAACTTCGTTTTAAAACAATACGGACGTGTATATATTTGCTCGTGTTTAATTAGGCTTCCACAATCATCATTACTTACTTCTAAGCTAGATGCAAAGGCAAATAGAGAAACCGCTTTAAAAGTTTCTGACTTAAATATAAGGATGACTCAGGTTTCTCGGTTTGAAACATACAACATATACCTAAATGAAGCGGCATATGCTAAGACAGCTGGAGCCCGATTTCGATTTATTCGAAGTCGTTTCAAAACCATTTCAAAACGTTACAAGTTATTAAATCTGTATATTTATTTTGTAATGTGTGCAAAAGAGAGTATTTTATTTTATTGTATGGTATTGTAAATATGAATCGGGCTCTAGTTCTCGTCACTAGTACGTCCCTTGTACCGTGAAATACTTTGTGTGGCAGCCATTTACCATTTGTCGGCTCACTAGCGGCAGTGGCGGCCGCGGTCATCAACAAATCCTGGGACATCACTATGATTGCAACTGGAATTGAATCTAAATTGCGATGTTAATTAACTCTTCGTGTCTGCGTTATTTAGATCACTGACTACACTCGTGTTCATTATTAGAAATTAACTTACAGTTGAGAGCGTGTACATATTTCACGAGATTACCGGTATGAATTTTATGCATTTAATGACTTAAGTTATTTTTATTTAAGTGGCTACCTCCTCAAACATGTGTTGCTTTCAGTCTGAATATGTTTTTTCAAACTTCTTTCAGTTATTCTACCTATTTCTGGATCTCCGTATGAAAATATTTTCTTACTATATGGGTAGGGATGTGGTACCTGCTTGGTAGGGATGGGACACACTACTTACCTATTTATCCGTTGACATACGTCAAAAAGTTTGTAATAAAAGGCTAAGATAGCTCTTTCTTTTCACAGTGAGAGCGACCATGGCTTTGAGCTTCTTTAATTGCTATGTTATATTGTATGCTATATAAGACTAACGAAAATGCGGACAAACAATACCTTATGACTCAAAAGTTTATGGGAAACAATAGAGACCCGAAACAAGCAATGTATTCAGTGAATATGTGAGTGCAATCAAAGACGAAACCTTAATCCATTGACACAAATAAATATTATAGGACATCATTACACAAATTGACTAAAGTCCCACAGTAAGCTCAATAAGGCTTGTGTTGTGGGTACTTAGACAACGGTATATACATATAATATATAAATATTTATAAACACATAAATTCATAGAAAACACCCATGACTCAGGAACAAATATCCGTGCTCATCACACGAATCAATGCCCTTACCAGGATTTGAACCCGGGACCATCGGCTTCATAGGCATTGTCACTACCCACTCCACTAGGCCTGAATGGTCGTCAAATTAATTAAAACTACTTCCCGCCATCTTGTTGTAGAAACCATCGTTGGGAATGCCATTGTCAGTTGCCATTCCTATAGATGTTACTTGACCAATATCTGGAAATCCTCCCAAGAAACTAACAAAAAGTAAGTATTCAACACAAACGAATGTGACTCGTATAAAGGTAAGACTTTCCTTCCCGCCAATTTGTTTCAATTTAAACTAAGCCGCTTGTCGATATGCCCGGGAATAGGTATCTTCCGGGATCTCAAGAAAAACACAAAAAGATAAATATATTGTGGTATTACGCACCAGGAAAACGGATAATATATATTAATGTTATTTTTTCGTTGCAAATTAACAAGTATGCTTTCGATTGGTTTTGAAGAGGGTTTAGACAATAAATTGTTTATCTTATAACAAATTGTACGACAGAAAATAACTTTT
Source organism: Cydia pomonella (assembly GCF_033807575.1). NCBI lineage: Eukaryota > Metazoa > Arthropoda > Insecta > Lepidoptera > Tortricidae > Cydia > Cydia pomonella. Next base: position 4,731,781 of record NC_084721.1, on the reverse strand, counting down.
TTATTATTAAGATAAGTACAATAGAGTATAGCGGATTAAATTAAAGGTCAGTAGTGTAAATATGGAAGATAGTAGATATTGGCAGAACCCAAGTAAAAACGACATTAGTCCATTTTACAACACAGAAATTGACTTTTTGTACATACCTATTTGAGCAAAATTGTTAATCTATAATTAAAATGTATAGTGTACTTTAAAATTAAAACGACTTATTCATTTTAGAGGGATCATCATAGATTCGGGTAAATGAACACATCGTTTTTCTCAAACATATTTTGTTTATGTAGCTACCTATGGATAGAACTAAGTTCCGTAGACAACGCACAGCGTTGAAATTAGGGACCTCGAATTTGTAACAAATTTTATTATAAGGCTGTAAAGGACTTTGGAAGGATTATTTGAAATTCAAGCACTAAGGGGTGAAAATACGGTTGAAAGTTTTGAACGTCTTCGACGCGGACGGAGTCGCAAGCAGAGACTAGTTTATGGTAGGGGTAGGTACTTATGCTCTTTATATGTAATTGGTTTTTGTTATTGTACGTGGTATTTGTTGACTTATTTTCGGGATTTCGGTCGTTAACGTTATTTCCTACATGTCGAGTGACAGATCGGCCATTGACAGCGTTGACGTTGACGTTTGGCACATTCGCGGACGTCGTTCCATTCGTCTCGTTCATTTCGACCAATGAGTCTTCGACCGATCGAGTTTTCCGTAGTAGATCGTTGAACGATGTGACGCTTTCGCGAGGGACTCGTTTCCGGATCCGCCGGTTTAACAAGCCATAGACAATGTCGATTTGAATGGTTTCCTCTAACGAATATGGCAGCTGAGCTATCAATGCACGAGTTTTACATATAAAAATTTCTGTCTTTTCGTCACTTTGTTCTTCTCGAAATATCTCTCGAAATATGAGGAAAGGTGCTTTCCGTTTGCCAAATGCATGTTGTAGGTCGGCAATGGCCTCGTTCCACGTTTTGACGTTTTTACGAACACCATTCCACCACGTTGCCGCGAGACCGGTGAATAAAAATGACAATCCCCGTAATGCATTTTCATCGGATATATTAGCACAATCTTTGTATGTCTGAATACCATCGATAAAAACCTCTAAGGCGTCTTCAACGGATTCTTTAGCTCCGCTAAAGCTGAGTTTGCAACCGGCAAAATGTCTGTCACGTTGATGCGTTGTAGCCTGAGTCGCCGTCACTAACTTCTCACACAATTCGTTGTGTGATTGTTGCATTTGTTGCAACAACATAGTTAGGTATTCTTGTGGCATCGTCAAATTAAAAGATGGCTCCGGTGTAGCTGACGTCGAAGATGTCAATCTTCGCACCGTTTTCGGTATTAAGATCAGCGGCAGCCATGTCTTTTTTGGGTGGCATCTCGCACGCGATTTCCACTCACTACACTATCTCACAACACAATCCGAACGCTGGGCGCCACGTATAACCGGGGACGGTCAATAAGGGTCCTGTGTTTTACGTGAAACAGCCGTAAGGGGAAATAACACTCACTGAATAAAACTATGAGGTCGCGCGCACGTTGCATCTCAAACGCATGCCGGAAACGAACTATTGATATGGCGCACGCGAGGTGATTGAGTGATTGATTTAGAGTGAATGTGATGAATGGTGAGTGTATGAAGATTAAGGGGTTCACAGACGTGTGTATGATGACGGTGTGTCTACACGTCTGTGTGGAATTGTAGGTTAAGGAGGTGCTACAGTAGTTTATTTTGTTTCTAGGTTTAAATTTAATGTTTTTAATTTGTAATAGGTATTATGTCTTTCCCATCACGGAACAATGGTGTTCCGGACCTTTGGGAGGCGTGCGCGGAGCCGAAGCCAACACGTAGAGCCCCTTTTGACACTTTAATGAAATGTAAGGGGTGTACCTAGCGGATGTTGCCCTTGCCCGTGTCATGGGACGCACGCAGAGGCAGCACCCGCCAGGGTGTAAGGACTATTTGAGAGTTGATGGAATCTAAAATGAACTGGGCTATTGGGTGAAAGCGATGGACTAAATACTGGGCTATGGGATAAAAAACCGGTCGCCTGCCTAATAAAATGGTATTCAATTTTATTTCCGGCAGACGGTGACTCGCCCCCACAAGATGGGCCCCCACAAAAAGCGACATCTAGGATGGCTCAAGGGCAACACCGGTGTGAGCGGCTCAGGGGTGTCGAGAGGTGTACGCCGCTTTCTACCCAGTGGCTGCGAGCAGGCAGCAGCCAACTCGCGTCTTATGCAATTTTTCACTTCCACCCCTGGAGCTTATAGCTCTAACGACTCCACTCTGGGCGGCCGGTTAAGGCAAGCCAGAGGCAAAGAATCCTGTCCCACCCACCCTCCTTGCGGCTAACAGAACTCCCCAGGAGCACTCGGGTACGTGAGGTCGCTACTCCCCAACAGCTCGCCACAAGCTGCCCTGCGTTGACTGATTGCACTGGTAAAACCAGCGGGCGATGGGGTCATCACATAGGTATTATTATTATTTAATTTACTTAGTTCGTGTAGTTTTTTTTAAAGTTATTTTTTGTGTTACTTAAGTTAGTTTTTAATCACTAAGCTATTATTAACTGTATACACTTACCAATATATCATAAACTTAGCCATACATTTTATCTTTAGTCCCAATGTCAGTTTATGGTATAAATTAAAAAGAAAGTGAGTTACATATATTTTTTTTTAGTTTCAAGAAATAAGACAAAGACCCCACACTAGCGTCACCCGAGCGTCAGCGTCTAGTCAATTATATGGCTGCTGCTTGACGCAACAGCCATATAATTACTTACGGTTATTACTAATGGTTGCTTGGCGCAACTGTGTGGTGACACCATTTTCCATAGCGCTGACTAGACGCCGACGCTCAAAAGGCGCTAGGGTGGGGTTTCTTAACGTGTGAAAGGGTGAAAACAACCAATGCACTGAAGAATTAGGTCACGGTCACGGTGCGGAGTTGACTATCTAATTAACTTTGAAGAGGAGGTGTGAGCCCAGTTTAAGAAGGGCTTATTTAAATGAATCTTTTAATTGAGTTATAACAGTTTAACCTAGAGTGCCGGTTACGGGACACAGATTTGAAACAGGCTTATCTTAGTATAGCTCTTAATAGAGTTACGGCTTTTCATATTGGTATGGGCACGAGGATAGTAAGGTTATTTATAGTGGGTGTGAAACACTTTAGTTCATTAGAGTGAGATGTGTTCATATGCAAGTCTTAACTATTTTTAGTAAGGTAAACTACAAAGGCATTTTGCCCAGCAGTGATAGGTTATTGTTGTTACCCATAAATTCTATAAAATTTTAAATTTGTCCCAAGTTTTATTATTTTGAAATACGAGGGCTGCCGAGATGCTAGATAACATTATCTCAAGACAATAATGACTGTATCTTAGAGAACCAATCTGTGGGTAATAGTTTGCCCTTTTTTTCTCCTTTATCTAGTTAAATTACAAACGTAGAAGCTTTACCCCCTAATTCATATATCTCAACAAGCCCCAATGAGTTAATTTGTTTTATCCCGGTAGTTGCTATGTCTTATCCTGTAGTTGCTATGTTTCATCCTTGCTTGCATACGTCACACCTAATGCAGGTGGGGGTAGGCAGTTACCTACTCATTGGGCGTTGATAGAAGTGGTGGTGGGTGTTGGAGCCAAGTCCCGTAGTAACTCTAATCCTAAACTTCTGGGTGTCCTAGGGACACTACAGTCCTCTTTCTTACAAAAACCTATAAATCAAAACAACACATCAATGACAAACAGTATGCCGACTCGGTCTCTTTAAAGCAAGAGTGAATAGGTTATTACTGAACCGGTGAGCTCCATCTTAGGCTCTGTCTTCACTTTCCATCAGGCGTGACTAGGGCCAATCGCCGATCAGTTTATAATTATAATATACTTATACCTAGCCCAGTCTCATTGTCCACCCTAACTTCAATCCATAGGCTGTTCACTTCTTCTACAATAGTCCCAATGCCTGCTGCAACCGGTTCATGGGTTTCTATTTTTGCTCCTGTGAACAGGTTCTATCTACATGACATTAAAGCTCTCCAAGGGGCCTCTAAGTGTTGGGTCAATATCCCCACGCAAGCCTATCAAATGACTGGGATTTATAGGCCCGTGAAATCCAAGGTAATACAAATGATAATAGAAACCATTAATAACTAATTCAGGATTACATCATGTTTGCGAATGACGCCAATATTTTCGAACTCAACTTGTGTGGTTTTCATCAGGCGTTAAAGGATTTTATCATAAATATTTTATAATAAAAAATGGTGCAGTCTTTGACAAGCACTTGAGTTGGAGTGTTTGCGAAGCAAATGCCGCTGATTGCCTGTTTGCCAATGTACTACGTACAACATTTTTATTTCCTTCGACATTCCGCCCTGAAAGTAAAATATAGGCAAGCTTTATGTACTTATTTACCTTTGCTCTTAAATAATTTAATACATATAAATTTTAAAACCTTAAAACCTTTGTAAATTATTTAGTGTAATACTAGTAAAACATTTATATTTACATTAAAATTTTATTTCAAGTAGTTCGATTTGACTTACTTGTTATTTACTTAATTAAAACAATTCTAAAGGTTAACAAGCAGCTTAAGTAGAAATGTTTAAACTATTAGGGGAATCTAGGGCAATCCGCTCACCCAGTGCAATATGTATAGGATTTCTTATTTTCGCTTATAGGGTATATTATTACTTCGTTCTCAAAATTATTATTAAATGTAGTTATATGTTTTGCCAAATGTAGAGAACGCCTAAGGCCTTACTTTAATCAGTACCTAATTTTAATGTTATGTTATTGTCTGTATAAATTATGCAATATAATAAAAAAATCATGTGAACAAAAATTAAATTTTGCTCATTGTTTTCAAAAAGCAAAGTACGCTTTTTAGGCTGGTTGACAAGGTAGACAGAAAATAGCATAAATGAACTAAGCACATAAAATAAAAGCTAGAAGTTATATTATTTTCTGTCTGGTGATGTTGTTCTTTTGCAACATTTACATACTTTTTGCAAGGAATAAATGGGAAAAGTGTTACCATTTTACACATTTACACTAATACATGTACCTACCTAATTTACCTACTGTTTTCTGCAAATAAATATTTTGTTTGTATGCTTGTTTGTGTTTGCGTTACTCGCTGTGGAGAAATGCTGCCAACAGCCACGTCACTCCGCCCTGTCATGTGCAAATACCTATTATCGGAGGAATCCAGAGGAAGCGTTTATAGGTAGATACTCTTGTTAACCCGCAATTTCACATTCTGATATCCTTAAATAGTAAAGGTGAATTTTGGATATACAGCGTGAGAGTATTAACAACGAATAATTACAACATTTAACTAATCAGATTTCTCAATTCGATTGACGTCGGTGCCGTTAAGACACCCTCTTACTGTATGTGCAGAAAAAAAAGAAAATGCAAACCATTTTAGTACTTCGGTGGGTATAGCAGTAGCTGGCCAGTGCTTAGGAGCCTCATACCCAACTTCACCAGAGGAGATGAATTTTGACTCCAAAATATCTTATTTAATACAAACAGCGTTAGGAATTTAAGAGGCTGGCCATTTCATGCGCCTCCTCGCCCTGGGCATTTTCGTTATAATTATTTTTGAAATATGTTTCAGAATTTAAATTCTCACACAAGACTCCATGAATGATAAAACACCGTGGGGTTAATTCTGATTCGTAATGATTATTTATTAATAAACATAATAATATGAATAAGTAATTATGAAATTGATCTTCACTTCACACACAATTGCTTTTGGTAACTGTAGTTACCAGCTGTCACCCTTATTTTATTATAATAATAGAGGTAACTGAAAAATATGAAACAAGTGAGTGGCTAGACTAGTATTTTTTGTATCTTTTATTTAAAATGACGATCTTGTTATGAAATTCCTATTATTAAATTTGATCTGTATGTTATCTATAATAATGACATCAATAAATGCCTCATGCCTCATCTGAAAGGCGGATTTAATGCCTCATGGCACTAAGTCCGCCTTTTGTACTATAAGGTTTTTTTGTGCAATAAAGGTTAAGTAAATAAATAAATTGCTCTAATAATTAAAGATGATATATTTGTACGACTATTCAAAAGTGCTTGCAGCGAGACCTACTTGAATAAAAAAAAATTGAATTGGAATTGGAATAAGCTTATCCCAAATAACTTATTGCTACAGGCTACTAGACTATGTTAATTATAAAGTCAACAGCGAGCCATTGCCGCGGATTATTCCTGACAAAGGCCCGACTGCGATCTGCCGCGATTTTCTCACCCCGAAACGTTCAGTTGTGAGCTCCAACCACTGAATAACCTTCTTCTGAGGTGCCCCTTTTAAGGATTCATTTCGTGGAACACATACCTAGATCCAAAAATAAATTAAAACTAGATACTTATCTGTATTTCGAAACGTGAAATAAGAATACACACATATCATATTTTTTGTGAATGGAAATATAATCTCGACGAGCAACCACGAAGATAGACATTCGACATCTTGCATTATAAGCCAGAGAAGACACATTTCGACTTTTCGACTACCCTATGGAGCACGGGTAAATCGCAACAGATAACCGCAAACTCATAAATTCCGTCAGCGGAGGCGAGCGAGCAATGCGTCAAACAGCAATAACATATTTTTTTCAATTACGATGCAATTCCCATGTATCATGCGCCGTGATGACCCGAATTGGAATATTTGTGCAGACCTTGCGGGATCCACTTTTAGGTTTGAATATTTTATACCAAACTTGGATGTTTGATGGAGCGTTTATTGGAATTCAGTAATGAATTTTAGTTAAAAGCTCGATTATTTGGTGCAATCTCTATTAACAGTAACACAGAATACACGTACATCGTACATAGGTGTACCTCGTTTGACCGGGATATGGACCGTGATTGGAAATATCGGGAGCTCGAAAACAATACGAAAGGTAATCACGGACCATATCCCGGTCAATATAAGTCTAGTGAAACTAACCATGAATCATTCAAAACTGTTACACGTGGGTGTCTCGGTTAATGCACATTTATCAACAATAATCAGGTAAAAGTCTATACAACAATCAACATGCGTATTAATTATTAGTGCTACTACTAGATTTATAGGTACTCTATTACTTACCTACTTGCACATTTGAGAAACAAAGTGCAGTTGATTCGATAAAAGTCGACGCAACAACAACACGACAACAACAACGACACAACAAAAATTGGTACAGTACCCCTAAGATTTTGCGTGTCCAAAACATCCTCGGCGCGCTGATTCTAAATCCCATACAAAATAAGACTTAATGCAAACGCGTACGTCACGTTTCGCCATCGAATAAATTGACACCAGGGGTACAGAACATATTCATTACTTGGGTTAAAATATATTTTCGTTGTCTTGTTTTTTGTCCTCAAAAATGTGACGGAGTATAGATTTTTGTATAGGTGATTTTTAATTTTTCTCATGTAAAATATAATGTACAGATATAAAGACATGCAACAGTATAAGAAACCTTTTCATTTATTTCATAGAAGCCCCAACACAAGCGTGACAGAGTAGTTAGAAACAAGACAAGGAAAAGAATTTTGAGCCACTTAATCAAATAACGTTAAACCCCAAAAAAACGGCATAAACATGCGAGTTATTTCCCGAATATCGAATATCCCGAAAAAAACGTATCTTTTAATATAGTTTAGCAAATAAACTGCCATAATAAATTCCAGAGGAAAAATATCCCTCGCCCCGTCCAGTATCTAATAAAGTTATCTTTAAATCGATTAACAAAATGAATATAATCTCTCTAAAAGCGATTTTTGATTACTCCCAACCTGACAGCTGGAAGGAAACCGAGGGGCAAATTAATTAAACGTATTCAAAAACCGGGCGCCGAGTAATAAGCTTAAAGTTTTAATTGGCCAATCTAGACCCTTTGAGAGCAAAAAAAGATTATTTGAGCGTAGTAATATCTAAAATTAATTGGACTGAATGAGAAAAAGCTTATTTGGAGCCGCCACGGCATATTTGGCAAGCTATTGAAGGTTTTAATGTAACATTATAAGAAAAAAGGAATTTCTTAATAAATGTGGATAGTTCGATTAGTTTTAAAAATAAAAAAATACCTACTACAACTGTACAACTAGCTAAATTAAGTATTCTTGATTCTATTCAAATTCATGTATTTTGAACAAAATAAGGTATTACAGTTAAACAAAGAAAAAAACAATTTTGGGTAAATATACTGTCAAGCCAAAGAAGCAAGCATACATAATTACATACGAAACATATCAATAAGCTGCCATTACATTTTTAGCAAGTTAATAGGTACTCGTACTCGAACCGGGAACCTTTATAAATAAAAAAAAAGCGGTGGTGGCCGAGTGGATATGACGTTCGACTTTCAATCCGGAGGTCGCGGGTTCAAATCCTGGCTCGTACCAATGAGTTTTTCGGAACTTATGTACGAAATATCATCTGATATTTACCACTAGCTTTTCGGTGAAGGAAAACATCGTGAGGAAACCTGCATACATCTGCGAAGAAATTCAAAGGTGTATGTGAAGTTCCCAATCCGCATTGGGCTAGCGTGGGGACTATAGCCCGAGCCCTCTCGCGCATGAGAGGAGGCCTGTGCCCAGCAGTGGGACGTATATAGGCTAAATTATTATAATTATTATAATACTCGTACTCGTACTAACTAAAATTAACACGGAACATTACATTAATTGTAGTTTGTAGGTACTAACAAGTTTACGCAAATGAATAAAATCTCTTCGTGGCCTATGTGAACTTAAAGAGGGTAAATAGTATTATGTAAAACATAAACCTATTTTAGGAATATTTGTATAATAATCACCTTGTTCTGGTGTATGAACAGGTGACGGAAAATAATTTTGTGTGACCAAAATGATTTTTAGTCCTTAAGATTCTGATTATTGTATGTAAGTATGTAAGATATACCTATGGGCCTTTGTTACATAGCAATAAATGATTTATTATTAAGGGTGCCTAGACATCGATACCTTAACACAACTTAACACTTATTACATTATTGTAGCGGCCACTCGCAGACTGATTAGTGCGCGGGTCAGCCAATATCCGGCAGGTGGGAGGAAATCAACTCGGCCGCAGGAAATGTACTCATTTGCTGCCGATAACCGCTAGCTGCAGTTATGGACTTCATTACAGATACGGGCCGTTAGCGAAAGGAGAGTACTTATTTCGGGAATAATGACAAATATTTGGCACGTAGAATTGAACTAAGCTAAATCTACACGAGATGTTCAATGAAAAAATGTTGATATGTCATCATTTATGTCAAATTTATATAAAAATATGACGTCTATAATGACACCCTCACACATTGTTCTTTTCAATTCGGTGCAACCTTATCATAGACGGACTATATTTTGATTGCAAGAATATTTATTTTTCTAAGAGTAACTAACTTTGTCATTCGGTGGGCCTTCAATATTATTCGTCTAGTCTCAAATAGAAGAAAAGATTGTTTCGCTAAAATATAGCAATGATTTCCTTAAAATCAATTGTTTATGAATAAAATGCCTAATACAGATATGAGGCCCATTAGGCATAGTATCAATGATGCTGGCGGCCTTTAAATTAATTGTTTATGAATAAAATGTCTGATACAGATATACTGAAACTACGAGTATAAGTTCCTGTGACATCGGTATCCTGACCGATATTATGTACCGTATAATGTAGCGGCCACTCGCAGACAGATTACTGGCGCGGGTCAGCCAATATCCGGCAGGTGGAAGGAAATCAACTCGGCCGCAGGAAATGTACTCATTTGCTGCCGATAACCGCTAGCTGCAGTTATGGACTTCATTACAGATACGGGATATTAGCGAAAGGAGAGTATTTCTGGAATAATGACAAATATTTGGCATGTTCTTCTATACCCACAGCTTTCTTATTGTGCGCGATGTATCTCGTGTGTAATGACCAACTTAGCACACTTGTATCATAATGTTCTATTAACTTTGATTTTGATTTAAGATCACTCCTTCAATTTTATAAGAGCGAGCGCAAAATGTGATGGAAGCGACTTTGCTCATGAAATTTCGATTTTAGTTTTTCGCGTCGGGTCGGTTGCCACCAGGTGTTACCGCTAGAGCAGCCGATCCTATATCCAGGTTCGGCTAGTATAGATCGTGTCATTCACCACCACCATGCCTTGACTCGTATCGTCATGTTATTAAAGGTTAGATTTGACAAATCTGCGCGTCATCGTGGATGACACGAACTATACATATACATCATTTGTACTAATTTCCACACATGTCTGCACGGTAATGGTATGTATAACTAGGAGGTGGATTTAGTGCCCCAATTACTGCCGATCGAACGCAATGATTCCATTAAACATGCAAATTGTGTATGATCGTGGTACGCGAACAAGGCGTGCGTTGGCGAATCGACCATTAAGTAATATCATCACCGAGCTTTATACAACGTCCAGTTTATGCTTACCCTTTCACGTGTGTGGAGGTCAAAAATCGTCTGTTAGAACCTCGGTTGTGCTGAATAGAGCAGTAAAAAATCGTTCTCGGAAAAAGTGCAAAAAATAATTCAAATTCGGTCAGGATCCTTATTAGACACCGACAAGAGTTTGATGTTTTTATACCACATTGGTGGCTAACAAACATATGCTGCGCCTACACGCATGGACGGTTCGGTTGCAACTCCAGCGTTGTTCCAGGTGGGTTTGCGTGTTGACTACCCTTTAATTTTATTGTTAAAGAATTTCTCGTAAATCGTGGTGTACAATTTTAGAACATCCATCACCCTACATGAAACTGTGATTATAGTAGATTGTTAGCCAAGGGATGAAAGGCACTCATTTCTGTCGAGGTAGTTTGGCCAATAGTCCGTGACTGAAATGGTGCCTTTTATCTGAGTTAAACAGTCTATTTTTTATTAATAAAAATTACTTACTATAAACTTTTATAATATTGCTTGACTTGGAGGTAACGTAAGGCACCCTTCAATTAGCAATTTAGATAAAAGTATGGTGATTGATGCAATCAGAATGAAAATCGTACAACAAATCCATTTAATATCAAATTTTAATTTCTTATGAAAAAAAGTACTAGGAAACTAAAATGCTCTAGAGCAGAAACGTATAATCTTTCTAAGTACTTATCATGAGGCGTATTCTAATTTTTATAATATGTTATGAATTTGATCTGGATGTGTTATCGATATAATCTGTCAGAGTCCAAAATAACGTTTCTGGTTTAAGAACACCATATCAGTAGGTATACACCTCCTAGGCAGAGTTGCTTAGCATCGAGTATTGCTGAAAACATGATTTTTTGTTTCTTGTATTTTCCGCCCGAAAACATAGGAATACGAACTTCCAAATATTTTTTTAGAAAATAGTTGACCTCTAGTTTACTTATTAATGCTACTCATAGATGCTATTTCGGTCGTAATATTTTGGAACAAAGTCGCAGCCATGAACCACACTCTGGACTACTACATAGCTCGTCATTGCCCATCAACACAGTCCAAATTTAAAAATATACTCATACCATCATAACATAAGACTCTTTTGTTTGCACGGCAATGCAGCTCTAATGAACTCGATTAATAAATCTAAACAGATACTTCCGCAATCCAAACCATTCTGTAAATTACCCAGTCGAGCAGAACACAAGGCGTATGTTAACCAAACGTAAAATTTTCGATTATAGTCCCTTTAGCCGAGAATATCTTGACAAATACCCTAATAAAAAGGCTCGGCGCCCAGCCGGGACGTTTGGAAACCCATTTACAAGCTTTATCGCAGCCATGGAAATAATAACTCGGGCCGTTATCGTCCCAAATTGATCTAATTTAAAATTATTGTTATCGCAAACCTTTTAATTTTATTACGGAGGATCATAACGGTTTTTTCCACAGATAACGCATACATGTTACTTTGGTTATAAATATTTGTTATTTTCCGCCGTACAATCGCAATAATTAAATTACCAGAGCGCTGTTTCGTCATACGATAAAACGTCGCAAACTGAATTACATCTCGGTAACTTTTTAATGAACTTCCACATGTCAATTATTCCATGCGAGATCAAATCGGGACCTTAATTTGAGTAGGTAGGTATCCGGGCTTTTATTGGGTCGCAATCGAGCCGCAGCAGGCCGGGTTCCTTTTGATTGACGCCGTATTCACTTGGAGGCATAATTGCCTCTTAAGAGGAGAAAACATTGCTGTAATGATAAAATATTATTTGTGTGTGACAGGCTTTGTGGCGGAATGTGTACAGGCCATATCTCAAAGACACCCGTTGTAATTAAGTAGACAAAGAGAGTTCATATTCGGCGGTGGGTGGGAGGGGTCCATTGTGCCTGGCTCGTTATCTGCAGACCAGTCTTTTTAGCTTTGTACAACAAAGTGCCTTCCCTGTAACAGTTAACTTGGAGATCGTTACTTGCTGTCCGAGCTGTTATGTTTTATATTGACGTCTGGCGGCAATAAATGGAGATTGGACAGCGATGAAGACTGATTATACGGAGTGCTCGTCGAACATCATCGACAATTATCCTATCAATACACGTATATCAGCATTTTATAGCCTCTTTCATCTTATAGTCCTTATTGAAGAAACATAATCGACGATTCAACAGTGAACATATTAAGGTATACCTAATATTAATATAGCTGTCAATGTCGCGTTACATTTTTTTGTCAATCCTAAAGATAGCGGTCGCGTGGTAGTGATAATAATTAGCAATAATATTAACTGTAATGAGGTACTTAACTAATTACATAAAGAAAGAAAGAAGAGGCTATTTACTTCGTTAACATCCCACACACATGAACATGCGTCAATTGATTCATGAGAGCTTTCTATTAGCATGGAGCAAATTTTACCCACACATCTAAGACGTTTCATGGAATGTCAATGACAAGACAAAAGCCACGAGAAACGTCTAAAAACAATTGAATAATAAATATTAAATAAATTTTACGTTCATAACCGCTGAAACGTAATTACCGTCAAAAGTCTGAATAATTGTGGCTTCAAATAAGACTGGTGACGGAAAATGCCCGATGTTATCTCAGACGCTAATGCTGAGAGAAAAAAAACTTTATTTTCTTCCATAAAATAGATACAAAGAGCGAGATTATCCGGATTTTAGGGCCGACATCGATTCAACGGCGTGGAAGGCAAACAATCGTCTTTTGTTGTCCATGCCCATTGAAGTTAGGTAATTAATTATACCCGCCGCCATTTCGCAGATTCACTTGCTGCGGCGCGTGGGGATTGACTCGCACCCTGTTCGGTGCTTCCACCGTTTGAACTGCTGAAAACTGAAAGATTTCAGCACTTTAATCGGCCCCATATGGCCCATATTATTTTAGTATTTACGAGTATTAATATTACCATAATAATTTAGCCGCGATAGGGCTTGGTTTGCAGTCCCCACACTTGCCCAATGCACCTTTGAATTTCCTCTCGGTGTTTTCCTTCATCGAAATCCATCGCTAGTGGTAAATATCAAATGATATTGCTTACAAAAGTTCCGAAAAATTCATTTGCAGCCAGGAACTTCCGGATTAAAAGTTTGACGTCAGATCCACTCGGATATTACCATTCACCACTTCATTAGCATGACGTTAATATATCTATAGTGGCCACACAAATGAAAAGCACTTTTTTTCCCGATTCACTCGCGTTCAAACGTGCGGTGATTCACTGACACCAAATGCATCGCTTCGAACATTAAAACTAACCGATACCTACTGCTACCTGATGCACGCAAGAATAGACAGAAGGCAGTTAATGCAGTCAATTTGGATATAAGTATTACATTAAGTTATGATACAATACCTATACCATATACCTATAGGGTATAGCTGCTTTATGAAAACCCATTTTCAAGAACCTAATTACTAGAGAAAGTTATCAAAAGGCTAGTTTTATATTAGGTTAGTTATAAAGGTTTTATATTTTAAAAGCATGAGCCAAGATTAAATTTAAATTCAATACAAAATAACCTCTACCTTTCTTTCTGTTTTGTTTCTGACTTTGATGTAACATGTAAGGATAATAAGGCTTACACAATTGTAAATCAATTTTTTTTATACTACGTCGGTGGCAAACAAGCATACGGCCCGCCTGATGGTAAGCAGTCTCCGTAGCCTATGTACGCCTGCAACTCCAGAGGAGTTACATGCGCGTTGCCGACCCTAAACCCGCCCCCCTCGTTGAGCTCTGGCAACCTTACTCACCGGCAGGAACACAACACTATGAGTAGGGTCTAGTGTTATTTGGCTGCTGTTTTCTGTAAGGTGGAGGTACTTCCCCAATTGGGCTCTGCTCTAGATCTGGAATGACATCCACTGGCTGCTGTGTGTGCAAATCAATTAAACTTAGATATACTTACTACTTACTTAACTTATATATCATTTTATTCGGCAATTTCAGTGGAATTGAATTATCTGAGAAGAATAATTATATTCTCAATAAGTGGTTTATTGGAAGATTTTAATTAAAATATTAATTTCAAACAGTTAGGGTCAAAGTCAGGGGTGAGGGTCTAAAGTTTTGGAATTAATACTTACTTCTTAAGTGTTTCTAGCAATGATGTCTAGCGAGAAACTGACTGATAGTAACTGTGCAAACAAAATGATTGCTACAGAATAATTGGTAGGTATACTAAAATTAGGTACATTAATTAGTAATTATGACCCCAGATGGGACTGGATGATTTTGGGATCGTGACCATAGAAGGTTTCCCATGGTACTGGTACGAAACGAAAGTCGTGAAAATACGTTTCGTCTACTTCGGGTCCCCAAGGCGTTCATTCCATTTTTTTTTCGCGATTTTGTGGTTACTTGATTTAGCCGCATGGGATTTCTTTTTTGTATGAAACTGCAACTTTCTCATCAGTTGTTAAAGAATAAGTAAAGCTTTTGCGAGCAAGTTTGATAAAAAAAAAAGGTAAAATCTAAATGTCTTCAATCCAAACACTCTAGAGTTACAACACTTACAACACAACGCATGAGCAAACGGCGACGCACATAAGAAGCGGTATTAGTGGCACTGAGCCGTGTATGTTTTTGCACGGGGTTTGTTTGTTTGTTATCTCGACTTCACAATGCCGGGTTTGTTGTTTATAACAATCCATTGCGAAAAATATTTTGTTTTAAGCTTATTTAGATTATTTTGAAACGCCACTTTAAACACCGGCGGTGGTACGCCATTTTCTTTGGCGCATAGACGCAGATGTAACACGGAGGTACTAATGATAATCTACCTAATTGTTTGTAGAATATATACACCAAAATGATATATTTATTGTTATCTTGTAATTTTTTGAAGTATTTTTATTATATTTAAAGAATATATTATGTTATAAGCGCGATTTGATCAAAATTGCTACGAGTACGAGAGACAAACACAAAAGGTTTTAAGACTATTTTTATAAATTTTAATATCGGCAGTGTCACAAAAGAAACAAAAATTGATAAAAAAAACTTTAATGGAAATAAATAAATTGTATCTAGATTCTTTACAGTACGTATTTAGGCATAAAATTTACAGTTCTCATAACAGTTTCGCATCTGACTAGCTATTATTTTTAAGCTTAGTGACAGATGTCAAACGCCTAAAATGGCGGACACAAGTTGTTCTCGATAGGGTGTCTAGTACGTAGTACATTTATGTTAGTGACTTCGGGTCCCCAAGGTGTTCATTCCATTTTTTCGCGATTTTGTGATTACTTGATTAGCCCCATAGGACATTTTTTTATATGAAAATGCAACTTTCTCATCAGTTCTTAAATAATAAGGAGAGCTTTTGCGAGCAAGTTTGATGAAAAAAAAAAGTAAAATCTAAGGCACAATATTAAATGTCTTCAATCCAAACACTCTAGAGTTACAACACAACGCATGAGCAAACGGCGACGCACATAAGAAGCGGTATTAGTGGCACTGAGCCGTGTTTGTTTTTACACGGGGTTTGTTTGTTTGTTATCTCGACTTCACAATGCCGGGTTTGTTGTGATACACGTATGCTTTCGTGTAATGTGTTATGGTACATATA
This sequence comes from Cydia pomonella, assembly GCF_033807575.1. Taxonomy (NCBI): domain Eukaryota; kingdom Metazoa; phylum Arthropoda; class Insecta; order Lepidoptera; family Tortricidae; genus Cydia; species Cydia pomonella. The sequence goes on along the minus strand of NC_084721.1, from coordinate 4,715,685 downwards.
ATGGTTCTGATAAGGAACAGTGTATTAGATGGGGAGAAAGACTACAGATTCAGCTAACCTTCTCATACACTGAAAATAGGTTAGCCGCCCAGAGCCCTCTTAGAAACGGTTTCCCTCTCCTATTCATTTTACTTTGAATATTTTTCGAATAAATTACAATACATCGGTCTTGGTAGATTTTGGTTTGAAGGCGGCTAGGAGTTAGGATAGACTCATGTAGAGGTCATAAGTGGAATAAAAAAATACCAATCCTTGTATGGAGGTATTCAAATAACTTCAGAAAATGTATAACTCATTTTTGGACTTTGGAATATCTATGCAAAGGATGAAACTTTAAACAGTCTACTTATTTTAATTAGTATAGGTCGCAGACAAACCACATAGGTATAAGATCGGTAAAGGAATAAATTGTCTTCACTTTAACTGTTCGCTCGCACCATAATTGATAATAACACTGGTCAACAGTGGTTTTGCTGCATCTGGTATAAGATTGATTTCCGATGTATTTATGCTCACAATTTATGAAATTACCAATGATTTTGGAAGATCTGCTCTACTTTTTTGAACTCCATATTTTCATTTTATATTTAAAAAATCGAAATATATGATACGAAATATGCTGAAATCATAAATAACTAGAGCACATTCATAACTTTTGTGAATATATGTGTAATCTGTGCACCTGAAAACATATAAATTCGCGCAAATATCTAGGGCAATACAAAAATAATGTTTTTTTGTAGAGCTGTAATTATAAGTACTGTTATTTAATTGAAATGTTGTTTTATCGCTATTCGTATTTTACGAAAGAAGATAAACGCTTTGAAAAACACCAATCGAAATACAGATTCAATTCAAAATATTTATTTATTTATCATCCACGCAGACGAAGTCGCGGACATACGCTAGTACGTCCCTAAATAGATCACAATCATAACGCTGGCTTACACGTGTTATTTGATTTATTGAACAAGCTTTTATTGTAAATATGTACTCGTGTCGTCCTATAGAAATCTTTCCTCGGCACTTATTTCGTTTTCTTCCTTTTCAGCTTACTCGTCATGCAAAAATATATCTTGACCCTTTCTAAGAATAGCACCGGGTCAGGCGCGTTTGTTATGTAAGAATCCTTAGTTGCTTTTATTATTCTACAGATTTCGTAGCAAAATATTATGAGTGGGTACATAGGTTTTTGTAATATGTACTGACATAAATATGCCACACAGTGGGCAGACTTGAAATATTAATGGTATAGATAAAATGTTACTGTTACCATAATGAAGAATGGTTTAGCAGTAAATTGTAAGTTATTTACTGAATATTCCTCAACATATTCCATTATTAACAAAAAAGCCGAGGTTGGCCATATAGTGGTTAATAGTGGAGGTATATCATGTCAATATGTCCAAGCATTTTTATTAGCATAAGTTGCTAATAGCGTAAAACGTATCCTAAAAGGTTTTAATTTTATTTACAATAACGGTGCAACTACGCTTAAGCTTCTTGTACGAGTACCTAATATTCCACTATGGCTCATTGTTTATTTATTTGTTGTGAGTGTGTTTGATCAGCTGAAGTAAAAAGTCTTTTAAATTCAGAGTCAGTTTCAATTGACGCGGACTCATAAGACTGAGCCCTGATAATAGGTAGCTGATCTAACAACCTTTTTCTGGATTCTTCTTCTTCTTTTCTTCTTCTTCCTAGCGTTTGTCTCGGCTTATCATCACGGCTCATGGGAGCCTGTGGTCCGCTTGGCAACTAATGCCGAAAATAGGCGTAGGCACTAATTTTAACGAAAGCGAATGCCATCTGATCTTTCAACCCAGATGGGGAACTGGGCCTTATTGCCATTAGTCCTGCTAATGAGGATTAACCTCATAGTAAACAAAAACGAATAAAATCAAAATCACGCCTGTCCTCTCGCACCAAACGAACGTTCCATATTCCCTTCGTTCATATATAGTCCTCCTCGCCGTATCCGACGATGGCGCCGGCCCTTCGTTCATACTAATTATAGGAAAAACTCCTTTTTCTAAGAGCTGCTAAGTCCTTTAATCAGCTTTGCAACACTTACATATGCAATTCCATCTTATTTCTTTCTCTTTTGTTCTTCTCGTTCAATATTTAAACTCAGTTAAGCAACATAATTATAAGCATAATAGTTAATATTAATTCTGCAATTTCGCACGTCATGTGCTTTACGCTGTGGAAACTTGTAATTGACTTACTGTTTTTATTTCGAAACCTATTTTGTTACTTTAGCTGTAAGTTTACCTACAAAATAAATAAAATAAAAAACTAATAGCGTAAAGGCCTATGCACACTGGATGCGTATGCGTACGTACCTACCTAACGTGCGCATTGTAATATACAGGGGGCCTACCGCAAAAACCGAAATTCGCAAATTGCGGGGAGCTTTCTCTTTTACTCTAAGACGTAATTAGAGTGACAGAGAAAATTGCGCGCAATTGACGAACATCGATTTTCACGGTTATAGCCCAGGTCCTTATGAGAGACTGCACACCGCTTGCCTGATGTGTGCGTGCACAACTCCAACATTTCATTGCACGCGCAACCGTTAACGTCAGGTGTACGTGTGTTATAATATTGTTATCAGCATCAAGCAAGTCGAACGTTTGCTTGACCAAATAAAAAACCTGCTGTTTACCGTGGCCAATTTCACGTACTATAACCATTCATTACCGAAACGGGAGCAACAAGTAGTCCACACAACAAAGGAACCGGCGCATCCCGTGCCAATAATTGCAGGGATGTTATTCATAAACCCACTATAGTCCATACACGTTCGACCAACCGTGGCCAATCTTCTTCTTTCTCGTTCCCTCATTGCTGCATCGCGATCATTGCAATTTATCTACATTTTGTGTGGTAATAAGTCATGTAGACTGCACAGTGCAGACTGCCGCCAGCCGATAATGGATATCCTTCGATACCTCCCTGGTGGGAGATACGAGTGGCCGTATCCGCCTTTCGGCTGCGACGGCTGTTGCGGGTCGCTCCCCATGTGGGGAGGCCAATCCTCGTCGTTTTGTGGACTATGTGGCTGGTGGTGATGGCCAGCTCTTCGGTACCGATCGTTACCGAACCCCATGACCTCCGACACCGTTTGACACCGTTTGAGCGGGGCCAGGTTTCGCTGCCGCCTGCCCACCTCTTCATAGCGTTCGATCATCGCATACGTGCCCCATCCCAAGCACGTTTGCCATTCATTCGACCAATCTATGGAACTCTGTTACTTGGTAGATTCGTTATAAGGAATAGGCGTTATTGCGATTCCGTTTACCTGTATAACTACGTCTCATATTATATTATTGGCATGTTTCGTACCCAGCGTAAAGCCACAGTCAAAGAAGAATATTTGGTATCACGATGAATTGTGATGTTTTATCAGTACTTATGCCAGCCATGCACGGTAAAAAATCGTATATTTTCAAATATTTTATAAACGACTACAGTTATGACTACGGTTATTAAGAAACAATGATGTTACGTTTAATTATCTTTCAAACGACACCTCACACTAACCGATCGGTTCCATAGCACTCAAGATGTGAACAAATACCAATGATGGTCGGCTGCAATCTGTAGCCCCCTGCCCCTTTTTTTCGACCTGTCCCCCCCCCCCCCCCCTCCTTAAACTAAGACATATTAATTCGTATTCTGAAGATAACGAGGAACAGATCTATACCAGTTTTAGGTATTTAGGAGAGATGTCTACGAAAATCGTGAAGGAGACGACTTTTGGTTATTTTTCCTATAGTCTATAGCAACTAACGGCCCGATTGGAAGAATGATTAAGACACGCAAGATCTGTAAAAGGTCGATAACTAAACGACATGTCAAAATTGACGTTTATTTCGATTCCGCTGTGATCCCAATAAGATCTAACTACGATACTTCTAACGTCAAAGTGATACTAGTTGCCCGAATCGAGCTGCTTCTCTCAATTATACAACCACAAACGATATCTAAATGAGAACTTATCTGAACCGGAACTTACCATTATTGTTGAGATACAATAATTCTTCGAATCGGGTCGTAATTTCACGTCGTCCCGATAAAAAAAAAAAAACGTTTATTCACGTTTCATGCCTTATAAATATTTACAATATACTTCTGCCAAACCACATAGTTAAGTCCGATCTCACGTACCCATACCAGTCAGAATGAAATATTGCAAATTGTACCGATTTCGAGGTCAAGTTACAATATGGCCGATCAAACATTCCAGATATGTTTTGCGAATCACATATGATACACACATGAAAACCTTTGTTTGCAGGCAGCAGCAATTCCCTTTCTCTGTTCTTTTTAAACGCGGCTCGCGGCCGTAACTTTACTCTCCGCCAATTACTTTGTTTCTGCAATACTGGCATTGTTCGGGAATGTACGCATAGTGATGTACTAGGGAATTTCCTTCGTCAGGAACATTCCTCATGACCTTATTCCCCAGAAATATTAATCTGTTGTTGCAAATAATTCCTAAAATTTTAATATGATATAAACATGGAAAAGCTCATTTAATTTTTTGTTCTAAATCTTAACTTTAATGTAGTTTTTAGGGTTCCGTAGCCAAATGGCAAAAAACGGATCCCTTATGGATTCGTCATGTCTGTCTGTCCGTCCGTCCGTATGTCACAGCCACTTTTTTCCGAAACTATAAGAACTATAATGCTGAAACTAGGTAAGTAGATGTATTCTGTGAACCGCATAAAGACTTTCACACAATAATAGAAAAAAAAACAATAAATTTTAGGGGTTCCCCATACTTAGGGGGAGGTTACTTTTTTTTTTTTCATCAAACCCATACGTGTGGGGTATCTATGGATAGGTCTTCAAAAATGATATTGAGGTTTCTAATAAAAAAAAATCTAAACTGAATAGTTTGCGCGAGAGACACTTCCAAATTGGTAAAATGTATGTGCCCCCTCCCCCTATACCTTCTAAAATAAGAGAAAGATAAAACTAAAAAAAATATGTGATGTACATTACCATGCAAACTTCCACCGAACATTGGTTTGAACGAGATCTAGTTTTATTTACTTATTTCAATTACACTATATTGACGATATTATTAGAAAGATTGTAGGTATGCACGAGTTCTATTATATTGTATAAACAAATATAATATTGTACAAATATTGTCGCTACATTAATGTTTTGTTTCGTAAGGATTATTTTTAACAGTTGACCTTAATAAAATATGCCTATTGAAAAGATGTAGAGGTATATTTCTGTTTTAATTTGTAACATTATGTAAGACATAATAATTAATTCCCGTAAGACATAATAAGTAATTCCCGCTGAAGAAATAATAAATTGGAATTATGTCTTTACTTTACCCTTTAAAATAATTAATGAGGGTGTATAAACAATTTTACAGCCTCTTTTTGTTTTGTTTTTTGAGCATTTTTATCTCTATCTGTCGCAAGACAGGCGATTTTATTTATTTGCCAAGAAAAGGGTTAAAGACATAATTCCACATTATTATTCCTTAAATGGGAATATCCTAGGCAACGTGCCCATGAATTTCCAGTCATACAGCACTATCTACGCAGATTTCAATTTTCATCCTGCGATGGGTTTAGATGCATTTTATCAAAGCTTTTAACCTCGACGGGAGTGCTGTGTGTTCAGCCTTTTGTCTATTTCCATGTCATATCAGATAGAGGAACTATTCTTCTTTTGTTACAATTATTATTAGATTATTAGAAACTTAATATATTTACCTAAATATCTGAGTTACCTATATTGTAAATTCTTTTATAATTAGTTTATAAGACTGTTAGCTCTGACGCGAAACAGTCATAAAGTCATTTTCATTTTGACGCTTGACACACCAATTATTAACCTTAGAGACTGTCATTCTGTTTTATATAAGTTATATTGTATTTTTTTATGAACATTAATTTTAACCCGGGTATATTGGCTGTACAAATGTTGATATGCTTTATTTCATATAGCAACTAGCTGTTTGTTGTACCTATTTAAATGTTTTACATAGACTTATAAAGAATCCTTGTGATCTACTCGCAAAATACATTTTTGTGTTGCCGATTAGACAGCGCTGATCGGTAAGTATGTCATTATTCCCAATAATAAACTTATGTTCCTCATAATTCGTATATAAATAAATTGCAATACTCATTCATTAAAAAAAAAACACAAAGAGCCTCTAGAAAGTAACAACAAACTCAAACGTTTTACTTTTCACTACATTATGTACCCGGCAGTGTAGTTAGCCCAACGTAAAGAATTGAGGAGGCTCCCGCGGCCACTTGCAAAGTTCCCGGCGACAGCTGTTCGCTCCGAATGGCCCATTAAAATTCTACTCCGAAAGTACTGTATGAATCAGCCAATTAGCTTCTGCTTATTTTTAAACATTTTTATGAGTGGCTACTTCGTTTTTTATTTATTTTCCGTAAAACCACCCAACTATAGTCCAATACTGCAACTATGGTTCACAAGTTCAAAAGGAAATTAAGTATCTATACTAATGTTCCTTGTGGTTTACTCCTAGTTTTACCTTCCATTTATAAACATACTTTGCCTTAAAACTACAAAAATATAGTAAAATACACACCTGAACGAGAAAAATTGAGTTTATTTGTGGACCATAGTTGGGAGCTTTGGACTATACTTGGGTGGTTTTACGGTTTGTATTTTAAGTTCACCAGCTCGTAAAGGCTGTTTTTATTCTTGAAAAACTGATGAGCAAGTTGCATTTTATACACAAGAGCGGCTAAGTAAATTGATGTAAATTATGATCAGATTTTTTAACAATATACATAATGGATACAGATGTATACAGATGATTACTATGACTAGCTTATATCTAAAATAGGCCCTTGAGACATTGTACCAAGGATGCTGGCGGCGTTTCTTCCACCAGCGGCGCCAGCTCTTCGGTCACCAGTTACGTTAATGATGGGATTGAAATGAAGTGTCAATATTATTTATTCTTGTGATTCGAGTTGATAGTGTCTGGACCGCATTGGACATTGAATAATGGCGACCTAAATGCCTTAGGTAAATCATTATTTTTTATTATTCAGTGGGAATTAATCGGTATGTATGTAACCCATAACGCAGATGCAATTGTATGTATATATATTTATCCTTGTTTATTGATATATATGTATATAATATATTTAGTGTACTGATAGTCGTAAGATATAATTAAACATATAATAGTATTTATTTAGAAATTTTACTTCGCTCAAAAGTTACGGTTTTATGTTTATTTTTCACTGCACCCACCTTGAAGCCTTTCTGTTTTGCCCTATGGTTGACTGGTAGAGAATGCCTAGTGGAATTAAGTCCGCCTATTGTACTCTTTTTTATGTGCAATAAAGTTTAAATAAATCAATAAATTAAATATATTGGGTCAAAGAGAAAATACTAGTTGTAAAATATTATATACATATGTATGATGTTAATAGCATAACGACAAACTTTTCTCATGTCTCATTGTAAAGTAAAGGCGCTGAGCACTAAGAATTTCGTACATTTGACGCGCCTGTTGCGATATCTATGGCTCGCGCGTAATTATATTGCTGTTCTGCCCATGTGCCGGCAGTCAATGCCACTGTGCGAATGGGAAACCATCATAACTATGCGCGTGCGCAAGAGATAGCAAATGGCGGGTCAATATATGAAATTCTTTGTGCTCAGCGTCCATTATTTAGTCATTGTTGTCAGTTTTACGTTGTACTGGCCCACACAGCATTTAAAATGTTACTTATAAATAATAAATAAATAAATATTATTGTTATTTGTGGCAAAAAAGATCATTAGGACACTGTCGAAAATAGTACATTTCGATGCTAGTGCGGCAAGTATGTCATTACTTGGCGAGTGGCAAGACTCGGGACGAGTGAAGTTTTTTAATACAGTTGCGAAAAAATAAGAAAAACAACAAGTACTTTTTTATGCATGTACTATAAGACAGAAACAATTGTAAATATAAAATATTATACTATTATTACCTAAGTATCGTTATTTACAATTATTTGTGTATCGTATATTTAAATTGTATGAAAACAATATCGAATGTTGCCTTTGGAAACTTAAAACATTCTTGCTGTAAGAAAAAACGCCTGTGCTTTGACAGGCGTTTCGGCAGCTATTCCGTTCTATTCAAACAACTTATTAAGAACGGTTTTTCAGTATTCAATATTAAAAAATAAACGTGTTATAATGATGAAGAGGACTTAAAAAAAAACTAACATTAACACTCATCATAAGTAGTCATGAACTGGAACAAGTGGAAAAGTAAAAAGCGAACTAGTCGCGAAATCCAACTTACCGCACGCTCAACAGCTACGTAAAGTAGCACTTTTTGAGCAACTGTATTATTGTAGTATTGTAGACGCTTTCCGAAACCGGTACGGTACCTATTTCGGTGACCAGATTTGTAGTAATTTAAAATATCTATGCCTGTCATTTTAACACGTGTCCTATTCATCTGTATATTATAAACAGTGAATAATTTAGACTTATGTAAATTATTTACTGTCAAAGAAAACCAAAATACGTTTATACTCATGCTTGAAAATGTAGTCGTTATTGATATTAATAGATGCACAAATGGAAGGAAATATTTGAGTCGATAATCTGTGACCGAATTTTCATGAATATTTAATTTAGTATTGCATTATGTATAACATTATTGTGATTTACTTTCCGATCTTCTCTCCATTTTGTAGCATAACGTATTTATAATTATAAGTATAAGATTAAATAGTTACTTATTTATGACACGCAGGCACGTCAAATGCGTCATCCAAATATACATATAACATACTCCGAAAAATGTTCAAGTACAGAACATCAACTTAAAGATTAAAATACCCAAGGTATTTATTTCTGCAATAAGGAAATTTATTTTTAAAGATTAAGTAGATATAGAAAATAAAACAATTTTGGAAACGTTTTCTGACATGTACATTGAATTAGTTTTATTTTATACTACGTCGGTGGAAAACAAGCATACCTGCCTGATAGTAAGTAGTCTCCATAGCCTATGTACGCCAGCAACTCCAGAGGAGGAACATGCGCGTTGCCAACCCAAACACTCCGCACCATCGTTGAGCTCTGGCAACCTTACCCACCGGCAGGAACGGAACACTATGAGTAGGGTATTGTGTTATTTGACTGCGGTTGTTAGTTACAATGTTTTGGATCTAAAACATTCTTGACACTCAATTCTGCGCATCCACGCTTAACAAGTAGTGTTGGTTACGACTCGAGTCTTTTGAGTCCTCCAGCTTTAAGACTTGAGTGTGTTTTTCATATAATTAAGTCGAAACTCGAGATCTTTTACCTTGTTAGAGACGCAAGTCCTTTGTAGAGACTTGAGTCCTTTTCAGATTACTCTTATCTGTAAAAAAAATGCATTGTCTTCATATAAAATGTACGCACGTCATACAATTACGTTTGTAAAACTGAAAAAAAAATGTTGACAGATTCTTTATTCGCAAGCTATAGTCCTTTTAAGTTACGCTAAAAGCACTCAATAAAGGATTCGGCTTGGGACTTAAAAGACTCAGAAGTTTTTTAGCGCAGTCTCGCAAAAACGAGTCTTTAAATTTAGACTTAAAAGTCTCGAGTTCCTACTAACACTTGTTCTGCGCCACCATGCTTAACTTAACAAGTGACATTGTTGGGAAATCAGTTTGATTGAACTTGGAACTTATTACGCGATAGTAAGAGCATTTTCACATTGTCAGTCTATCAGATCCGTTGTCCGATGTTCGATACGAGGATACGACCATAGTTCGTGTCATCCACGATGACGCGCATATTTGTCAAATTTAACCTTTAATAACATGATTATACGACTCAAGGCACGTGCCATCGTGAATGAAACGATCTATACGAACTACTAAACTAAGCAGCATCTAAAAAAAAGCGGCCAAGTGCGAGTCGGACTCGCCCATGAAGGGTTCCGTACCATTTATGACGTATTAAAAAAAACTACTTACTAGATCTGATTCAAACCAATTTTCGTTGGAAGTTTGCATGGTAATGTATATCATATATTTTTTTTAGATTTTTGATTCTGTTATTTTAGAAGTTACAGGGGGGGGACACACATTTTTTCACTTTGGAAGTGTCTCTCGCGCAAACTATTCAGTTTAGAAAAAAATGATATTAGAAACCTAAATATCATTTTTGAAGACCTATCCATAGATACCCCACACGTATGGGTTTGATGAAAAAAAAATTTTTTTTTAATTTTTATGACGTATTAAAAAAAACTACTTACTAGATCTCGTTCGAACCAATTTTCGGTGGTAGTTTGCATGGCAATGTATATCATGTATTTTTTTTAGATTTTTCATTCTGTTATTTTAGAAGTTACGGGGGGGGGACACACTTTTTACCACTTTGGAAGTGTCTCTCGCGCAAACTATTCAGTTTAGAAAAAAATGATATTAGAAACCTCTATATCATTTTTAAAGACCTATCCATAGATACCCCACACGTATGGGTTTGATGAAAAAAGATTTTTTGAGTTTCAGTTCTAAGTATGGGGAACCCCCAAAATTTATTGTCTTTTTTCTATTTTTGTGTAAACATCATAATGCGGTTCATAGAATACATCTACTAACCAAGTTTGAACAGTATAGCTTTTATAGTTTCGGAAAAAAGTGGCTGTGACAGAATCGGACAGACAGACGGACATGACGAATCTATAAGGGTTCCGTTTTTTGCCATTTGGCTACGGAACCCTAAAAAGTGCCATTTGGTAATGTTTAAATATTATTTGTTGTTAAAAAGAAAGCATTAATACAAGAATAAAAGAACTTCATACCAAAGGAAATTTTCTAGCAGCTGTTTCTCTCCCAAGGGCATCTGACATCCGATATCGGATTGGACAATATAAATACAAATACAATGTTTTATTTCGGAAATAATATAACAGCAATATTAAATTTATGCTGTCCCCCACACTAGGCGTAGCCTGTCTTGTGGTGGACAAAATACTTAAAAGTTTGAAAAAAAAACAATTATTTAGTGTAAACAATTAAAAAGAAACGATGGAAAATGGAATTTACAGATATACAGTTTACAGAGATGACAAAAGAAAAAGAAACGAAAAGTGAATATGAAAACGCACTTACGGTTGTTATAGGTTTAGGTTATGCTTACGTTTGGGCCCGTCTAAAGCGATGTTTATTTATAAGATACGATCTTCGTGCTACAAAAACCGAGTATTTTAAGTACCCCAGCGGAACCATGCATTTAGCTGGTAAAAAGTAGCCTTTGTACTCTCAGACTCTATCATTATGCAGATGCATGTTTAGCGTTCTCTGTATAATCTACTGCGAGTAAAGAAAGGAAGAAATTGTTCTCGTATTTAGACAGGGTAGAGGCTACGTCGATTATATTGTGTAAGATTGGTAAATAGAATGGATACTTAAGTGTTTTTCACATTAACATAGATATCTGTCGAGAAACTTAATGCAAATATTCAAAAGAAATATAGGCTTCCTTAAAGGGCACTTTCTTGAATCTATTTATCATATTAATATGAAGCTCTTGTACTTTGTACGGTCAAGGTCATTATTTGCCTAGCCAGTTAGGTTAGAAAATTAGTTGTTATACTTACGCTATGAAATTTCTAAATCCCAAGAAATCCCTAAACGGGTAAATAGTTCAAGTTCATAACTATAGAGGTTTTGTGCGGTATTTTTAGATGAAATTATGACACAAATTTCTCAAAAATATGCATAGATTCTAAGTTAAGACGTTAGCGCATTTCAGGACAGCACAGTGCCATCTAGCGGTTCATTTATCGTAGGTACATAATTACTCAAACAAAAGCAAGACTGTACGGATTTCTATCGCAAAATAATAGCCCCCGTTATCGCCCGTCCACACACCACAAGTAATTCCGCTCCTATCCAACGCACCCGCTACACTGTAAAAAACAAGTGAATAGAAACGCGAAATGGAAAGCAGAAGGCGGCCGAGATAACGGCTCTTCAAAAAGGGAAATGTTTAAAACAAAATTCTAAAGGGAAAAAGGAGGAGTATAAGTAAATTGTAAAAGTGCTACGAGTGCCTTTTGTTTACGTTCGTCAGCGTCGGGCTGCGCAGGTAGTTCTTTAAATCAGAGTAGAAGTAGGCGGCGTCAATTACCGTTCTTTGACTAAGTGCCGTGATATCTTGCCTTTTTAAGTCTGGCGAAATATAGTAAGTTGGAATATTCTATTGCATAGATAGAAATGAGGTTTTTTGTTGGAGAATACTTAGGCCCTCAGCACACGGCGCGTAAGCGTAAGAGACGCTTAAGCGTATCGTAAATACGCGCGTAGAACGAGAGCACTACGAGCACGTACAAGTTCAAACTAGTCCGCACACGAAGCGTCGTCGTAGCGTATTAGCGTATGAGATTTCTGTCGTCATTACGACAGGCGTAGCGTAATACATGCGTAAAAAACAATAAAAATATCTTCATCTGACGAGACAGTAAGATCGTAGATACATTCGCCGAAGACATCTGACGGCAGCGACTACATGATTTCAACTAATGAGATTTCACTTATAAAACGATTACGCTTACGCGACGCCTACGCGACGTTTTGTGCCCAGAACTCTACGCGTAACGTACTCGTAACGTTTTTACGATACGCTTACGCGACGCTTACGCTGACGCCTCGTGTGCTGAGGGCATTAAGGCTAGGCCCCTACTAAGGCAACAATCGTTGATAGCAAATGTCAATCGAACCTAACACATTGACCACTGAGCTACGATCGCTTAGCGCTACGTCATAGCCAATAACATGGATTTCTAGGTATGTAACAAAAATTCTTCGTAGAGGCAAAACGATAATGTGTCATCATTAGCGCTGAACGGGTTAAATAATGTATGGAAATAGTCACGTGACTTTTCGTAGCATTTGTCAACCCGACTTTTTTTTGGTGGTGTTTGGCGTTTGTCGAAGTGCGATTGGCATATTGGCTAGGCCCTCTGGGCTTCTCGTGACCAAGGCCCAAGGGCGCAACGACACGTTCGAAACCGTCAATCTAAATAATTGGATGCATGTAATGTATAAAAAAGTGCCAAAATTTTAGTAACCCAGTGTATAAAACTGAAAAATGCGAGCGCAATTTCTTACAAAAGCTTTTTATACATAGCATTTTATACATACATACATAAGCCTCATGCAATATGTATGAAATCTAGTTGCGATAGGCAGCGTGCATAAACTGTAGGGGGCAGCACAGGAGTGTAAATGTGAAGTTTATTATGCTTCCAATGTAGCCCACAAGATGGCAAAACCTACTATGAACAGGAAAACGTACGAGAACGTGTCAATGTACATGTTTATATTTCCGATTTAGGCCACAAGATGGCAAACCCCTCAAACGCGCACGGTAGTTCGGATTTGACTCGTGGTACTTACCTACTCGTTTTCTGTTTAAAAAATTACGAAATTTAATAGTGGAGTATTTTACTTTAAAGAATATCGTAGCACCAGAATCGTAAAATTTTATCTAAGAACTTTTTTATTTGTGTATTTTTTCAAAATCGTTAGCAGATTCGAACCCGGAAGTATTTAGTTCAGAGATAGAAAGTTTCTTGTACAAAAATAAATAATTTCGCGTTTATAATTAAAACGGGGTGACTTCGGAGTGAAAAATTATGCAGGTTTTTTTCATAATAGGTTAATATGAATTCATAGTAATTGAACTAGTTAGCCGAACAGTTGGAGTAAATAAAAAATACTGCTAATTTTGTGGCCATTTTGAAACTATTAATGTAACACCATTGTTTTCTTAAAGTTACATCATTTTACAGTATATAATAATACGTACGTACTTACTTCGACAACTTAATATTTGGAAGGAAGCACAGGCCGCGCGGTTTTCATTAGAGCCGCCATTTGCACGCTTCATTGCCTACACCAATCTATTCCAGACTTTATAATAGTGGAATGTATTTCTAAAGACCCTTTTAAGTTTGGCGAGCTTTGCAATTGAAATAGTTGGGTATTTCGGCTGAAGCCGTTCGGCTTGGGGCGTTTCCAAGCACAGAGAACTAGTATTTTACGAGTAAGATATTCTGGTTTGTTTTTTTTACTTATGAAATTTCTATGTATGTGTGTATTCTCTAGTCTCAAACTCTCGTCTCTACAATATAATTCTAAAAAAGATATTATAGAGCATAATGACTTAATGGGTATACGTAAAAAAAACTGAAATGAGGCCCGAGAAAAATTTAATACTTTTTTAATACTCGGCGGACACCTACGAATATTTATTCATATTAGTTGCATCACTAATGATTAGTTTAGTCGTTACTCTGTATTTTACTAATGCACAGGATTACAACATTTAACTTTAACTCCATATTTAGCGTTTAATAAAATGGTGGCACATTAATAATTACACAAATGTAATTTGAACACAATTTTCCGACTCGATCCTTTTAGCTAAGCAATTAATTGTGCGTACATACATTATAGCACATTTATTATTAATCCAATATAATCTGGCATCGAAATGTTAAATATCACGCTGTGTAACGCGGGTTCAATTAGAGTTTACACAGTCGAACCGATAACTAAGCACGGAAGCGCGCCCGGCAAGCTCGTGAACAACAAAGATTCATTTGATTGTTTATGATGAGTAAGACAAAAAGGCCAGTCAGTTAAAAATTAAGAACGTATTGTAATTTAAATACATAAATTGAGTATTATATAGAACAATGTAATTTAAATATAGAATAGTAATGTACTAATGTATTTTAATTATCTTGAATTGAGATTATATATTTATTTATAAAATTACAATTTGATTGAATTGCCCATTGACATTTGGTACATTTGGTAGCGGTTCTGGCGACAGATTGGTGCAATGGTGTCATGGAGCACCCGGTTTTGTACCCTTGTGTACCCTTCAACGGCCAAGTCACACAACATTAACTATAATAATAAAGATATCGCAGTAAGGAACCTTAGACTTGGCACGACATTGTCTAAATTTCATTACTTTTTAGAGATAAACATCCATCCAGACTCCATCGAGACTCGGCTAGTTTTTTACAGAATGTTTTTGGTAGGATCTTTTTTACGAGCTATGACTCAAACTTACGTCCGTCATCGCTCAAAGCTTCGTGTTTTCAAGTAATAGACAGTCTATTCGACCGCGATAGCAATATTTATTATGTTCAGCACAATCAATCTGATTCCATCCATCTTTTATAGCGAACTTGGCTCATTTTTTACCTTCACGCACAAACCGTAACATATACACTTAATACATATCCACGTTAATATTAATTTCAATTTACAAATTCAATACCTGTAAGGGGATTAAGATCCGTCCGGGTTCGGATCAATCTTGAGAGTGTATGGACACTTCAAATAATGGCTTACCGCCGATCCGAACTAAATAGACGTAAATGTATGAAATATTCATGGCACTTACGTCCTTTCTTATATACAATAGTGACGTAATCCTTTCATACTAAAATGACGTAAGTTTGTTAAAGAGTTTAAGCGATAAGGCTTTTTTAGTTTGAATAGTAAAAGGGTCCCTTAAATGTTCACCGTTGTAGTTTTCACCGACATTTTCTATATTAACTGCTAGCTTTATGAAGATTCTTTTTACTAAAAGGCTTAGAGGGAAACTACGTTGCTTACTGGTAAATTCTTGTCCGTGAGTAGTATTAAGTAAGTAGTGAGTTGTACTTACAGTTCGGACATGAAAACCGTAGGTTCAGAGGCTGAGAAAGAGGGAGAGAGAGCACTGTGACTGGATCATATCGAAATTTCGTTATCTGCCTATTTATCGCTGTTGCATATTCGAGCGACAGAGAGGCTGATACCGAAATTTATATATATATTTTCTTATGTAATAGGCAGTAAACGAGCAAACGAGCCGCCTGATGGGAAGCAGACATCGCCGCCCATGGACATAAGCAACATCGGAGGAGCCACTTATGCGTTGCCAACCTTTGAGAACCCTAAATACCTGCTTCTTGAAGAACCCCAGGTTATAGCGCAAGGGAAACACCTTAGAAGGCAATGCAAGGCCAAGGATTTTCAATGATAGTACAGTAGGGCGTTTAGCGCGAGGGCATGGTGGCAATCGGGGTGACATTTTGCTTATAGTTCGTGTCATCCACGATGACGCGCAGATTTATCAAATCTAAGCTTTAATAACATGACATAACGAGTCAAGGCACGCGTCGTCGTGAATGACACAATCTATACTTTATATAACTTTACGGCTACCACCAATTTAGCGTGTACGTAACTTACTTTCTATGCATCTCGCTTGTACTCGCATATTAGTGCGAGCGAGATGTATAAAAAGTAAGTTACGCAGACGTTAGAGTGTATGTCCGTTTGACACTGCTAAGGCTACGTGTGTTGTGCGCGAATAATAATGTCGACAACGTTAACATGCATTGTTACAAACATACCTAATATACAAACATGTATACAAACATACCTAATATACAAACATGTATACAAACATACCTAATATACAAACATGTATACAAACATACCTATACACTTGATAAACATTACCCTCCCGCCTTTAACCATAGCGTACAAAGCCAGCGGATTCATTGTGAAACTGTAATAATAGCAAAGGCTATCTGATACCTAATTAACAGGAGAAAAAGATCCTTTGTGATTCCCCTTTCGCCGCCCATTTCTGCGTCTACAAAAGTCTCCTCGTATTTGGATTAGGAGGCAAATTCAGATATTTAAAAGATGACACAGGCCTCAGGCTCAGTTCGACCTTTTCGCACTAATATATCCTGTCTGCCGAATCCTATGCCGGATCCACGAAACCACGCTGTTACGTCGTTGTCCAAATCTGATTAGTGTTTTAATTTGTGTTTTGTTATTATTTGTATTGTTTAAATATATATCATGTTGGTTTCATGTTTTAAAGATTTGAATACGCTTCTAGAACTGCGGACTCAACAAATAATGCAACGTAATTAGAAAAAGCAAATAATGTGAACATTATACTAATTTGATTTTTAATTATCTGCCACAAGCAGGCAACCTGCGGAATCTCGTTATCTTTGCTAAAACTTATATTTACTTGCCCTCGTCCACTGTTCACTGAAAATTCATAATCCTTATATCCAAGATACAGGATACTTCAAGGGTCAATTAGTTAATATTGAGTTGTTAAATATATATGTAAGAGCAGCATGAATAGCTTTGCACACCTAAATTCTATTCGAATTTATTCACAACGCGTTTTTAACGCGCGATCGACGCGTGTTCCTAAAACCGCGTGGTTTTCATTCCACGAAGCAGTTTGTTTTGGCTTATAGCATTAAAAAAACGCGGTGTGCATAAATTGATAGAATGTAGATGATCAAAGGTCTACGCTGCATCTAACTCGCGTGCGTATCGCGTGTGTATCGATACAAATGCGCGTCGACGGAGCTTAAAGTACACGTTGTGCATAGGCCCTAACGCCATCAGTTAATAGGATTTATGCGATGCTAGAATGTACAGTTAACAAAACAGACGCCACAGATGCAAACCATTACAAAAGCCGACAAGCGTTAAATAATTTCTTGCTACTGCAAGAACCGAAGAGAATATTCAAATTAAACCAAATGCACGTCAACTCGCGCCGTCTACGTAGAAGGAGAGCTAGAGTCGGACCACGCTAAGTTTTCATGCCAAGTGTTACGTCAAGTATGAAGCTTAAGTATAGAGATATGCATACTTACTGCCAAGTTTATGCAAAGTTAACGTGGTCAGAGTCAAGCCCTGTAAAGTGGTCCATGATAAAGAGAATAACGAAACTTGATAGTTTGCTATTTACTACCCTTATTACTAGACTAGCGTTCCGCCCCGGCTTCGGACGGGTTACAGAAAACCTTAATAAACTATACACAAACCTTCCTCAAGAATCACTCTATTGATAGCTGAAAACCGCATGGAAATCCGTTCAGTACTTTTTTGGTTTATGGCGAATATACATACAAACAGACAGACGCGGCGGGGGACTTTGTTTTATAAGGTGTAGTGATTCCGGCGCCTGGCATCGGTGGAAGTCAGAGAATGCATGCTATTTAAATGATGCTATTTTTAAAATTCTGATGGGTTTATCGCAGTATTCATATTGCCAGTCGTTTCCATTCGGGGAAATAATCTCATTATCATACACAATTTTCCTGGGCTAGCTCTTAGGCTAACCGGATTGCAGAGACAAAAAACATTGCCCGATTAATCTCTAGTAACCTCAGGCCAGGGCTTTGAATCTAAAGCACTTAGCGGCTTTCTAAATGATGGGCTGTGCTGTTAGGTACTTATGATATTACATCGGCGATGAAGACTACGTGAACAACTACATCGATAATATGGACCGAGTATACTTGTTTAACACTGATTTAAACTTTCACGATTTTTACACATTATTAAATTATAGAAACGGGACCGCGTGGCTAGAAGATGTTGCTGTCAACTTTAGCCGGTCTTCTCCGAGACCACGAGGACAACGCCGTCCTCGAGACGTCGGAGGTAAATTTAAAACTCAATACGCGACTAAGTCCCGGTTCCATAATTTAATAACGAGTATTATACTCGTACTCCTCAGTGTAACAAAACTTCCGTCAGACAGAGACATATTAAATATATTAAAATGGGTCACTCACGTATTTTAAGTTGAAGATTGCTCCGCTGAATAAAGAGGAGCTTCAAGCAGTTCCGGTCGGTCACTCAGCGAGCGCCAACGCGAACTCCAGTTGAAGGTCCTTGTTATGGAATGAAATACAGGGTGTTCATTTAGTCACGGGCTGAATATATAGGTCACACTGAGCAACTTTTACTATGGGTCCAACCCCGAAATCGCGAAGCTGAGCAACTTTTCTCAGTATGGCCTATATATTTATCCAGTAAATTATTGCAGGTGACTAAATAAACACCTGTATATCGAACAATCTTCGACTTAAAATACGTTAGTGACTCGTTTTAGCCTTTGACCGCCTAACACACTGACGCGCGCGGCTGGGTCAAAATTCTTATCGCTGTCTTGTTTCTGACCACTCTGTCACGCTTGTATTTCCGTCTTCTATAAAAATAAATAAAAAAGTCGAGTGCTATCGCCTGACTTTTTAGTAGATTATATTTGAAATGAGAAAAATATAAAAAAATATATAAAAATATTTATTTATATTTATTTATTATTTATTTACTATGGATGGTCTTTGGCGTGATTTATTTTATACTAAAATTATACTGCCATGCTATGATGTGCAGGGTAATGATTATACAACTTAAAATAAATGAAAATTAGACAATATTTCGTGTTTTTTTTTCTATCAAGCCAACATTGACCTTTTTAGGTTTTGGTTGGAGCCTACCTTTGCGAACATCAACGCAGAGACGACTGTTTATCAATCTAACTCACGTTTGTACACATCCTCCATTTCTTGAACGTTAATAGAGTAAAAGGAACGAAGTTCTTCCTTTCTGACTGTTTGAATGACGTACGTACAAATACGAGAGTTCTTGCCTTTGACGATCTTCCCAACCAAGAATTTTATATCCCGTTCTTCTCCACATTGACCTTAAGCCTAAATGCTAGTCCGTCAGATTTGCTTGTCAGTGGTGCTGAAAACTCGACGAGTAGCATCTACAAACTGCGATCGCTAAGCTGACCTCTCCTTAAAACCGCTCGAATCCTTTCAAGTCCCGGCTGCATGTTGAACTTTCAAACAAGTGTTCCGTTCCTTTCACTCATGTTTATAGAGTGAATAGGATATGAAATAATCATTAGTATCGCAAACTTGGATGTAAGATATTGATCATATCATATCATTTATTGAATGCCAACCATGGTATTACAAGTTGTTCACATATAATAATAACATTATAAAGTACAGTAGAAGTATGATCTGAAGAATTAAGATAGTTAATTAATATAATAATATAACTTACGTTCGCTGCATTTGGCCGTATTTTCACCGGTGCGGTGGTTAGCTGTGCTGTGCTTGTCTTACGCCCGATGCATAGGTGTTTTTTTCTTGCTTGCACAGTTTACCAAAGCTTGGAACAGGTTACGATAATTCCGCCTCCTTTGGCTCGGTCACCTGGAGAGAATGGGCGAGAATCGTGCTGCGAGAAGAATGTGAAGCGCGCGGGTGGAAAACGTTCATCTGGCGTCCCAGATACCACTGGAATGACGGAGCCCTTAAAGACCTGTCCCCCTTCGGAATACCCAACTGGCATGAAGTGGCACAGAATAGGGCAAAATGGCGCTCTCATGTGTCAGAAGCCAATAAGGGGGGTACCGAAAAAACACTGTAAACTTCAAATGAAAAAAACTGATGCGATTAAGAACAAACTAAGGATTTTAGAATAACTCCAATAAAGAGCGACTTTTAATTTAGATAATTATCAGTTTTTTATTTATTATTTTTTCTATAGGAGTGATAAGCAGCTTCTTCCTAGCTCATTCAGTGGCAGCTTTTTACGGACCCGTTTTTCATATTTGCCTGCATTAGCCGGTCACCTGCTGGAATCGTTAATGTTTCTTGGCTGTTTCATTCTTCTCTTTTAATGGGTACACTTTTGATTTGAGCCCAATAATAGTTGAGAGAACGGCACTACAGGACGTTTGGAGCTCTTACTCTATTCTATGTCAACTACTAAATGCGATTTTTTACGAAGGAAATTGTATGATTTTCGACTTAGGCCTAGAATTAAGTAACACACATTTTCTGTAACTTTACCTATCCTTCGTACGAAGAACTGAACTGACTTTCATCGTAGTTCGTTCCACTTTAGCCGCATATGTACCCCAGTTTTTACGATAATTATGACAGATCTGCTTCGTTTTCGCAAATTCTATTAGCAATCTTTGTGATGGGCCCAGGGTCACTTGTTCCTAGAGATCAACCGCTTCAAAGCCTCTGTTCAAGAGACAGCATACTAAATTAGTTATTTATTATGGAATGCACGAAACTTCGAGGTAATTTTATGTGTTTCGAAATCAGACATGTAAGATGTTGCAAATTTTCTTGCTATTTGGAAAAGACCAATTATCAGTGATCTCTTTTATTTACCAGTGTAAAGTCGAACTGCGTAAAAGAATTATTTATATTGGAATATATAATATAATAATAAGACTTTTTATCACGGTATAAATGCCGTAGTCATCTTGCTTAGAAACAAAATTACAGCGGCTAGAAAGTTACAGTTTTTTTCGGTACAGACGTTATCCTCACTGAGCCAGTGAAGTAAGTAAGTTACCATAATTACCTAATTTTATTATTCAACTTAGTAAATCTAAAATTCAAATTAACAACAATAAAGCACCTACCTACCATAAACCACATCAAACAAACCAAGCCGACTCGACCCGTCTATCTAAGAACAAAGAGAAGTCATTACATGACAACTCAATTTAGAAAACAAGTAAATACGACGTTTATTTATTTTAGTACTCAGACCTCAGGCTCAGGCAGCTGTATGACCGGCAAGACGCGAGCAATGAGCGGTTTTATTTACACACAAAAAGTACGCGCAATCAACACTAAAATTACCTAATCGTTAATAGTCGGCGATGGTTTAAAATTACCTATATGTAGTAAAGTATTATATACGGGTATAATTTAATAATACAATTATCTTAACAGGATGACCCAAAAATACGCTGAATATTTTTTGGGAGTATTTTTCTTAATTAGGAACATATCTCTTACAAAACGTCACTAAAACTTAAAACTACAATCATTTACGTAAAGTAAAACGCGCTATATCCTTTAGCTTTGATACACGAACGCAAACGTTTGTTAAAATTATCAACAAAAAAATGTATCAACATATTTTTTTGCCATCCTCTAGCAGGCATCGAAAACCGGTATTTTTTGTATGAGAAAGAAAACGGTATTTTTTCGTTCTTTGTGAATAATTTCATTTCTAAATGAGCAATCTAATAATACGTAGTCGTTATCTAAAAACTCAACTGAGTCCTACATTTGGAATATAAAATAAACCGAAATATATGGTTATTTCGAAGTTTTTGCAAAAAAACCGGTTCCGATCCCTGTCCTGTAGTAAGTAATATGGTTGTAAATGTAGAAACAAATGTAGTAGCTGAGTATAAGACGGCTGAATGTAATGAGTGAGAGTACCTAAATTACACTGGTATGATAAAAAATGTTATTTGGCAGACTCAAATGATAGGTTTGATTATACGTTATACTCGTATCGATCGCTAGTCGCTTTCTTGCCGCGGGTCAGACATATACCTTACCGTTAGGTATTTTCTTGTACCTAATAAATAATAATATCGTGTGGGTGACTAAGAAGACGAGACGGCTAAAAGCATTTGCTTTTGACTAAGTATTTACTTAGTCACCTAATTTGGGCTAGTAGAAAGTAAGTAGTACCGGTTGGCTCCATGGGATCGTAACCAGGAGACCGGTTTAGAATTCAGAATGTTTTGGTTTTGATACGACCATGGCCCCATGATTTATGTAACGTATTTTCCTTTGACATGCGTGAACTGTGTCAATACAAATAATTTTCACATAGCTTAGACTGGAATAGAATAGAATAATATTTATTTGTATAACACAGGTGATACAAAGGGTCTTAATATACAAATAGAAACTCTGTGTTTTGTCTATGGGCGTACACATTTTTTCCTTAACTAACTTAAAGCTCATTAAATTTAGTTATAACAGATTATTAAATTATTACTAAATTAAACAAAAATAAATGAATTTATAAATACAATTCATACAATTAAAATAAGAGATCTAAAAATCAATTCAAGAAACAACATATAATTCAACTCAATTCAAATAATATAGAAATAAATAGTTTACTATTAGATTTAAATGGCAATGAAAAAGTCATTAATGGAGTAATATGTTTTACTAATTAGAAAAGTTTTTAGTTGCTTCTTAAATTGGTTTATGTATTGAGTTTTTACATGTTCTGGAATTTTATTATAT
This sequence comes from Cydia pomonella, assembly GCF_033807575.1. Lineage (NCBI taxonomy): Eukaryota > Metazoa > Arthropoda > Insecta > Lepidoptera > Tortricidae > Cydia > Cydia pomonella. Next base: position 4,692,698 of record NC_084721.1, on the reverse strand, counting down.
ATTTTGGAAGCCATTCCCAATATACTTTTACTCAGTAAGGCCGTTTTGTGTTGAGTACTAGCTATTTTACTGCGACCGCACAGGAAGTCTGCATTGCTCAGACGCCTTGTGAAAAGTTGCGGGTTACTTTTGACGAAATTTGCCATTTCAAAAATATATAGTGCCGGAAAAGTTAAAATATGGACACAGCTTTCTCGCATGTTGATACCACCAATCGCCCGTACGCACCTAAGGCCGAACATATCAGGGGTCAATAATGCACACTCAATGATATATAATGTACCATATGTTCTTGTGAATAAACTTTACACCCGAGTCAAACACTCTATCTTTCAAAATTAATTGCGAATACGAGGAAAGTAAAATACATGAGCAGTTAAAAAAACACGGCTAAGTATAAACTTCAGTTGTATTTCTTGAGGGGACTTTCAATTAACAATTTAGATAAAAATATCGTAATTTATGGAATGGAAAATGTACAACACCCATATAAAGCCAAAATTGTAATCACACATCGTAAAAAAGAACGTACTTAGAAAGTACCTACAGTGCTCTAGAGCAGAAACGCATCGTACACATCGTAGTTATAGGTTCATACATTTTACTTATAAATAAGTAGTTTAAACTTTCCCGACTTTTGCTTCATATATTCATGCAAGTCTCTGATTTTAGGCCAGACTAAGTGACAAAAGTTCGGACATGTCGCTTTTATTTGTTCTCATCCAGGGTTGCCAAGACGCAAGCGAAACAAATTCAGTTTTTTTAACCCTGGAGTGCTCGCACTTTGAGCATTTTGTCGCCCGTGGCAAAAAAAATGGAATATTATTTACAAGGGGGCAAAATTAATTGTTATTTAACTCCTCGTGCAAAAATTTACACCCGAGCAAGCGAAAGATTCTAAAATTGAAATTCGAGCGTAGCGAGTGGTTTGAAAAGTGGAATCTTGAGCGTTATGAGGGTTTCAATGCGCGAGGGTTAAACAACCTTTGTTACCGAATGAAACATGGACTGGACCAACTTTAACATAAGGCAACCTATTACAGTTACATTATGAATAAAATAAGCTTTTATCTGATATAACATAAGGTTAAATAAAATATGATGAGTATATTGACACCGGAAGTATAGATTAAGGAAAATGTATTATTTAATTCTGTACGCAATTTATCAAGGCAACCTGTGCAATGTGTCAATGTGAATATTATCTATGAGTTATTCCTTATCACTAATAAATACCAGATGAGGGTATTGAGGGTATATATTTCTTATAACGTATCTCCCACTAAAAACAACAAGTGTGTATCTATGCGCGCCCTTCATGTCTATAAACGCATCAATGTGTGTAAGCTCCTTAGGAAAGTCAATCAATTATTTTGGAGTTGGCGTGGCAACGTGGTGCAAGAAATTTTACCCATACTTAGCACCATACACCATTCCATCCTCGCGTTGCTAATCGAAGTGAGATTCTGACAACGGATTGGCAATGTGCTGCAGCGGTGTGAGGTAATTTCCTTACTCATTAGTGGTGGGGTGAAGTGTGTCCATTCCGTTTGGATTTGATCTGTCAGCTGCCAAAAGTGTCATTTGGACCAAATCCGTAACAAATTCAGAACAAAAATTTAAAATCGGGCTCCCGTATGATGATTTTACTTACGGCCCGATTCGAAGAATGAGATATGATAACGATAAGTTGAGGTTTAGATAAGTTCTCATTTAGATATCGTTTGTATGTCGTATAATTGCCAGAAGCAGCTCTATTCGGGCAACCAATGTCCCTTTGACGTTAGAAATATCATAGATAGATCTTATTGGGATCACTGCGGAAACGAAATACACGTCAATGTTGACACCTTCAAACCTTCAAGAAAAGAGCGTACTCCCACCTTAAAGGCCGGCAACGCACTAACAACCCCTCTGGTGTTGCAGGCGTCCATGGGCGGCGGTAATCGCTTACCATCAGGTGATCCCTCTGCTCGTTTGCCTCCTCTATCATTAAAAAAAAAACATGTCGTTTAGTTATCGTTCTATTAAAGATCTTTCCAACACACACAACACGTGTATTAATCATTCTTCGAATCGGGCCAAGAGTGGTCAGAAACAAGTCAACCAGGCTCTGGTACTTGCTCTTTGCTAAATTAAATTTTTGGACAGTTTTTTTCTCAATTTTGGTCCCAGTAGCCTATGGAGACTAACAAGCAACACTAAGTAGTCTTCGTAGTCTATGGGTGTTGCTATATTACGGGTGTCACATGCGTGTTTCTGACTTATGAAGCAATTGTTTCTACTATGCAAGCAAATAAACATTTTGTAAGTTGGCAGCAATGCACTTAGTTTGAAACTGCATTAGTTTTGATTTTGTTAGGTTGGTAGCCATGAATTACAGTAACCTTATAGCGATTTTAAAGCACTAGTGCTGTTATGAGGAATAGACAATATAGACTTTTCTTGAAACCTTTTATGTATGTTCTTATATTCGTGTTAATGAATGTATAAATGGCAGATAACAGTAGAGGAGTAGGAAAAAACTTTAATACGACATTAAGCCTCGCACCTGCGAACCCTAGTGTTAGTAGGGTAATCAAAACAAAAGAGAAACGCTAACAAGCGCTCGGCCTAATTCGCCTTCAGAACTTCGCCGGCGATCGACGTATAGCGTCCAATCGTTCATTTACTTTCACGTTACTGTTCAAACTAATTCTAATCAGTGAGGTTGTGTTTGGATATAGAAAGCATTGGAACGCCGGCTAGATCAATAGGGTATTAATTAATTGTATTTTTCTAATTATGTTAATTAAAGAAGGAAGGGTAGTCCATCTCGCCGCAACATACTCTCGCGCCAATCATGTGCTAGGCCGACTATTGTATTGTCCAAGCCCTAAGAATACCGTTTTGCATGGTAGGTTTTAAGAAATTGTACATTATAACATTAGTATTTAAGTTTTGTTACTAACGCTTATTCGAGTTATGCCTGAATTATTTTTTTAATTTATTTTATAATAATGAGATCAATTTCAATGTTTGAAGTTGAATGCCGCCCGGCCAACCACAGTGATCGGATTATCTCTGTCCGTTTCATTTCCAAGACAAACATGCAAGGGGCTCATTGAAATGATAATTTGGGTATCCGCTTACCGTGTAACTGAACAGTTTAGTACCCTGTCGTACTCGTAGTGCAGTGGGAGTGGCTCGGATTGCTTAAATTAGTTACTGCGACAAGGTGATAAAATGTTCTGAGCATCGTGGTCTAGTCAAATTGAGTGAAGTTTGTACTATTTAAAATCAAAGCAAACAGTTACCAGAATATGATTATGTAGTGAACTAAAAACACGGGACGAACTTTTTATACTTCTATTATTTATAAAATACAATTATTTGCAACTCGCACCACACGCTATGGCCGTGATCGTCCAAGATATGGAGGGTAGAGGTAAGGAGAACAATAGGGAGAACTCTTATGGGAGAACTGTTGCTAAAGTGACCAGCTGGCAGCTGTAAATAATAGTTCGAAATATCTCCGGTGGCGCTAGGCTAGCACAAGGCATGCAGGACATGACATGAAGTGAACTTAGACGTTATAGGGAATATTACGCGAAACTCTGCGTAGGGGGCGCAACTACCACAATCACAATATAAGGGTCAATCGCGAAACAAGAAAATCGAATTTTCGTTATCTAACCTCTCTATCACTCTTGCATATTCGAGCGATGAAGAGGCAGATAACTATATTTCGATTATTCTCGTTTCCCGGTAGGCCCTTTGTAAACAAACAGCCTTGATGTTGATGCATCAATGTCATATTTTATTATCTGTGAAAACTTGTCAAAAAACAGTTTAAGGCACAGTATGTATAAGTTACTCTATGGTATACGGAAGGTGTAATATTCCCTATTGACGGAGTGAATTGCGCTGTCAGTGATTTGAAATTTCTCATCAAAGTAAAAAAAATTGTTTGGAATGTATTGTGGCGCCACCTATTTAAGGTTTTTTGATGGACACTTCATACACATACAATTGTTCTCCTAAGAAGGACGTTGAAGGAAAAAGTGCCAGTAACATTTTGGCCATAGACAAAATTATAATACAATTTAACTTTTTGTTCTTGAACAGGTAGTATTAATATATAATAAGTCTACGAATTAAGGATAATTAAGTAATTACTTTGTTTCATGCAACATCTGATTCAGATACATTTAAAGAGCATAATAAAAATGTATAAAGGTTATAAAGTCAGACCAAGACGATTTTGATAGCCCAGCCTGTGCTAGTGGTAAGCAGAGTACAGTTCTTTGCCATCTGAGCCACCAAGAGCGTACCCAATACAGGGAGTCTTGGGTTCAAGTCCCGCCCAAGACAGTGAATTTTTCCACTTTTAATTTATTTGTAAGCTTAAAAGCTTCTAGTGGTTAGTTGAGGTTGTTAAAATCCCTGATACTGGCCAAGTCACACCCCCCCCCCCCTCCCCCCAATCCTGAGATGTCTGAAGAAATCCTAACGTAAGTATGGCAACAGTGCGTATACACCCCATACGTTGGTAGGTAGACCGAGGCGAATCGGATCACAGGGCGGAACGAATCAGACAACATTTTTTTTTGATATTTAAAATATTGCTTATGACTAATATTATATCCCCTCTATGTAAAGGTCTCACGGCATAAAAATTACAATATAATACACGATGTTTTTTTCGTGTTACTCTGACTAGCGTTGAAAAATCCCGGAAAAATACGGCAAAATTTCCACGACTCGTTTTTTCAAGTTTCTTTCGAAAAACAATGCAAATTTCAGTTACAATACTTCCGAAAAAAACGAATAAAGCCGAAAAACAAGTATTTTTTAAACTTCTGTATTATTCCATATGAATTTAATTGGGAATTGAAACAAGAAGGTTAAGAGTCTAATGTGTTAGTTTCTGGCATTTTATATATTTGAAACTGTTGTCACTCATCAGTCATCAGTGGCATTGTGTATGACGTATTGATTTTTTTTGGATAATAAAGGGACAAAACCGAAAAAAAAATCAAAATTTGGTGAAATTCTCGAAAAAAACATTTAATTTTCTCCGGAATTTTCATCCCTAACTCTGACACCACCCCATCAAATTTCCCTCCGATTTTACTAAAATCGGCTTATATTTACAACGAAGAATGTTTATTAAACAGTAAACACGCTTCAGCGAAGACCTAAGTATAAAACGCAAAATGAATTAAGCCAAAGTCAAAGCTAATAGCACTGAAAGGACCAAGGAACTTTGTAATATGAATATTTTTTCTAAACACGCTTTGAAGAGTCGCTGAATAAAATTCAGCTGAAAGGCATAATAAACATAAGTAGGAAATATATTAAGTATGTACCCGTACATACTTAAGATATAAATACTCAAGATTGTATGAAGACATATATACTATATGATATAACTGAGTAGACCACGCAAATCTAACATTTTTGACGCGTTTGTTGTCGCGATTTCATATAATATATCGGGTGTGGCCTGCAACACGAGCAAATATTTAAACATATATTGTACTCCTCAAACGATGACACTTTTGTTCAATAATTTAAAAAAAAAGTGAAGTCCTTCTTATTTTTCATACAAATTGAATAATACCTTCAATGTAGGCTGTTATCAGTGTTATTGACGTTGTTTGTCACGCCTTATAGATTACAAAATTCGCAATACGTCTTAAAATACATGTTTCAAAACGCAGCCTACAGATAATTTTTTTGCTCGTGTTACAGGCTACACTCGGTAGATGCAGCACTTACATAACAATATAAATTTATATTTAATTCAATGTTGAATGAACATTTATTTTAAAATTTCTTTGGAATCACTTTCTATGTATAGATAGTCTATGCGAAAAGCGAAGAGTCGTGGAATGTAAGGGAGCCAATACATTCTATGACTCTTTCCGCACAGATTCTACATCATCTTATTTGACTAGCTATAAGTAGGGTTAACATCAAAGTTAAGTAGTTGTAAATAGAAAAAATATATAAAAATGCTTAAAGGTGAGAATTGGGTCAGCGTAATTTTTTTCGGCCGTGTCGTGTCGTTAGATCGTCGTAGCAAGCATAGCCACCGTCCTCTATGCAGGTCTTTCGAAAATGCCTTCATTTAACACGCCGTGCATGCGACGTCTATTTGAATACATGTCCGTTGTTAAGTATTATGTTCATTTCATGTGAATGGCGGGATAGAGGCAATTTCTTAAAAGCCGTTCACAATTTATTATCGAGAACCTCCCAATGAAGCTCCAAATTCGAATATTTCGGTTCAAAACAAGCTTTGTATGCCATAACATAAATAACAGCGATCAAATGACTGCATATTTTCCAGCGGGATATATTTTCTTACAGGGTATTATAATGTCTTTATTCAGGAACCACGTTTTAGAGTCTTTAGGACGTCTGGCAAACGAATTTGTTTTCTTAAAAGGCTTCCCCCTTAACATCACGTGATCCTCCATACAAAAGGTGAAAACGTTTTACCACTTCTACATATTTTCCATTCTCCGTGATTTTCTAGTAAGTCATTGACACAATGAAAAACTAGGTTTAAAAATTTTCCGTTTTTTTTTTAAATTTGCAATACAATTTTTTTTAAGCGAAACCTATAGTCCTAGCATATATTATGCTGAAACGATCGACATAAAAATCTAAATTGATTGATGAGATTTAGTTACTTAGTGGAAACAGATTTCTCCCGAAATTGAATTTCATAGAAAAGTATCATTATTTCGTTAGGATCGCAAAGCTATTCTTCCCTCTTAATTAAACACCTTTGCGAGTGTTACTAAAAAAAAATCATAAAAAGGATAAATGGAAAAATTTATCGCTTCGGGCAAGACACAAACTTGCGATCTTTCGGGACACCAGTCCGATGCTGTGATCTCATATATTTTTCCTTCATTCAATAATAATTACTTTGCGGTTATATAATGGACATTTGCCTAAATTTGGAATTGAAGCATTCCAACAGGTTGATTGCCTATTGAAAGCTAATCCTCTAATGACTTCCTTTAAAAATGTTAGGGAACCAATATTTTAATAGTTTATTTTGTGTTAATTTAAAGTAACACGATTTTCACTCGTAACTTTAAAACTGAAAGGGGATTTAATAAATTACACTTACGTTTATTATTTAGCCTGACGTTTCGAACGTAACGTTACCTTCATAGTCACAGGCATACTACTTCACTTGCCTGCCTGTCTGCCTGTGGCCATGGACGTAACGTCACGTTCGAAACGTCAGCCCAATTGATAAACGGTAAGTACACGCGATTAAGTCCCATTTCAGTGTCAAAATTACAGTTATTTTTTTGCATGAGAAGAAAAATATACAAGTACTTATGTATGTACATTCAAAAATCTAAATTAATTTTCGATAAGAGGAGCCTCATCGAAAATTTACTCAGTAATAGGACACTAAATAAGGCTAAGAATAATATAAAAAAAGATATAACTCTCGAAAATAGTTAAACAGTAAACTGAAGAGCACACAGTTTCATCGCACACCAAATACATCTAAAAATATATGTTTACTGAACCTATGAAAACGAGAAAATTGCAACAAAATTCAATGTTTTTAAAATAAGGAGCAGCGAGTTAGTTCATAAGAACAGCGGTACAGTACGTTTAAACGAGCAAGTGTGGGTAGTTGCAGCATTTTGAACTATAAATCTAGCGGTTGAACCGAATGCAATGCCCGAGGACCGTCATTAAAGGCTCGCGGCGGTCCGTTGAAGAATGTAGCAAATAAAACCTTCAATTACTTTCACAAACTCGTTTCTATCTTATCTCTGCAAATTTAAAAATAACCGTATGTACCTTGAAATACGATAGAAATTTGAATACAGTGGAACGTAAAGATTGGAGGTTAATAATGTTTATTAAAATCTGCGGTAAGCGCAATGTTACCTAAAAATGGTCGCAGCGGTTCCATGTTCTCTTTGTTTAGATGTTTTCGCTATAACCTAGGTATTTGATTCAACATAATGCAGTAGTAATTAAACAAAGCCTCTAATTACCTTGTAGGGGTTTTTGTAGCAGGATTTTCATCCGAATTTTACAACACTGTCTCTTTTTATAAGTTTGCAAATAAATAATGAAAAACCTTACAATTTTAAAGTTTTCATCGTGGTATTCACTTACTCTGAAATATTTTACAAATGACTCACAGGAGCATTTTTTTTTTCAATAGTATTAAAGGGATTTTTTGTAGTGGGATACTGCAGGCTAAATTCAGTCACCTATATGCACTTAGGCGTAGTTTGTAAATATGTTCACTTTTCACAGTATTGAAAAACGTCTATTTGGATTTGATTTGTAATATTTTACAGTTAATATTTTTCTCGCGTTGGTCGCGTTGGCTCATGTTAAATTTCACACGTGACGTGCTCTATAATATTAGCGTAAACTATCAATATATTAACATTATTATGCCCTATAGATCGCTTAAAACGCAGTACTAACAGGCTTGATGGATCCAAAGTCTTCCATCGCCGCAATCCTGACATTTCACATGCATCAAATTCGCAAAGCGGCTTAGGCGCGAGTGCATCGCCGCGACGTCCGGGCGGCGTGTTTCCCATGAACCGAGCGAGCTCGGGTAACGTTTTCCATACAATTTAAGGCCAGTCCAGACGAGATGATCAAATTGACCGATTTGATCAGAAAAGTAATTGGCGTCAATCTCTAATTTAATCGCCAATTTTAAAATATTATATTTGAGCGCTCTTAATAAATTAATAAAATGCCTCCAAACGCTAATACTGGCGTCACAAATTGGTATTCTTGCGTCCGTATCTCCGTTTTATCGGTTAAATGGGTTATAATTGGCGGTTAAAATCGGCTAGCCAAATTGGTATTTGCATCCGCACTCATTGAGGTATAGTACTAGAGTCGGCATCTCCAACTAAATGATTCCACACCTCATTGAAGTGCCGGCACTTCATAGCGTTCAGTACGTCTCCAACTACTGGCGAGATGCCACACATGGAACGAAAATTTTAAAAAATAATCGCACTTTAGGTCAGAACTGAGGGCCTACCGCGAACCACGTTCGACGTGTTGCCTCTCTGTCGCACTTGTACATTTGTACGTAAGTGTGACAGGGAGGCAACACGTCGAACGTGGTTCGCGGTAGGCCCTCTAGTAGCGGTTTTTTTAACAATAACCAAAGAGCATCGAAACCAAACACGAAATTACCATTTAGGCACACGTATCTACTATTGCGTATCATTATCAAAATCGCTAAGTGCCGGTGGGCAGCGTGTTTCCCGTGAACTAAGTGAGCACGGGTGACGTTTTCCATACAAGTGTTTATTTGGCAGCGTCGCAATTAGAGTGGTGATGGTGGTGGCGTGCGAGAGGTGATCACAAACATATTTGCGTTCGTGCTTCGCCTCGCTGTTCGCACGCTGTAGGCCAGAAGTTGTAGCGATTTTTTAACACGAACCAAAGAGTCGCGAACGCAAATATGAGATTACTTTTTATGCACCATTGACATATATAAATCTAAGGGCACTAAGAATGGCGCTAGTTCAGTGGTGTCACTCTCGAATTCGAGCCAATAATGCAGTTTAACGCAATTAGTTGGGACCAATCGCGCGCGTGATGCGAACTAATCAACCAATCGCGTTGCGGCGTTGGACTGCACGATTGGCTCGAATTCGTGTGCGTGACACCGCTGTACTGGCCCCATTCGTATTGTTCGTAAGGCCCGTCCTTAGATTTTTATTTCTATGTTATGCACAATTTACCTACTATTGCGTATGATTATCGCCATCATAAGCACAAAATGCGAGTGGACCACGTCTTTACCATGAACTAAGCGACCACGGGTGACGTTTTCCATTAATTTTATATGGACATGCATTTACGTGGCAATTATTTGACCACAGAAATATTTTCTGGCAGTGGATCTGATAGGTACATAGTCTTAACAAGTTATGCTGCGTATGCAAACTCGCCGAGTGATGAGCACAAATGCTTATATTCGCCTTCGTCACTCGTGGCGCCGCCCGCGAATTCTTCTTCTTACAATTTACACATTCACTGTACGAGTAGCAGACAGCATGAATTTGCTATTTCTGGAAAAATAAATCAAAGTATGTGTTTTTAAATTTATCGGATAAAATTCCGAGTTTTCCTTTATTTGACTGGGTAGTAAATTCACAGTTCGTCGAACATTCAAAACTTGTGCCCATTTCGATTGATTTTGACGCAGCTTCCATGGCGCTTAGCTAGTATACCATCATAGTCACCATACCACTGAAATTCGAAGATTCTGGTTTAGATAAGTTCTCATTTAGATATCGTTTATATGTCGTAGGTATAATTGAAAAAAGCAGCTCGATTCGGGCAACCAATGTCATTTTAGAAATATAGTAGATAGATCTTATTGGGATCACAGCAGAATCAAAATAAACGTCTATTTTGACATGTCGTTTAGTTATCGATCTTTTAAAGATCTTAAACGCGTCTTAATCTTTCTTCGAATCGGGCCGTGTCTACCTGCTTCTCCTTCGCTCGAATAATGCAAGAGCTCGAATAATGATAATCGCGAGAGCCCGTTTCTACCGCTATGGTTACCGCAAATTCGAAACATTATTTATCTGCTTCTCTTTCATTTGTATAATGCAAGATTGATTGAGATCAAGACAGAAAAATGAAATACAACGCGGGAGCCTTTAATATACTGGTTCGTCTGAGGGCTCGAGCTACATTTTCTCGGTAATCTACAACAATGGCTGCCGGATAAGGCAGGTGCAAGGCGGCGATAGCAGCGCGCAAACACGCTGCACGCCGATGGATTGACTGTGCTTAGGCCCGCCGCACAACGAACATACTAACACGTAGGAAGCCATGCTGTTAAAGCCTCCACTCTGCTCAATGTAAGACTTCATTTAAATTACAGTGAGGGGCTTAACTTCAAATGAGTCATCCATCCTGCGAAACTAGGCACGCATGTAGTTTTTATAGTCACAAAAATAAATAGTTTTGTTTTTATAATTTATGAGTAGCTAGAGAACTCTACCAACAAATATACCGAGACCGAATATATGGGCCCGTCCGCGTTCCTTATCCCGGGATCGGGATTCTAATCTCGCCCGAGGCAGTGATTTTTACTAATTTTCCTTTAATTTAAAATGGTATTTCAGCTGCATTCCCCCCGGCAGCAGATCGTGGCGCTCTCACAGACGGCTATGAATTGTAAATGCGCTTACGGACGGCCTGGCGCGCTGCCATCGGTCTAAATGATTAGTTGATTGTTATATGATTAGCGTTTAATTGTTTTTGGTCGTGTAATTCATAAAAATTGGGAGGGTGACACGTGTTGAAAAATAAATTGTAGTTAAATAAAGAAAATGAGCAATTCATCACAATAAATTGGACACACACACTACTACTACAAAAAAAAACAAGACCTCAAAGTCCGAAAATTTAAGTTTATTGTTTAACTTCCAAAATGAAATAAAAATGGTACCTTTTACCATTCATTCCATTCCTTATAAACGCAATATTTCAATTCTCTATCAAAATAGCAATTTTCTTGTTTTTCAATACGGCTTCGTGATCGTGATGTTACGATCACGTATCAGTTAGAAAAAGACATTTTGTGCGTTGACTGTCGTTTCCTCGTTTCTGAATGTAGTATTACTTTAATGCAATGGGTCCCATAAAAATATTTGATCCTCAAAACAAACCGAAGCGACTTCTCTATGGCTCGTACTAGTTAATCATAATCAGTTTCATGGAATTTTATAAACTCATTTAGCTGGTCCTGTAGCTATTTGGAACCGCGAGGACACCAAACCTATCCTAATAAGGAGTTAAAGGTCAGATGGCAGTTGTGTTTGAAAACAAAACATTCGTACACCAACTCTTGATGACCTTTAGTGACATCACTAAAGGTTCTTAAAAAATGCTAAGATGAGTAGCAGGACTATATGACATTCGTTTTAATATTGATAATAAAAAGCTCACGGTCCTGGTACTTTTAGACTTCAGTAGTGCCTTTAATACGGTGGATTTTGATATTCTCCTTCATATCCTGCGTACGTTAAATGTTTCTCCTGCAGCTTTGTCTTGGTTCCGTAACTATCTCTTTGGGAGGCGCCAGCGTGTCAAGGTTGACGACAAGGTCTCGGAGTGGTGTGACCTTTCTGCTGGTGTCCCCCAAGGAAGGATACTCTCTCCTCTCCTTTTCTCGATCTTCATTAATGGCATTACTGAGTCCTTAAATTGTAACTTCCACCTTTACGCGGATGATTTACAGATTTACGCAGCGGCTAGCATTGATGATTTTTCATCTTTAGTTGATAGAATAAATGGCGACCTTGAGTCAATTCGTTGCTGGGCGAATAAGTTTGGTTTGAAAGTTAATACAAAAAAATCGCAAGCAATTGTCATTGGTGGTCCTTATTTTGTGTCCAAATTGTCAGAGATGGTGGTACCCAAAGTGCGTTTTGACGGAACAATTATCCCTTTTTCTTCTACAGTTAAGAACTTGGGTATCATCATTGATCAAACCTTGTCCTGGTCAGCTCATGTTTCTGACATTAGCAATAAACTTTTTGCGTCTCTCCACTCACTAAGGCGTCTTCAAAATTTCCTTCCTCTTCAAACTTTCAAACCAAAATAACTCTCGCATGTTCACTTTTACTCCCGTTGTTAGATTACGCTGATACTGCTTTCTTGGACCTTAGTGAGGAGTTACTGGAAAAACTCGAGCGATTGCAAAATATTTGTATTCGATACATTTTCGGTCTACGTAAGTTTGATCATGTATCCCAGTTTCGATCTCAGCTTGGCTGGCTTCCGATTCGTCGTCGACGAGATGTGCATGTCCTATCATTGCTTTTCAATGTTCTATTTAATCCTGCTTCGCCATCTTACCTTTCCGAAAGGTTTAGTTATTTAGCTGCTGGTAGTGGTCATCGCCTTCGATCTAGCACCAATCTTTTACTCACGATTCCTTCCAATACGACGCGCACATACAAGAAATCCTTTACTGTCCATGCTGTCAAGTTATGGAACGAGATTCCGGTGTCCGTGAGGCAATCCCAATCTGTAGCATCACTCAAGGAGAAGCTTAAAAAATTGTGGCTTTCCGATACTTTGGTTACGACTTCCTAGTTCCATTGAGTACTTCTACTTTTTTAATTTCCTTTACTTTTCTGGTTCGAATTCATATTTATTTATATTATATATTGAATATTTATTTATTTATATTTATATATATATGTATGCATTATTTTATGGTTATTTTTCTATCTATGTATATTTGTATCAATGTGTATTCAAAACGTGCATTTCATTAATTTCAGTGATTGTACACTTTTGTTTGTGTTTGTCATTCATTCACCGTTACTTCTGTTTTACTCATTTCCTCAAAGGTTAACTGGAAGAGATCCCATACAGGGATAAGTTCGCCTTTGTTGTATTTAATTTACTCTGTAACTGTGTTTTTCGTGTTTTTATTTCTATGTACAATAAAGTATATACATACATACATACATACATACTATAGAACTCAAACATTTTAATCAGCAGCCCTCGTAAAAATCCACTTACTGTTCTACATCGGCAGTAAATGCAATGACGTCAGCTCCGTGAACACATTAGCGCACGTGATGCAGTAAATAGTATCGGTCCAAAGAAAGTTACCAATGCCGATTAAAAAATTACTGGTAGCTTCAAAGCAGAAGATCGTAGGTTCAAAACCGAACCCCGTTTCGTAACAATCACTTTCTTGGAGCTACACAACATCGCCTTTGACTTGATCTGGGGTCTGCCGCGAAAACCGAAATTCCCAATTTGCGGGGATCTTTCTCTTTAACTCTCACTAAGGTGTAATGAGGAAAATGCCCGCAATTGACGAACTTCAATTTTTGCGGTTATAGCCCAGATAACAGTCGCTATCAATGGCGGAGCTTTGGCTAAGGCACTAAGGAACTTTAAAGGACTCTTTAGACCTCAAATAGTCAGTGTCAGCAGCCCTAAAAAGTCTCAAGAGGCTTCCAAGTCGGAGGTATCCGAACTCCGGCCCGTACTAACTAATAAGTTCTTGTCATTTCATATATATTTACGAGTTCCTATTTGCAAAGTAAACCACCGTGGTTATGCCAGACTTATTCCATAAGACTATGAATGCCTGTGATTACTAATGACATCGCTGCGTGAAAACGACAATTCTTTTGAAACACGCTACAGAACTGTGAAACACTACAGAACTCAAATAGCTTGATCAGCAGTCCTCATAAAAGTCCCACTTAGTGTTCTAAATCGGCAGTAAAGACAAAGATGGCGTCCGTACCCGTACCGTCAGCGTCAGCACATTAGCGCACGTGATACAGTAAATCGGGCCGTTCCGAAGAAAGTTACCAACTCCCTGGCGGATTACGGCCGGCGAATGAAAACGAGCTGCTAATGAGCATCGCGAGTTAATTGACACGGATATGGGTGTGAATAGACGGCGCATGTACGGTCGGTGGACGTACATTGACGCGATTTGTGTCGCTGTTATGCTAGCCTCGTTTCCTATTTCTAATTTAAACCTTGTTGTATTATAAATTGGAATGATTTTAAGTTGTTTGAGAAATCAATAAAACATAAGAAATGCTTCTTAATTTAGTTAATGAAAAGTTCTAATTAGATTAAAACAAGTGTAAATTGTAATACACATTGGGCCTTACGAGGGTATCGCCATCTTGAAGTAACCTCGATATGGTTTTTACTGCGACTAAGAGCGACCCTGGGTAAGTCCGGGTAAGTCCAGTCCAGTCATGATTTCCTATCATCACCCAAAGTGGTCTGAGCTCAAGGAACTGAGGAGCTTACATGATCTCAATGTCACCGACGGTCCGCGGTTCTGCTTACCTGCAAGGCAATTTATACAAAACTATATCATAGTATGAAAACGAAGCGACAATCAGCGACTATTGTTACTAATATATTTTCGGGCCAAATTCAAGTTTGAATTTTATTTCAATATCGGAATCATGAAACAATATATGCACTTACGTTTAACAACGTCCACTACGGCCTGTTGACAGTAAACCCGCTAATCTAATCTAAACTGTAGAATGAACTGTCGCACACGGTATTTCCGGACCGATAGAACCTTCAAGAAAAGAGCGTACTCTGGTGTTGCAGTTGTCCATGGGCGACGATAATTGATATCAGGCGATTCGTCTGCACGTTTGCCTCCTATATCATAAAAAAACGTGCTAGGCGCATTTGCGTGGTCTACCTCAATACACATCCGTGTTAATTGCTGAGGGCACTATTCAGTAGGTAAGGGCGCTGAATGCTGATAAGACAACAATGGGACCTTAGGAACTGCCGAATGGAGTCGGTGAGGACTTTTTAGATGACTCAGATACCTACTCCTAGTTGATTGTGATGGAGACAATGCTTTCTAAGAATCGTTATACAATGATATTGTTCAGGACGACTCTGTGCTATTTAAGATTCTAGAATAATAATTAAAAAGTCCTGTCTGGCCTAGTGGGTAGCTTGTCCCTGCCTATGAAGCCTATGTGGTGGTATTTTGTGTGATGAGCACAGATATTTTTGTTCCTGAGTCATGAGTTTTCGATGCATTTAAATATATATATCGTTGCCTGGGGTACCCATAACATAAGTCTTCTTAAGCTTACCGTGAGGCTTAGTAAATTTGTGTAATAAGGTCCTATAATATTTATTATTATTATTTGTAAAGCAGTTGCAATAAAAACAGGCAGTTGAAAAAACTGATAATGCCTGTATCCAGAGTCATCAATAAAGTTTTCAGTGTTGAGTAGAATTTGCATTGTGCGCATCTAATTTATTCTTAAACTCATTGGCATATTGAGCCGATACTATATCCTCTGGGAGTTTGTTCCAAGCTTTGAGCACTCTGTTGCTAAAGAAGTGTCTATGAGGATTGTTGTAGGACGTGCGAGATACAGCTTATACTGATGACCTCTCAGACGGTTATTTATTTAAGTTTTTCGCTGCCATGTCAATGAATAAATAAAGGGTCACCAACGCCACGTCGAAAATTGCACGAATACAAGCCTGACCAACACCACGACTTGATATGAAGTCGTGACGTGTGGGGCACGAAATGTACTGACGTTATATCAAGTTAATGGCGGCGAAAAGGTTAAAAGTTGTAATGTTTAATCTAGGCCTTATTGGGATTAGTACGGTTTCTTCGCGATGTTTTCCTTCACCGAAAACCGACTGGTAAATATCAAATGATATTTCGTATATAAGTTCCGAAAAACTCATTGGTACGAGCCGGGATTTGAACCCGCGACCTCCGGATTGCAAGTCGCACGCTCTTATCGCTTAGACCACTACTACCACTAGCGCTTTTCTCATACAGTCAATCTGAGCCGCGTCAGTGTGGCGACACTCCTCCTTTCGGTCATTCCCGGCATCGTTCGGATCAGCATTGCTCCGAGCAATTATTAGGGTTGGCATAACTTGACGTCCTTTTGCGTGAATGACCACAGATAAGATAATGACTTGAATTTTGACAACCCTAAATGCCCGAAATGGAGAGTGCTATACATTAGAAAGCGACAGTATGTTTCGTCCCTGAATCGCTGTCAAACTTCGGTTTTGTAGGAAGTGTCATTTCTGTACGGTAGTACTATTATTTATTCTGTGGCCGAGTCGAAAAGATGCGGACTTCAAAGTCTCGAGCTATTGCAACTCTAACTTAATTCTGTTTTTATATCCAAGGTACTACAATAACAGTTAAATTGGTCAATCTAGGAGCCTAATCCGATCAAATCTGATTCCATTGTAATATATTGGATTCACTTCAATAGATATCTAGAATATACCAACAAATAGAGGTATGAATATCGCGCTTTTATGGAACATTTTTTGCAGTGCAGTGACTCAAATCCGAATTAGTTCTCTAATTAATACATACACAGCGATCTGCAACTCATAGCACATACATTCACACACGAAAACCAAAGATATACTCGTGAAAAAAAATCAGAAAATAGTTGATAAATAGATTGTTAACAGTCACATCGCACATTTGCCAATATTCATTATTTGCTGCCTAGATTGTTAAGTAAGTTGACTACAACCTCACCTGCAGTCTAAGATGGAACATGCTTAACTAAAATTATGTCTATTCACTCTCGATTTAAAAAGATCCGAGTTTTACTGAACTGGGAATAGCGTTTAGTGCGAATCAGTGACAGAGTAACGACGTAAGGGTGAAACGCAAGTCCGCGTCTAGTCCCACGGTGGTGGCAGAACGGAGATGGAGAGATTAGATTATGTGATCCCATCGCACTCTCCTCGAAATGTATCCTGTAGAATACCGATAAACAGGCTACCTTTCTACAATGTTCTAGACTCTGCAGTCCAGCCTCTACCAATCCCGCATCTCCAATAAGCTTCCTAGCGAGTTTGTCTATAAAATCTAATAATTAATATTCTCAATCTTCTTGTATCATTCTATTACCTACCTTTATTATAGAAAATAATCTAATTTCACATAACGTCCAACTTTTGCCTTTTACCGCGTAAAAAAGCAAAAAGAGATGGTTGAAAGTAAGCAGCCACACAGGACTACTTTATTTGCTACAGCTAGTCGCCGGAGTATTCCGGATTCCTCCCTTAGAATATTTCCCGACAACACATTAAATGATTAAAACCAGTATTTTAACTCTATAATTACATAATACCAGATGTTTATACTTTACAACTATATCACGTTGCAGTCCGAGCTCGAAACCCGATTTGTCGATAGTGTCGATACTTGACCACAATGTTTAATTTTTTTTTATGAAAATATAGAAATTTTAGTATATCTTAGAGACCTATAATGATGATAACTACCTATAAACGTTGCCATGAAATAATTGGACCAACCACAGCAAAGAATTATGAAGTTTCGACTTCAATTAATTTTTTGAGAACGTTTTATGCGCTGCACGCAAGTAGTTTTATTGGAACATTCAACCGCCTCTCTTTGTGGACAGATTTTTCACTAATGATTATAATGTCATTTATAATTATTCCTGCATTTCAACGTTAATTGACATGAAAAAGAATTGCCACTTTTACAAATTTGAGTTTAAAATGTAATTATATCGGTCTATCGCAGTTGACTTAGAGTCCGTATCAAGCTTCGCCGAATTTCACCTGCCCATACAAACGGAGTCTCGTTCTCATTTTAAAACTACGAATTGGATTGTAATGAAACTTTGCATGTAATGACATGAGGTAAGTCTATACTTGTAATTAATTTTCACCACACAAACTGCTAAAGGCCCTCTTGCCTGTTCAAAAACGAATGAGAAAGTTGCATTTTATCCACATGGGGCAAAGTAATCAGATGCAAATTTTGAATTGTTGTAGCTTATATTTTAGCTGGTAGAATTGACTTTTAAATGGTGATTTTGAATGATATTTTTTTATTACGTTCATTTGGATTTGATTTGGTTTGATCTTTCTGGTATTTTATAGTTAATAAGATTCCACTTCTCGAATCTTCTTCAATTTTGGGATTTTTTGCTTGCTCGGGTATCAATATTAGCACGAGCGGTTAAACAACAACTTAGCCCCCTTGTAAAACAAATAACTTATAGCACCAGTTTATAAAACAAAGGAAACAGAGCAAAAACAAATATTGTATGAAAATATTTTTTACTATATTGGTATCCGATCTTTTTTTTATACTACGTCGGTGGCAAACAAACATACGGACCGCTTGATGGTAAGCAGTCTCCTATATACGCTTGCAACTCCAGAGGAGTTACATCCGCGTTGCCGACCCTAAAATAAGAGCGTAACTGCGTTTGTATGGAGAACCGAGCTTGCTGCGGGCTCTCAAAATACTGTTTATTCGCTTACCTTGACATTTCCACGCCGCGCTGGATCGGGAAGCAATAAATATGACCGACGGAGACTCCGAGTTAGCGCACAGCCGCCACGCTGCAGCTGAAAAATATCAGCTACCTTCAATTTGGGATTGGAAACTTTCAATAAGTTATTTATAACCGGCTTACAATACCGCTTTCAGCGCTCTGAGGATTATTTACAAATTCAGATTTAAATTGAGAGTTGGACTGAACTTTTTAAACCGGATTGGTTATCCTTTCGGCTGTATTGGGATTGGGGGCGATAGTTTTGTGATAAAAGCATTTACTTAGTTTCAAGTGCTTTCCTTTTCCTACTAGTTTATTCGGATACTGTAGTTCTTAAGTATTTAATATTGTAATTACCCAAGTATATAACTAAATAATATAAGTAGTAATTTTATACATTTGTATTTATTTGCCTACCTTCTAATTAAATAATATCAGTATCATGAAAATATACAATATAATTTAAATTTAAAACCATCTTTCACACCTAAACTAAAAGCCCTTTTGTGGTGAATAAATGAATGTATATTTCACAAGAAATTTGAGAAAATAGAATTTGCTCTGTCTCCGCAAAACAATGTAACCGCAGTCGCTCAAATCCCTCTATCAATGCAAATATTAAGGTACATTAGTCCAAGTTCCAAGAGCATTTACGTATTTTATACACGCATTAAACTTGCAGCGAGGTGGGACATTACCATGAATATTCATCCTGAGAGCAGAAATACATTTCATATAGATTTGTATTGTAGATAGCCGGCCTTTCTGAGAAGCAGCGACATAAATAGGTCCCTGTAGGTGTAGACAGAGCTTATAGCAAGTACTATAATGGTATTTTTTTATAGCATATTCTGCGGGGTTCCTTTGTGTCCATCGCAGCAATATTAACAGAGCCAACAGGCCAGGGTGAAACCCAAGACCTTCGGTTTCGAGCCGTGTCCGTTCGACTATTGCATCGACATCGATGACGATCGATTTTCAAGTATTATTATAATATGTCGGTGGCAAACAAACATACGGCCCGCCTGATGGTAAGCAGTCTCCGTTGCCTATGTACGCCTGCAACTCCAGAGGAGTTACATGCGCGTTGCCGACCCTAACATTCCGCATCCTCGTTGAACTCTGGCAACCTTACTGACCGGCACGAACACAACACCTTAATGTGCAAGGTACAGTCAAATAATTTAATATCAGGACCTTATACTTTTGTCACTGTGACAAGGTACAAAATGTAGCTGAAATTAAATTCCTTGATCGTACATACGTGTGTGATTGAGAGTAAGCGGGTCATGTATGACCAGTACCCCTAGTGTAACTAAATTCGATTTCCAAACGTGACGTACGCGTTTGCGTTTAGTCTAATTTTGTATTGGATTTCGAAAGAGCGCGCCAAGCGGGACGTTTTGGAACCTCAAAATCCTATACAAAATGAGACTTAACGCAAACGCGTTCGTCACGTTATGATGTCGATCAAAGTTACACTAGGGGTACAGAAAGGCAAAAGTTGTAGGTAAGTGTCTTCTACTCCCGTACGTTAAGAATTTTGAACCCTAATTTCTGGTTCTGATTTAAGTACAAGTAAACACCCCTGTAATGGAACAGGAACCATCAGCAATGGGATGGTATAGACAAATACTGGAACGCAGTGTCTTACGTGAGCGAATAACTCGCGATGCGACGCGGAGCGGCGCGGCGGCCCAACGGCACAACGAGATCGCCCACGTAGTACACTTCCATAGATATCAAAGGATTTAATTCACCCGCGCCGCGCCGCTTCGCGTTCACGAGTTATTCGCTCACGTAAGCCGACACTTATAACAAGTATTTACTTCAGTTTTTAAAAGCTGACAAAATTTATCCCATAAACAAGAGCCGAAAAGCTGCTTAAGTTTATTTTTTCATAGTATTTGTTAGTTTGAAAATGAATGTCACCATACATGCAAAAAACCATAGTTTTAATTGGTTAATAATGTTGAACCCAAGTGCAGCAGATTTCATTAAATACATAGAAAACATAGAGGACGAATTGGACGTTCAACTTTTAAAGCATAAAGCGGCAGAATTTTTACAGATGTCGGTGAAATATCAAAAATACTCCAATTTTTCTCTTGTACATATTATTATGTCCCATGATTGGTGCCGTTAACATTCATATAAACATATTATATTAACGAAGATTTGGGCTGAACCAAATTTGTGGACATTTGTTGAATCGTCTTTCAGATCAGGATGTACAATCTAAATCGGCGTGCCCGTACATAGATTATTTGTCAATGTACAATCAGAAGTGGCTTTACTAGCCGTAATGTTGGCTATATGTTGGCAAATGGTTGGCAAACAGGCCCGCGGCTGCGACTGACAGCAGTCTAATAGCTCTTGAGCGCGTTGACACACTCCGCGCTGCCCCTTTTCTTGTACAATAGTGTTTGCCTTTTGCCTATTTTTAATGGCGCCAATATTGGCAAGGTTAACCATGATTCGTAATTTCGTACCTACACCATAGGTACTGGTTGATCGCGTTACTTGGCTTTATTATAATGCTTCGAAATTACCCGAATACCCTTTATGTTTTAATACTGTTTTACAATAATTCGCCATATTTTGTTAAAAATAACTTTTATTTCATATAATTATATAAAATAGTTTATACATTTTCTGTAAGATAAAAAAAAGTGAAACAGTCAAATGAATTAACCAATTAGGTTCTTCATTCGTTCATTCACAGTTAATTAGTCCATGATTAGCTCTGTATAATAAAATAAAATTACAGAATTTAGAACTTTGCTCTAAAAAAAATGTTGGATACTCTAGACGCTTACGTAATATCACGATAAATTCAGAATAAATTACCCAAAGCTTTTGTTCCAGCAAAAAGTACCTAAAAGGCTCCGCGGAGACGTCAGTTTACGCGAATTTTCTTTTTCGGGGGACATTCGTTATTACGTCGCATGGGCATTAAATAATAGTCATCACATTTACCTGACCATCACATCCGAATAGAGTTCAACACTACCACCATTATGGTAGTATTAAGCAGTGTTGGGCGAACGTTAATTAGAATTGAACATTAACCATTACAAATTGAACCGCAAACCGTAACGGTTACAGTTTGCGGTTCAATTTGTAATGGTTAGTAGTAAATTCTAATTATCGTTCGGCCAACACTGGTATTAAGTGTTATCAGATCATAATTATAACTATTATAAGAGGCTGATTCTGTTTTAACATTTTGATGTGGTTTTCATCTTATTTCGACCAACCTTGAACCAGCGTGCGCCGCTGCACCAAACAGCGGGTGTGGCTAACGCTGATTGGTTCTCATAAATTGCAATAAAGAGTCGTCTCATAACCCATCTCGCTTGCATTTATTGGTGCGCGTGAGATCTCGAAAATTTGCTCAAAATCTCGTCATTTCGAAATCGCGCGAGATCGAAGTCCCATCTCCTAGCCCCAAGCCCGTAAGCTACGGTGTCCATTTTTCATTACATACTTACCAACGTTGTTAAAACAGGAAATACTAGAGAAGACAAAATGTTTGATAGAAGCGATACAAAATTACAAACCACTGCCGTAGAGACTACCTAATGAATGTAGGTAGATAGAACGGTTTGCGTCGACAAATGGGTGTCCGAGAACAAGGCATCTGTTCCTGTCTTGTTGACCTTGTTGTCCTATTAAGTCTTTAACCGGTGAAAAACTGTGAAACTAAGAATAAGTGCAATTAAATGAGCTTAAACTTTCCATTGGGCCTTACTTTCCACTGATGTTGATCAAAAGAAACTACAACTTGATGGAAGCGACCGATGGGTAAGTTTGCGTAGACAGGTGCCCGAGGACAGAGACCCTACGGGGCAGCCGTAACATATATTCCTGTTCTGTTGGTCTTATTAAGCCTTTAACCATCGGCCAATCGGCCTTATATTAAATAACAGAATATATATTAGGGAACGCTCAAACCACTAGGTACCCAATGGGTGTAGGTAGAACGGTTTGCGTAGAGAAATGGATGTCCAAGGAGAGCGCGGACCGCACGGCACTGCAGTCAGAGGAATCGCAACATCTGTTAAATTTGTTCCTGTCTTTTTGGTCTTACTTATTAAGCCTTTAACTAGTAAAATAAAAGTAATTGTTTGGACAGTTCTATGAGGATTGTAGGTGTGAAAATCACGGAAAAGAAAAGTCTTTTAAGTCTTTTATCTTCACATTAAACATAAGCTACATAAGATAGAGAATTATGTCAAGTACGTATTAGGTACCTAGAGTTTTGCACTCTTAGGCTAAAATTGGCTGTACTCCCAAAACACTACGTTCTATAAACCAAATTGTTTTTCTATTACCACATCCTATTCCCTTAGCAACCTAGCATACATTGGTAACATTTCCCGCTTCCTTATAATAAACTCGTAAATAAAAAATCAACCCTCCGTCCAAGGCCGTATTACCGCGAAACAATGTTGATAAAAGAATTTCACTGTACAAAGAATGACGTGTCCCTTATGGTCGTAACTCATCCTCTCTCATATTACTTTCATATGTCTCTGGGTTTACGCAACTTGCTCATATTGGAGGCAAAAACCGAAAATGATGCGTCACATCCGAGCGAAGATAGCGGAACTACCCGTGCGAATAGTAGCTAGAATACGATAAAAACAACTAAATAAGTACCTACCTGTCGATAGATATTTCAACGTTAAATAAATTACGCACACAATGACACATCTTGGGTATTTCAACAGTCAGCCCCATTATTGTCGAATTCTGTTTCCTTCTCCTTATCCTAATCCTTACTTTTTAGGGTTCCGTAGTTAACTAGGAAGTAGGAACCCTTATAGTTTCGCCATGTCCGTCTGTCTGTACGCCCTATTTCTTTATCAGATCTTTCTATATCACTTTATCTCTATCTTTAGCTTGAAAATGGCTTTAAATGATTGCTGAGCGGGTTGAGTAGACGCGGAATATAATAATTGGCTGTAATAAAGGCCATATATAATAAAGGCCAGTCCAGACGTGGACTCGCCCGATCTGAATAAATTGCCAGATCAAATCAGCTGGTGGTGTGGACGCGAAAATGAAATAGGGATGTTGACAATTTTTTAGAACTCGTTCCATTTTATAGATAGATACTTAATTATTACAAAAAATATATATGTACCCCCTTATTCATAAACATGTACTAAAGTTACGATACCGCTGATTATTGTTTGTCCCTTTACGACATATCGGTATGATGGAAAGGGACAAACGATGATCAGCGGCATCGTAACTTTAGTACACGTTTATGAATAAGGGGGTAAATCTGTTCACTCAGTCATTTTAAATAAATAAAAAACAAGTGTATTTGGTTAAGTGTTAAAATGTCGCGCCTAAACGCTCCAAGATGTTACGTGATATTGATGACGACACGATGTGATAAATAAACAAACTGTCAGTCACAGACAGATCAAAAGCTGTATACTTAGTATTAAATTTCTATGATATTAAGTACATATATCTTTAAGCAAAAATAATGAATAAATAGTTTAATAAAACAGTATGGAATAATATGATTTAATTTATAACGTTTACTTGTTAATTATAATTCAAACAAATTTTGCACTTTCAGCAGATAAGCCCCAAACAGGTCACAGGACAGTTTGACAACCTTTTTTTGTGACTTTGCAAGGTTGTGCATTTAGCCAAGTTTGACAACTTGTATATCGCTGGCACTTCACTTGGCTTTATAATTTGGCAAATATTCGTGTTTCCCTTTTGTTTTGTATGTCAAAAGAAAGAGATGCAATAAGAATATTCCTCAAATTCAGCCATGTGAAGTGCCAGCATGTGGGCGTATGCAGTCACGTGATACTCGGCATAATTTCTAATACTTTTAATTATTTTAATTCGCATATTTTCAGTTACAAAATATGATTTTGTACCAAAAAAAATGAAAACTTCAAATGAAAAAAACTGATGCGAATGAGAACAAACTAAGGTTTTTAGAATAACTACAATAAAAAGCGACTTATAATTTAGTTAATTGTCAGTTTTTATTTATTTTTTATTTGTTCTGTATTGTAAGCGGTGGTGGCCGAGTGGATATGACGTCCGACTTTCAATCCGGAGGTCGCGGGTTCAAATCCTGGCTCGTACCAGTGAGTTTTTCGGAACTTATGTACGAAATATCATTTGATATTTACCACTAGCTTTTCGGTGAAGGAAAACATCGTGAGGAAACCTGCATGCATCTGCGAAGAAATTCAAAGGTGTATGTGAAGTCCCCAATCCGCATTGGGCTAGCGTGGGGACTATAGCCCGAGCCCTCTCGCGCATGACAGGAGGCCTGTGCCCAGCAGTGGGACGTATATAGGCTGAATTATTATTTTTATTATTTTTGTTCTGTATTAGGAGTGATAGGCCGCTTCTTCCTAGCGCATTCAGTAGCAGCTTTTTACGGGCCCGTTTTTCATATTTGCCTGCATCAGCCCATCACCTGCTGGAATTGTTAATGTTTATCGGCTGTTTCATTCTTCTCTTTTAATACGCTTTTGATTTGAGCCCAATAATAGTTGAGAGAACGGCACTCTGCAGGACGTTTGAAGCTCTTACTCTATTCTACTCAAATGCCAAATGCGATTTTTGTACGAAGGAAATTGTATGATTTTCGACTTGGCCTAGAATTTACCACACATTTCCTGTAACTTTAGCTATCCTAAACTTCGTACGAAGAACTGAACTGACTTTCATCGTAGTTTCATTGCACTTTAGCCGCATATCTACCCCAGTTTTTATGATAATTACCTATGACAGATATGCTTCGTTTTCGCAAATTCTATTAGCAATCTATGTGATGGGCCCGCAACAGTGACATTTTCGATGCTAGAATGCGCGTTTAGGGGTATTTTATTTAATTTGAGCGCTCGAATCTCACCATTCTCATCAGAATTCTAAAATTGGTGCTTAAGTTGTGTACGTGCGGACGCTAGACGAGACTGACGCCAATTTTTTTCCTGATCAAATCGGTCGATTCGTTCATCCTGGACTGGCCTTAACCTTTTAAAAATTGTATCCAACATGTTTAAAAAAAGTAAAAAACAATACTGTACCCCTAGTGTAAAATTATTCGATATCGTGACGTGACGTACGCGTTTGCTCTCTCATTTTGTAGTCTCATTTTGTATGGGATTCTCAGTTTCCAAAACGTCCCGCTTGGCGCGCTGTTTCTAAATCCCATACAAAATGAATCTTAACGCAAGCACATACGTGCGTCGTGCGTCGTCACGCTATCGAATAAATTTACACTAGGGGTTCAGTGAGTAACGTTAATATTAACAAATGAACCCATATAATGAACTTCATGTCCACTAAAACAATGCAATAATGATTTCATTTTTTGTAATTTAACTTTGTCCATTATGAAGAACTTCGCGTATGATACAATAAGGTGAAAATTTCCGAATTTTCCGATACGAGCATAATTATTGGAGAAAATTAAGGTTTTGGCGTCATCGACCGTGATGATAACCATCTTTTATAAAACCCCCATCTAGCGGTAATTTTTCATACTAAGACCGTATGTTATACACAACACAGTCAAGTTTGGTTCTTTTATTCGGGCAGCTAAGGTGCTTATCACGCAAAACTCTACTAGATGGCGTAGTCTCCTGCAAATTGTTCAACAAATATGTAATTTTTCCTTCTATTCCATTACATTACTTGCTGTGCCGTGCGCGAGTGAGAGCGAACTAAATTACACAGGATCTCTATATTACTATTTTCTTTTTCTTAAGATATATCATGGCTGGTGAATCGTACAATGAAAATAGTGATGTTTCCGCGATATTTTTCGACCTAGATAACACTTTAATTCAGACGAGGAAGTGTGATAGCAGAGCCTGCAATAAGGTTTGTAAAATTTCGATTTTATGATTTGACATTGTCACGGTCATCTGTGACCCACTGCCAGTGCGCGCGCTGTCATCGCGTATATTTTTTGTGTTACGTAGCTTGCTTGTCTATTGCACCGCGTGTTCTCGCGTTCCAGTATGTATGTTTATAAATAGGATATTCTTGGTTGGAGAACGCGAGCTCTGCAGCCAGATTTAGATAGTTTGGAAGAGAACTCGAGCTAAATATAACCGTGATGTAGATCGTTTGGTCGATTCAACGTGTGCCGCTTGTTGGCTCTCAGTGGATTTCAGTGGAGCGCGAATCACGACGTGCTCGCCAAAAAGTGTTTTGTGACAATGGGTGATATATCGGAGTCAATTCAGAAATGCGTTCTCATTCTAAAGTCCGCGAAAACAGACACAGAAAAGTTCGCCGCGCTTTTCATGGTGACTAAACTAGTGAAGGCAAAAGACTGCAAGGCGAACGCGAAGAAGGCGCTGTTTGAAGCTATTGGGTTCGGTTTCCTGAAGAAACTGCTGACCTGCACCTTAGAAGATGACTGCCCGCCCTCAGTGTATAAGTCAGTGGCACTCTCGGTTCTTACATGCTTCTGCAATGAGCCGGAACTTGCAACACATCCCGAAATGCTGGCTAACATACCGGTGTTCCTGGACATAGTGCAGACATCTGATGATTCAGACTATGATGACAACCTCATAATCATCAGTGAAGCATATACATGTTTACAGTGCATCGCTGAGCAAGAAGCGGGTCAGAAGGCTCTGATCGAAGTGGGTGCCATAACTAAGATGTCTGAAATCTATTCACATCAAAGTTTCCAAACAGATGAAGCCCTTAACATTCTTGTGAAATTGGTAAGCAGATATGGGCCCGCTGCTTGGGGCAATGACCCTAAACCGTTCCATGCATTAGTCAACAAAATAGCATTAGATTTTGCCACAGATCAATCGGAAAGGAAGTTTGAGTTGGCTACTATATTAAGTGCATTGTTATACAGTTGCAACAAAAGCACCGTTATACCTGGGTCTTCAGAGGAAACTTGGCCAATGAGCATTTACAAAGCTCTGCATGACATCTTAACTAGCAAGATTGGTAAAAACCAGAGAGATCCCGCTTTGAAACTAGCAGCTAACATTGTAGATTTACTTGGAATTGAGTGGACTTTCAATGATGAAGAGAATCCTAAGAAGTTCTTCCTGTTGTTGCTTCAGTTGTGTGCTATTGAAGTCAGAATGCAACTAGATGATAGAAGTTTTAAGCAAGCCTTCGCGAATGCTGATTTAGTCACTGCTTGCTTCATTGTACTGGAACTATCCATCAACTACATGGCTACGGATCAGCTGGACTTGGAACAGAAAGAGAAACAATCCGTCTACACAAGTCTTAAGGGAGCCTTTAATGCTGTCGTCTCACAATTGGGTAAAGTATCCAATGATAAGAACAGGGACAAGTTACCTGATGCTGAAAAGGTGTATGTTTGTGCCATGGTCAGAGTACTATTTGCCTGGATTGCACAGGAAACTACAGCTATGCGAGAGCAAATATATGCACTACTCCCATTCATGTTCCAACTTGCCAATGACTCTTTTCATGCTTACCGATCAAGGAAACTAGCTGAGAAGAACCAATCAGAGGGAGAAGCAATGGACATGGACACAACACTAATGGGTCAGGTTGATTTACTCCGTTTAATGTTACCGGCGCTCTGTCATTTGGCAGTAGAAGACAAAGCAAGAGATATCTTGTTCAACTTGAAACAGGAAGATATCCTCTATGAAGCTGTAAGCTTCCATTGGTCAATAGTTCACTATAAGAAACCTCCAGTACCAAAGTCAGAACGCTTGAAAGTCAAAACTCAACCCGAGGCTGAAATAGACCCTAAAGTGTTAGAAGACATGAAGGACTCCAGAGCTGCCATGGTCAGCCTGTGCAACATATTTATGAACCTTACAGTGCTAGCACCTAAAATTGTAGATAACAGTATACTGTTCAACACTTTACTCAAGTTTATCTTTAACAACTTACCAGAGTTAAAACAAATTCCTGAAAACCTGGTTTTGCATGGTCATTTAGCTGTTCTAGGCCTCCTTTTACTGAAACAGCAAGCTAGTAAAGTAAAGAAGAATGACTTCTCCATTTGCAGATACATTCAGTCCACAATTCGGTTTCTCTGGGACGCATACAATGTTGATGAGTCTAATGATCCCACTGCTCTTGTTGTGTCCATGAGTTACAAAGAAAACTGGAGTGAAATTGCTGATCTATGGTTCCTTGGCATGCAAACCATGAGTGGGGTACTAACTATTGTACCATGGATCTCAGAGTTTGCCATTGAAAGTGGCTGGGCTGAGGGCATTGCTGAAATGCTTGCTAAGGTAAAAGTTGGAACACTTCCCCCCAATGTCAAATCTGCATTTGAGGACTTCCTTTGCAGACTAGTAGACTCAAATGAAGGTGCTATCCCAGTCCTTAAGAAAGGAGGAGCACTGAAAATGTGCAGAAACCACCGATTAATGGACTTAGGCAAGAAATTGTTTGGAGACTAAGTAGATAGAATATAATAATTTGTCATTTTTATACTAATGGTACTTAATTTTGAGTTGTGAAACTTGTGAATTTAACGCCAGTCTTCTGTATCTTTCCATCTTCCTTAATTCATAAAACTATATAAAAAGGGTTTTATATTTTCGCTAGTTAATGTAATGTTAAATCTGCAGCTGTGCTGCACTAGGCCCTTTGACAAAAACTGTTAAAACGTAATAAACAAGCAATTATACAATAAATTCTGAATGTAAAAAAACTGTCTTTTTTGTTACAATTTAATTTCCAAGAAAATGACTCAACATAGCAAGAAAATAAGTCAATTGTTATGAATTAAAAGTTCTGCTTAAGCAAAAAAATAATAATGATCTTGAACTGATCTGCATTAGAGATGAAGTGTAATTGGCCTGATGGGTTTCGAACTATGTCAACCAACACGGCTACCACGAGTTGGCATTTGACATTTACGTTACCGACTGCGTGAACTCGGTCCCATTCCCTCTATGCCCCAAAACATCACTGCGAGCAAGATGGACTACGATCGACTTTACTCAGTCGCTAACCGTCAAGTGCCAACTCGTGATACGGCTACAGGCTACAGGTGACGCTGAATAGGTTTTAGTTACACTTCTAAAGGGTTTTTCACAATCTTAACCACATTGTGACGCAGACCGGAATACTGGGAATAACCATACGAACGTAACGCAACACGTGACAATGACAGTAATTAGAGGAATAGTAGTATCAATTTCGGCTTGGGTGCTGTGCCAAGCAGGTGAGTGAACGTCTCGCACGAGCGTTGACCTGAGCTATTCCTGTCCCTTAATCTTCAGATGAACCAGTTAAGGTGGGGTCTCCGAAATCCTATAACGACTGTGCGTGGCTAAAGACCAGACATACTGGATTATTTGAAACCAACGCTTTCTATGTCGGAATAATAAAGATGCTATATTCAGCCTTGCTTCCGTGTGATCTTTATATACCGCCGTGTCTTGAGAATGAACCCTTGATTATTATGCCTTGTAGAATTGTCATAGTACATAGGTACCTACTCGTTATCTGTAGTGTACATAGGTACAGATAACGATTTACTCCCTATTTGTCAGGTGTAGGTATAGACCTGACAAATGGGGAGTATTGTTATCTGTAGAACGAACGTGGTAATTTAGATTTATTTGTTAATTAATTAACCTAGATGAATGTTCTCTTTATACTTTAATTTGTCCTACAGACAAAGTACCCTAGCTCAGTTTGATAAATACAACTGTGGGTATCTGTATATAACAGGTATGCAACACATATTTGCCTACAGACCATTGCCAGTTTTTAAAATGTTGAGGATTTGAGTTACGCGTTACCTACATTAAAATAGAATCATTACAAACTACTTTGTGTCTCAAGACTCAAGATGAGACATGATGATAAATATCGCCAGAATAAAAGTGACTCGTTTCTACGCCTAATATTTTTGTCACACAAACATTGAGGGCATACACTACGTTGGTCGCTGACGCATTGTTTTATCAGTTGTACAAAACAGGTAATAAGGAAATGAAAATGCAAGATAACGGTTATGAAATAGTGGTTGGGGAAGGCTGAGTCAGCAATGGGCAGTAAAGATAAATTGACTGATAGTATTATATATCCATACGTGTTATTGCAATGTGCACGCAATGAATAAGCTCCAAGTTGCACGTGAAACGTGAATCACGTGATGTTGAAGTTGCACAACTGTTTGAACGAGCTATTCGTCTGCCGAGTATCCACCGAAGTAATGATATGAAAAGCAACCTAGGGTATTTATTGTCGTAATGAGTTTATTGAATAGCATTGGTTGTAATCCGCATCTCTTCTCCGCATGATTACAACTAACGCTATTATAGATCGTGTCATTCACGAAGACGCGTGCCTTGACTCGTATTGTTATGTTATTAAAAGTTAAATTTGACAAATCTGCGCGTCATCGCGAATGACTAAGGTTAACTGGAAGAGAATGCCTCGTGGCATTAAGTCCGCCTTTTGTACTATAAGATTGTTTTTCTTTTGTGAAATAAAGATTAAATAAATAAATGACACGAACTATATTGGTTAAAATTCCCGCGCTGCTCCTCTCATCTCCGCAGTAGAAAGTAGAAAGCCTAAGGTATTACTATAGTAATTGTCCTAACGAATCAAGTCGGCTACACTTTATCAAACGTGAAAACGATTTGCTGCGATGAATTATGTCATTTATCACGGGCGGTTATCAACTTATTACAATGATGCGGATAAACACGCGCCGCTCCGGTGTCTGAGCGAGACGACGCTATGTATATAACGACATGATCAGAGCAGAATCGAAACTGCGCAATTATCGCCCTGTTCTGTTCATATTGAACCCTGGGCTATAAGATTTTCTATAGAGTTAGCTCAAAAATATTGGCAAACAGATGCCGGCCCTTATATAGGCACAGATTATATAATAGTTCTTACGAACAGATACTTATCTCTCAAAGAAAACGTAAATGCCTATACCGTTTAGATACCTACACAAAAATACAATGGAATGACCTTCAATGCGCCGCTCCCCGCACCGCGCGTAGGGCACAACGCTAGGGTTGCCTACGCTTAGAAATGATTTTACAAATACTACTTAAATTAACATCAGAACTTGCCGTTAGGTATACGTACACACGTAACAGTATAGCGTAAAATAAGTCATAATAATATTTCGTTTATGCATTTCATCTCGACGAAACATTTTAATAGGTCATTTGTCCCTGCAGTAACCGCAGTGTTTATGCCGTTTTATAAGCCGTGCAATAAACTCAGCAAGAACTCGTTATGAGATTTCGTGTAGATTAAACCAGATAGAGATTAACATTACACAATAAAGAAAAATAATAGAGAAAGCATGAATACAGGTAATTATAAGATAACCAGGGCGTAAGGAATATATTTAAATTCCAGTACTTGAGTACTTTCATTAAAATAAACATACATGTACCAAAAGGCCTTAAAAGTTAGTTATACACCTATTTCAAATCTAAATATACATGATTGTGTCGTAAAAACATAACATCTTTATAGAAATTCAATAAATAATAGCAGGTGTAAGTATTTCTCAATGAATGTCTACTTACTAATTTTCCCTCATCTTGCGGAAGATCAAAATCGATATTTTTTATTTACATTAATGTTTCTGCATCCATCCACACAAGCCGTGTTATTTGTTCGTGATGAAGACATTTCCTTCGCACAATAAGAGCGCGTGGTGAAGTGCGTCCGTAAGCGCGCGTGGCAACCAACTGGCTGACTTTTGTACCGTAGACGGGACGATTTTCGTAGGCATAAATCTGAGCTCGCGCGGAGAGTTCCATAGGCCTGATATAGGTAAATGAAGGTTGCCAGAGCTCAACGAGGGGGGTGGGGTTAGGGTCGGCAACGCGCATGTAACTCCTCTGGAGTTGCAGGTGTACATAGGCTACGGAGACTGCTTACCATCAGGCAGACCGTATGCTTGTTTGCCACCGACGTAGTATAAAAAAAAAAAAAAAAAAAAAAAAAAACCTAGTCCAACGCAAATCAGAACTCGTCAATATAATTGGAAACATGACAGAGGGAGTAAAGGTTACGTCTATATATAGGTACCTACCCTTAGAGGCTTAGAAACTCGGATAATTATGAAGTCCAAGGAATACATATCCAAAAGCACTCACTAAACACTACACAACAACAAAAATATTTCAAAAACACTGACATGGCAGTCGACAGACGTTGTCAGAATATTTTTTTATACTTCACCTTTCCGGAAGTGTCATTAGGCTTCGGAGTTTGTGAGCAAAAGCTTTGCCAGAAATTCGCCCCTAATAATAAAACGATTTTTCCAATAACACGTTATCCTCTTATTAGGATAAAAGAACATCTTTGATCTCTTTTAATTGCAAACCTATCTACATGATTCTCTTAGATGTTCTAGCTTTGTGATGTTAGGATGATCATACTAACCTTCATCTCCTCAGCTTGTCGAGGTCCTGGAACAACAGTACGGGCTTCCACGCGAAGCTGCCTCCGAGAGCGCCACCAAGTTTCTGAGGGCCTTCCGCGCGCGCCCCGACGACGACTCATTCGCGATAGACGAGTGGCCAGCCCATCTATGGAGAAACTGCTTGCCGAAGAACTATAGACACATCGCCAGTGAGTATACTTGAAAGCTATAGATAAATGTTTCATTTCAGTATTTCCTGTAAGGTCTGCTTTTCTGAGAGCGCGACCAGATTCCTGATTCTTGAGGGCATTCTGCGTGCGCCCTTATTACGCCGACTCATTCGCGATATACGAGTGGCCAGCGACACTGTGTAGAAACTGTAAGTAGATATACTTGGAGTCTCTAAATGATTGTTCAACTCCAGTACGGTCTGCTCCAATCTTGCTTCAATAGCGACACTTGAAGGTGAGGTCTTTGGCGTGCTACAGACACATATCAGTGAGTATGAAACTCTAGCGGATCCCTTTGTTTGACATAATTATTGAAAGTCATAATGTAATGATAGTCATATTATCATTAGTCATAACTCTGAAACCGTTAACTTTTCAGGAATTTCCTTAGATTATCCTATAGATTGGTTAGGTTAGGTTAGGTTTGTTTTATGGCAATCCTGAAAAGTTACGCGTTTCTGAGAAAAACCAAATTATGACTAACGAAAATGCGGACAAACAATACATTATGACTTAAAACTTTATGGGAAACAATAGAGACCCAACTCTAGCTAGGTGATCCTTCAACTCCAATATGGTCTATTTCTATTCCGAAAGCGAGACTTGAAGGTCTTTAGCGCACGCTCTGACGATATTTGACGACATTCGCAAGAGTGGCCCGCGCACTTATGGAGGAACTGATTACCAAAGAACTACAATCACATCACCCGGAATATACTTAGAGGTTTTAATGATTCCTTCACCATTCTTTAACGTAACACCAAAAGATTAACAAAATGTATCTTTCCCGATGTGACTTCGCCCACCTCTAGATCAGTCCCACTATTCTAAGTCCGATCGGAACGCCCCAGCTCATCAATCGTCATCGATCAGAACCTTGATATCATTCAATACGCCTTTCTGGTGTTGACCAATATCCAGGCAGGCCGTTTCTCTAGTCTAGATTCTAAAACAAGACAAACAGCTTATCCGTTCGCTTTGAATTTACCGAGCATTCAACCTTGTTGATGTAAACCCAAGTGTAAATGCCGCTGACTTCTTATCGCGGCACAAATATCAATATCCTTGTGTTAAATGCCTTACATTGCGAGATATGGAAGTGGGTGTGTCCAGCGAAAAGTAAATTTACGGCCAATGCGCTGCAGACACAAATACACAACATATCGATTACCTCCCAGAGCTTGTTAGCTACTACATTGCATTTAGATACATCTGTTCTACACGTTACAGTTGGGCATTCATTTATACGGTACCGAAATTATTCTAGTAAGGTAAAACATCATATTGTTCGACATGCTTATATGCCTAGTTAAGTTTAAAATTACATAGTGTAGAGGAATTCCTAGTTGCGATGTTTCCATACAAACGCTCTCGACTGTTTCCTCCCTGGATTTTTAAGCTAGAGCAATGATTTTTCCAAATAAGATCAATATCATCAATATCTTTGCCGCTATGTTTTGCTTTTTTGGTTTATTTTATTTTGAAGAAACTTACAGCGCCTTAAAATCGCAAAAACGGCTCAATTGGATTGGCTATATATACAAATATGACAACCGAGTTGGGTTATTCCCACTAGTTACCACCAAGTTGTTACCAGTGGTAAGTACTGGGATTTTTTTCCCACCTTTTACCACTGGGAAAAAAAAATCCCAGTAGTTACCACCAAAATTTTGTTAGAGTTCAATACTAATAAAAACAGTAGAAATAGTAAAGTATTTTAAATAAAGAGTGCTTTAATAAATAGTTATAAGTCGATTAGTGTTTCAGTTAACTGCTTTAAAAGTGATGAAAAATTTTAAAACTGGTGCAAGTGCATAAAATTAAAAGATAAAGAGAAATTAACGTTTGGTTGAAATTTATCTTATTAATTGTAAAATCAGTCAAAGATCGACTATTTTTGATCACTTTTAAGGCAGTTACTGAAACAGTAATCGACTTATATAATTAAAGTAATACTTAATTTATAATTAATTCGAAATAATTAATTACCTATTGATTAAGGCACTCTATATTTAGACTATTTTTATTAGTATAGAACGCTAACCAAATTTTGGTGGTAACTACTGGGAAAAAAAAATCCCAGTAGTCACCACTGGTAACAACTTGGTGGTAACTAGTGGGAATAATCCCAAATATCCAAAAAATCAAACCGGCATAGATTATTTCTTCCTCTTGCAGTTTCCAAAATTTGAATTGAATGAGAAGGAAACAGTCGAAAGAGAAATCTCGATTTTTGAGTTTTAGTCCGAGCTGCAGTTGTCCTTATCGCACACACGCACTCCCGCCCACCGCAGCGCGACAGAAACATTGCTTCAAAAATTCGAGATTTGAAAAGTTGCTCAGCTAGGAATTGCTCTTAAATTTAAAGATGTCATGCTCTGAAACAGTGACGAGCACTTGAATTAAAAAAAACTATCTTATCATTCCATAAACTCGATTTGAACGTAACCTTTCAACTACCTTAGCACCGCGGCGTAATAACAATCACGGATAAGCCACTATTTACCTTTCAACTCATTAAGTATCTAAAATGTCCTCATAACATAAACTATAGTAAACATTTACCAACGGTACAGTAATGTACAATAATTTGTCACACGATAAAGCACGCAAAAGTATGACAAGTTTTTCTGTCACTGCAAATAAAGTCGTTTTAAAATAGTTATACTCGCATATTCGCGTAAGATATTACAGGTGACTGTACAATATGGCACCTAGCCAGGTCTTTGTGTCGTCAGAACAATTTAGTGTTCCCCAAATAAGTAGGCGTAAGCCAAGCCACAAAGCAATAACAACATGGTACAATTTTATATTTATTATATCCTCGTAAGGCCCAAGGTCCTACCTATAGGACTTATTCAGTTCGATGAAATTTAAATCATATTATTCAAGTAGGACAGAGTTGCATTTGTTTTGTTTCGTGCAATTTTCAAACAAAATAAAATCTACTGTATTCCGTGCATGATTGGTTCAAATTCCAGTGGCAAATTTTGGAATTTTCATTTCTATCGCTGGGCCTTATGAGGATATCATGGACTCATGACAATGTTTGGGCTTGCTACCAAGGACAAATTATTAGAGTAGGTATAAGATCATACATATCCACAGCGTAGTCTTATTTATCTGTGTGTCATCATGTACGTCAACGTACGTTCGTTAGACGCATGCGCCCTACGCGATATTATTATAGATATTGTAAACAAAATGATGCTCACGCGCAAGTGCGAATGAAGGAGATAGATGCGAAGATGGAAATAGAGTGGAAGCATCTTTTAAATCATTTAGTGTATTTCACAATATGAGTTTTATTTTTAACTGCGAAGCCTACGGAAATCATGTCTGGGATATTAAATAAATCTTTTCTGATTGTGTAATTCTTAATAGGTATTTCTATAGTCTGTATAATGCACGATGTAAAAATGAAATCGACTAGTTTCTTTAGGGTTCCGTAGTCAACTAGGAACCCTTATAGTTTCGCCATGTCCGTCTGTCTGTCTGTCTGTCCGAGGCTTTGCTCCGTGGTCGTTAGTGTTAGAAAGCTGAAATTCGGCATGGATATATAAATCAATAAAGCCAACAAAGTCGTACAATAAAATCTAAAAAAATATTTTTTTAGGGTACCTCCCCTACACGTAAAGTGGGGGTGAATTTTTTTTTTTCGTTTCAACCCTAGAGTGTGGGGTATCGGTGGAAAGGTCTTTCAAAACTAATAGGGGTTTTACGGAAACATTTTTTGATAAAGTGAATATATTCGGAGATAATCGCTCCTAAAGAAAAAAAAATGTGTCCCCCCCTTCTAACTTTTGAACCATAGGTCCAAAAAATATGAAAAAAATCGTGGAAGTAGAGCTTAAGAAAGACATTAAATGAAAACTATAGCGGACATGATAAGTTTAGCTGTTTTTGAGTTATCGCAAAAAGTTTTCCCTTCATAGTAAAAAGACTTACTTTAATTAGGTACTAATTATGTGATTATGCAAATTTGCCTATTTGTTTAATTCGGGTGAAAGGTACCGTTTCATCCCTTGGTTAACAATTTACTACCTATACTTTAAGCTCCAGTTTAGCTTATTGTGACGGAAGAGTAACTACGGAACCCTACACTGAGCGTGGCCCGACATGGTCTTGGCCGGTTTTATTTTAAATACAATTGATATAAAAATAAATAGATAGATGTCAACAAAATGTCTCTCTTTGTCCCATAAGCTTAACATACTCTATTTTTACTCTTAGGCATTACATTGATGTCAAATACATATATAATCAAAAGCATAAACTACTTCCATTGTCCATCCCTTTGTGACCTTGGAACTGGGTACCTATATCAACATTTTGGGTAAGTACGTATTAATGCTCCCATAGACACGACTCCGTAGATCCTGATTAGAAGAAAGCTACGTGACTATCAGCAAAACAGAAACAAAAATAACAGATTAGTAGGTATCCAATCTCCGTATGGTTCACCAGGTTACCTACATCCGGTACTTACCTTACAAGGTACAAACTTACAAAGTAGACATCGCGGCCTCTTTACGTTTACCTAAATATTCAGTTTAGTTTACAACAAATACATCGTCATTCCCCATTCATTATAGGTATGACATTGATACGCAGGTAAAGGCCTCGCACTTGACCGTGTTGTGTTAGCAAGCAATTTAAATCAATATTCGTTTAGCCACATGTAGCTACCTACGTGTAATGGGTTTGTTTATCACGAAGCCGTTGATGGTTTGATGAGATATGACATAAAGAAGTGGGTATATGATTCGGCGAAATCACATCCTGTTATTTTCATGGTGAAAATAAATAAAAAACTTCCTGTTTGGTTTGGATAGCGCAATTTCCCATATCTAATCATCTAATATCTCGACCACTCGATCAAAAGGAGGGTTTTAATTTAATGTAGAAATGCATAGTTTTGACGACCGGTTTGGCCTAGTGGGTAGTGACCCTGCCTACGAAGCTGATGGTCCCGGGTTCAAATCCTGGTAAGGGCATTTATTCATGTGATGAGCATGGATATTTGTTTCTGAGTCATGGGTGTTTTCTATGTATTTAAGTATTTATAAATATTATATATATCGTTGTCGAAGTACCCTCAACACAAGCCTTATTGAGCTTACTGTGGGACTTAGTCAATTTGTGTAATAATGTCCTATAATATTTATTTATTATTTATTTATAGTAAGAATAATCGTTAAACTACTTCTACAAGCTTTTGTCGCTGACTGTACTTTTCTTTCCACAGACAACTTATATTCATTGAGACAATTCTAACAACCCTAGACCCAGAGATTGTGTTATTTTATCACAGAGTTCCCATGGCCACCTCCCGTCTCCGTCGTCAGATCAGGTCCATGTCCTCATAATAATGCATTGTCATCCGATTTACATATGTATGCAAAATTTCAGATCAATCGGAAACTGGGAAGTGGGTGAAATTTATCTTCCAAGATAGTGTAGACTAACAAAATAACAGGGCAAGTTAAAATTTGTTCAAATGCGACATCGTTATTTTCTAAAGACACACATCGCGTAAATTTGCTTTACCTACTTTACTGGTACATTTAAAAATTACTCTATTTAAGATTTTATCTTACATTTCTTACAACAGATTGAAAATGTACTTTTTTGGCATGGTACTTGTGTAGTTGGCAAAGGTAATTGCTTTACTAACATGAACATTGAAATACCTTGCGAAATAAGTAAAATCGTCGTTTTCTTCTAAAGATACAATAATGACATTAAGCACTTCTTAATGAGCTATGGTACTCAGCAAGGTGTCGTCTTTTTTAAAACAAAAACACGGTCAACGCTAATAAAACCGGTCAAAGCAAATTATGCTACTTTGATATACATTTTGTTTTTATTTCAATACCAATGAAAAACGGACAGCAAAACTAAGCAGTAGGTATTCATGTTAACGTAAAAGAAAGGCCGATTTTTTATGGGTGCCGTTTTCATACCTACTTGCTAACATATATCTTTGTTTCCCCAATTACGAACTGTTACACAAGTTCCAGTGGCATTTTCCAGCCACCTAGTGATTTTCCACGCCACTATTTTTAACCCAAGGTGACCGTATTGCGCGTTTCACCCAACTCACTATGCTTATCCGATGTTTAATAATTTCATTCAACCTTTCCTTTTGTTTCAGAAAATATATCTGAGGAATGGCTAAAATTAAGATTTCAATATTTGTCTCTAACACCTGACGTAATTCATCTATTAGAGACATTGAGGTACGTTTTCTTCCACGATCCGTTTATTTTTTTATATTATGCAGAAATACTCAATGTGGCATAAGGTATATTGAACCCTTATCGAGTTCATTGATAAATTATTTCTCCATGATATAATAGGTCTTCATCCAATTCATTACGTAACTTGTGATATTATGAGGCAATTCTTTGTTTTGTTGTCAAATATACGATAACGATAATGACCCTGTTTTGGCACTTAAACTGTACGCACAACAATTTGTTCAACATTAAACATGGAAATTGCCTAATGTACCTACATACTGTATTCAACCTACGATATCTTGATGTTGGTGTTCTGAAATAGAATTCATGCACAACACTTGAGTACTTACTGCAAATGGCTTTAATCACAATGCAGCTGAAAGTTCTTATATACGCGCGATACATCTGCGTTTTTTCATGTACGATTATACCACGGTAATTACGCATTTGGTCATATTTACTTGCATTGAAAGGGAGAGGTCAAAATTTAAGTTTTACAGTAATACTTTCATCAGGAATACGTGGGTTCTCTGACAGAATTTTGCATGGTGTTATGTGGTGTAACAATGTAAGCATCTAAGATGCCTACATCGACAATTCAACATTCATTTAACCATCATTTTCAGAGACTGTTTAGCATGCCAGGTTTGACTCCAGTGCAGCATGCCACATAATACTATGGATATCATAGCACTGAGTATTTATTTTGGAAACTTTCATGATAAAGTCAGCACCAAAGTTTTGGGAAAACATCGTCTTTATTGCCTACTCAATAAAGTCTGTTTTTGAAAGTGTGGGTGTCTTCCCAAGCGTGTTGGGCCGACTTTGATCACATCGCTAATTAATTACTTGTTTTTCAACAGTTCTATTGTTGCTCATCGAGTGACTAAACTCGGGCGCAGCGAGCGCAACACTTAGGTATTGAATTGTATTTGTAAAATATATGGGGAGACATCATGAAGGTAAAACCATTGCCGCAACAGATTCATAACAACTGTGGATATATTTTCAAACCTGTATAAGTTTGGCGCTAGCTTATTTGAACACGCTTTATAGATCGGACTTAAAACTGGTCTGCTCGACGTGAATTGGTCGGTAAGGATTTTGATTAATAGCCCCGGTTCAAAGTTTCAACATGCAAAGTGAAAGTAGGTACTTCACTTCGCACGAAGTTATAGCTACAAATATCTTCACAGTTGCTACCTGTATTGATAATTAGTGTCATGTTAAGGCATTAAGCCAATTATTAACTAGTTTGTTACTAACAACATGAATAAATAAGTAATGTCCTAATTCTTGCAATAAATTATCGGCAAAATGCTTAACATGACATTAAAAGCAGTTCCGAGCCATTTTCATGTGTAATTTATAGCATCTATAAATTGTGCGTGGAACATTAATTCATGTATCATTTCAGCTCATAAAATGCTCTTGCACTGAGCTTTTACAAGTGCAAGGACATTTGCATGTATAGTTTGCTGAGTTACAGCATCGCAATAACAGTAGGCGACAATGAATGAACAGGGAGGATTACCTACTCGGTCTGATCACGAACGGGCCTTCGCGCGCCCAGTGGCAGAAGATCCAGCGGCTGGGTCTGCGCAAGTACTTCGACTGCGTGCTGGTGTCCGGGGACCTGCCGTGGGAGAAGCCCGACCAGCACATCTTCCTGGAGGCGTGCAAGCTGCTCAACGTCGAGCCGAGACATTGCATCATGGTTGGAGACAAACTTGAGACCGACATCAAGGTAAGTTATTACTTTTCAGTCACTAGTACCCGGCAAGCTAAGAATTTGTGTGAATTTTAATTCACACAAATTCTTAGTAACAAGAAAAACACCGGATTAAACTATTCTAAATATATCTGGCATGCATTTTATGAGTCTCTAATTTCATTACCCATGTTGTCAACATAGAAATGGACACATGCCAGTTCGCCCAGTAATATAAAACTAACTTACTACTACGATTTTTACATTTAAATACTGACTTACCGTTGAATTTACCCATTTATTTTCAAAGCAAGCTAAGCCTCTAACAATTCAACTTCAATAAAAAAATACGCTACGGTACCAACAATTGTTGTATGATCGTTGAATTAGTATGGTACCTACACATTCCAAACATTAGTCACCTTTCTCAGAACTCGACAGAAGTTATTTGAAAAAAAAAATTTTTTTCAGGGTGGAAAGGAGGCAGAGCTTGGTGGCACCGTGTGGATCCCCCTCCAAAAAAACGAAGAGTCTTCAGACCTACCCGACTTCACCATTGACAAGGTGACGGAGCTCCCCGAGGTCCTCCCCAACTCCCCCAAACTTAGGCGCGCCGCCGCCCCTGACGCAATCTGTTGACGACCTTGACTATATATGACTAAACTTGCTAAGCGGTCAATATGACCGCTAAAACTGACTACCACTAAACTTCAGTGGAATCTGCCAATTTAAATACACGACACCCATTCCTAAATTAACTCTGGTGAGGCTACTTACTGACATGTGACTATTATAACTAATTATTTTATATCCTATCTAATAAGAAAATTATGCACGGAATCGCCCATTACTAGTAGAGTAGTCAAGAAACGATCTCAATCGGCCGCTTTCTGGTCAAAATTGTGATCAAACGATCACGGCATTCACGATTGATTTAAGTACAAAAGTAGCTTTAGAGTGTAAGTATATTTTCTATACTAAAAAATATTTTTCAATGTCTAGAGCTTGTCGAGTTACCAACGATATGTTGCAAATGTAACTGGACTTTTATGAGATCTGAGTTGTGTACAGAGAGTGACATTATAGTTTATTTTTTGAAGACTTGTATATAGAGAGTTGGTAGGGCTATGGGATATATTTTTGTTATAATGTATAGTCATTCTTATCTTAGCATGATTTAGTTGTATTATTTTTAAAGTATTTTGAGTCTGATGTAAGCAGGAGCTGGCCACTATTCATGTGATACCTAGTAGGAGGTAAGTAGTTTTCTTGTTTTCAATAAGCTATTTTCTAGACAATTTATGTGACTCTGGTCACAAACTAGTATCGTTTCAAAAAGTATTCAAGTACAAGGGTTGTTAAATGTGTTGTTTATTTTTGTCTGTAGTTCATATGTAGGTAATCTTGTAGACTGGTAAGATATATGCGGGACATGTGTATATTTATGTAAGAAACATGCTCCCACATAACTTGACATAGTATCATGAATCAGGATGTAACTTGGAGACTTTTTTATTGTTACCCTATGTACGAAAAAGTACATTAATGCCTTCATCATGCATTTGAAGATTGAATTTATCGAAGTTGACTTTGTAATTTTGTTATCTAATGGACATTTACGTTATATGTGGTGATTCTGGACTTGAAGTGGTTTCGAAACTTAAAATGCTCTGACTATTGCAGCATTTGCAGCTGTGGGAAGAAACCATATCATAATTATTTAAAATTGATCGGCCAAAGTACTCTTATGATGGCACAAGTGAATGTTTACTACATAATAAATATGATATTTTACTACAGTGGTTGTTTCATTTGTAAATATTTGAAGTTTGCAGAAGTTGAAGGTGCAATACACTTAACTCAAGCTTAGACCCATTTTCCATTTGTTCGCACTAAACGGTTTGCCTCCTCTTTTTTGTTACGGACGGCTAAAGACTGGAATGCGCTCCCGCCATCTGTATTCCCTGATAAATATGACCTGGGTCTCTTTAAAGCAAGAGTGAATAGGCTACTACTGAACCGGTGAGCTCCATCTTAGGCCCTGTCTTCACTTTCCATCAGGTGTGACTAGAGCCAATCGCCGATCAGTTTTTAATTTAAAAAAAAAGACAGACCAAGCTAAGTTGGCAGCTATTTTGACAGCCCAGCCTGTGCAAGTGTTAAGTAAATGTCATAATTTCATAGATGTTTGACGTTTAAAATAGCACTTGCACTGTCTTGGTCTGACTCTAAACGTCATAGAACAAATCATACCAGTCCTGGTATACAGTCTACAGCAATAGAAGTGGATATAACAACACTCCAAAAGTATCTGATGCCGCCTTAGTTCCCTTCTGCAAAAGTATGTCTAGTAATAGTACTACGTATGTGAAATAAAGTACCATTAAACTTTTTGACGCCAATGACGGATATATCCGCATCGTAGGTCCAACGCCGAAGACGGATTAATCCGTCA
Source organism: Cydia pomonella (assembly GCF_033807575.1). Lineage (NCBI taxonomy): Eukaryota > Metazoa > Arthropoda > Insecta > Lepidoptera > Tortricidae > Cydia > Cydia pomonella. Next base: position 4,648,769 of record NC_084721.1, on the reverse strand, counting down.
CAGAACAACATAGACCTAAAGACCTACGTACTTATGCATAAAGTTCAATTTCAGTGACTTCGCCACTTTTTGATATTTAACAAATTGAACACATCAGTGAAAGAATAATAAAGATTAAAGTATAATGGCGTTCTGAAAGTTTTAATCATGTGTCGAAAGAAGGCAGTAAATTTACGTGGCTACAAAGTTTTCTTTAACAATGAACTTCTATTTCAAATTCTGTTTGGTATATAGGTAGTTAACTCTTTGAAACTGCATTGACACGAGATAGGTAACACTTGGTGACATCAACTAGTGCCCTATAATGTTTCTTGAATGATATGGACAGCAATTCTAAAGTAAATATAGAATTTAATTTAACACAACAGCAAATAGGTTGATCAAAAAATGAGCTACACTTTGAACTACTGTATAATATAACTATATTTAAACTAAGTATAACAGTCAAGACTGGAAGGCCTACGCAGTACGTAACATTTTAGCTTCTCTCTTTTCTTGGAGCTGTTTCTTCTGTTCCTCTACTGCTAGCTTTCTTTCTGCCAGGAATTCTCCATATTCCTGAAATTTGAAAATATGTAAAATGTTAATTAGGTATTAGCATAAACAATGGCATACTGATACGCTTAAATTAGTGCAAATCATCATAGCAAACTGAAATTACATAGTGCTGTAAATGAATTGTTAAGCAGATATTAATTATTTTGACAATGCAGTTATTAAAAAAAGTTTGGTGCCCAGCGTCATCTATTTTGTATCATTACATGTTTAGAAGGTATTGAATATTATTTGTTGCTTGATTTTTTCATTAAATTTTTTTTAGCATATGTATAATATGCCTACTATAGAATTCCTCGAGGGGATGGGCTGGCAAGAGCAGCCAACCCTTCCCCCCTGTCACGCAAAATAGGCGCCAGTCGTTGAGTTGCGAAAAATCGCCATATCACAATACAACACTGGGCAAATGCCTCCCGTCTTTCCCGCCATTTGGGCCTATCCAATACACACTCCCGCCACTCTTTTCATAAGAAATAAAGTTCTCATAATTTCTGTAGTAAAATTAAATATTATGAGTATAATAATATAAAAAACGCAATGTACACGGAGGCCTAGCTTGGCTATTCTATTGGATGCAGCTATGTGGTGGAACAAGATTCCAAGAATTTTTGCTCCCTCAAACAAATAAGGGTTTTTCCTACTAGTTACCACCAAGCTGCCAGTGGTGACTAAAAATCCCAGTAGTTACCACTGGTAACAACTTGGTGGTAGCTAGTGGGAATAACTCACAAATAACTGCATCCCACAGATTGCCGAATTCCTAAAAATATTGAATTATACTAATGATTTTAACACACTCAGTGCCAGTGCGAGCTACACGTGCATAGCCAATAGCCGGGTCCACGTGCGTTTTCCTCGCCCGAGCGCGCTGCCTCGGCCGAGGCATGTCTACACGTTTTGTGCGTGAGGAAATTGCCTCGCAGTTATGCTCGCTGTGTGTGGACCCGGGTAATAACATACATGGGAGACCCCGTATGTAGTGAAAAGTGGGTCGCTGGCACCGAATGTGTTAATGCTTTCTCATCAGTGACAATGGAAGAGTCAACTTTAATTAGCACCTAGATTTTGTTTCCATTAAACTTTTTAAAACAGAATTAACCTTGGCATCTAAATCTCTAACTACTTGAATTCCACAAGTCCTGGCGGTGGCAATCAGCATGGTGCAGATCTCCTTCAGCGGTCTCCACTCCAGGGGAGGATCTTGCTGCTTTATTTTAGCTATTTCATACAAATGCTTGAATGTGATCTTTCCACTTATCTCCTTGCCTGAAATTGTATGATAAAAAATTTTAGGACAATTATACAAAAATGCAATAAATATTCATTAAATACACATCTCAAAGACCATAGTAATTGATACAGACAAATAACTTGTAAAATGTAGTTTTAAAGTTAAAAAGCAGGTGGTCATATCCGTTAAAGACTGCTCTCATCCAGAGCTTTGGATAGTCAAGATACTTTGGATGGTCGGTATAATTTGGATAGTTGTACTTCAATTGACATTGACCTAATTATACATAGTATTACCTTTTGACATGTAAAATTTGTAATTTTATCAATAAAGGAATATGAATATAAAAAAATAGCAAAAGTGTGCAGAAACTGGTATGAGGGCATTAGGCTGGGAAATCGCCTCACGCATATGCTTGCTCTGTGTGGACCTGCCTATTCCACAAGAGTGCTTATACCTACATGAAAACATTTAACAAATGAACGCAACACGCGATCGACAGCCCGCCTGCTTCCAGCCGGGCGTCCCTACACTACATCTACATGAAAGCATTCATAACCCAGAAAGAAATATCTATGCTCAATAACTAATAAGGTACAACTGTAAGGTATTCAAAATAAGGTAAAATTTTATTTTGAATACTTATGTTGATTTTTGTTTACATTCTTATAACGCTTTGACTGCCAAAGAAGTCAACATACAGCCCAACAATCAACCTTCATGAATTCCGACTGAATTCACAATGATGCGTCACACAAAATAAGCATGATGTGGAAAAGGTTAAGAACCAAATATTTTTAGTCTACTCTAAATAGAATTCTCTTCTTGCTATGCATGGGCGACATACGTAATGACAGGCATAATCACAATGAATACTAGCAAACTTTCAAAAACTCACCAGATTCCATGGCGCCCCTGTTGATCCCAGCTGCCTGTTTAAGGAAATAACTTGCAGGTGGTTGATGAATCGTCAGCTGGTATGATCGGTCCGAATTCACTTTCACTCTAGTCGGCAACGGTATTCCTTGCTTAATATTTGCAGTCTTCTCATTGAAGTCTTTGCAAAACACAGCTATGTTGATGTTTCGCTGAAATATAGGTTAACTTTTAAATACAAGATTTAATCTCAATTTAGAACAAAGACACTTAATTATACATACCTGTCCAAGCATAGGCCCTAAAGGTGGACCAGCAGCAGCCATTCCAGCAGGAATATTTGTTCTTAGTTTAGAAGAATGATCAATCTTATCGGCAACTTTCTTCATAGATTTAAGTCTTGCTACTGATTTAGACATGGTTAGATGAGAAACACAACTCTACTTAACACAAATTATAACCTGGAGTATCAATTATTTTAATAAAGATAAAATAAATAAAGTTCATTAATTTCATAACATAACCTAAGAACGACCAGCGAATATGTCAAAAAATTTAGGTGAGCTGTTTGAGATACTGCAATAAACGCCAAAGATCGTCAATTTTTGGACTGTTTTCCTCAAACCTTGGTTTCAACGTTTACACATTTAAAAAAGTTTGAACTGTCACTTCAGTTTTGTCATCACTTCATTCCCCATTCATTCTTTTTTTTCTCGTAAATGTTTATAAGGGATTTAAATGTTTAAAAGGTGTTATAATTGAAAATAATTATATTTCTAATTAAATAGTCCTTCATATTTCTTGTGATTTAAGTAACTGTACCCATTAGCAATCATGCGTTCTAGTTGAAAAGAAGTGTTGATAAAAACGCAATATGTGGTCGTTTTTCTCGCGAGATCCTACAAAGGATTTTCCTTATGAAGTGGGTGATCCAGTGCGTGGTTTAGAAGATAAGACTGTGTGGTCTTTGCACAAGGGAAAGAAGAGGGGTACACAAGATGAAGTATCGATATTCCTGTTCGACGTTCAAAAGAATTCGGAAACGATGTTCGACGTAGCAAAGGCCTCACTCAAGAAACTTAAGACTATGAGACACCCTAGCCTTTTACATTATTTAGATAGCTGTGAAACTGAGAAATTTTTATATGTAGCTACAGAATATGTAGAGCCTTTAGCTACACACATAGATGATATGAAACTTGAAGGCCAACAAAAAGACTTGTTCTTAGCTTGGGGAATTTTCCAAATTACTGTAAGTACTGCCACATATATATTCGTAGTTAAAGCTCGGTTTCAGTTGTAGGAAGTAGTTGGTTGCATGTATCACACATATCAACAAAATTGAGCTATCCTATTCTTATGCCAGTGTTGGCAGAATGTGCTGTTCTGTACCAAAAAATAATATTTTCACTACAATTGTATATAATACCTCGTTATTTTTAGCACTAGAAATAGGGTAAACAATTTTGACATGTCTTAATTGTAAAACACTTTTAAAAATAGTAATGATTCATTATGAAACAACATTTATGCTATATAATTTTTACATAGTTGCTGTGACTAATATTTCAAATTTGTTTTTCAATAAAAAGATGGGTCAAGACAGTTTACCATTTTTCTAATGCTGACAAAGTATACCATATTCTATACAATGACAAAAAATTATTTTTGCTTAAAAAATTTCTAAGTCCCTTGCCAGGCCCTACTGCCTTCTGCCTACTACTATGGGACTTAGGACCTGTATCACAATGTCCAAGTAAAGTCCTGAATAAGCTACTTGCCACTTATCTGACGAATAAAGACCGATTCTTGGCATTTCACAATCTTCAAATAAGCTTAACTGGTAGATAAAGTGCTTAGTTTTGAATAAAGACTACTTGGACAGTGTGTAATCTGACAAGTTCCAGTAATTGATTTCACTTGTAAATTACTATAAACAAAGGTGCTGGCACAATATTAAAAATATTAAAAAATGTTTATCTTGTTTGTCCATGTTATAATTTTTTTTTTACAGAGAGCACTATCATTTTTCAATAATGATGGTAATATGAGACACAACAATGTCTGCTTATATTCTGTCTTTGTCACGCAAGCTGGGGAGTGGAAGCTTGGAGGCTTTGAGTTCCTCACTTCACATGGACAGGACACTTCAAACCCTATTCCTATTAAAATACTACCGGCACTTGAAATATATGATCCTCCGGAGAAAAAGGATCCAGCTAAACTGAAGGCAGTTACAAAATGGTAATGTTGCTATAAGTTAAGGTTGATAAACCCACTTACAGTCTAAATTATATACAAATTGGTGTTTTTAAATATCACCTGTACATGTTCAATTTCATTCAGTAGCAGTTATCATTTGTTCAAATAAATAAATCAATAAGACTATCACTGGGCAAGATACTTGTATGGAATCTTCATACTGTTTGTTTTGCCCCGAGCAAAATAAACTATGTTCGCTTAACTCCACCTTACCTTAAGTCATGCAATGTAGGAAATTTTACAGTTATCACCAGACTAAATATTATTTTGTTGCTTCATATGCTATTTTATGTTCCATAATAAAATTTTGTTTATTTATTTACATTAACCCAATAATCCATATATATGCCAAGGCTGCCAGATTTTTCTTTGTCCAAAAAATACGGCATTATTACATTTTCATTCTTTGGTTAGTATTTCATTTTTAATGGGACAATCTAATAATACGAAGTTGTTTCCTAAATACATGATTTATTCTTATGTAAAGAGCATAAGATAATTAAAAATATTGGGTTATTTTGGGGTTTTAAAATAAATAAACACAATTATTAACATAGTATAAGTTACAAAATGAAAATCTTAAGTAAATAAATAAAACCAGTTCCCAGCCCTGATATATGTCCATTGCATTGTTTTTGACTAGCTGGCACAAACTCACTCCTACTCATTAAATAAAAAATCAGGAGAAAAAAGAAAACGAATGCTCCTAAAAACGAATTCTGGTCTTATATAGGTTAACATACATTTAAAAAATTATATTAGCAATTTATTTAGAAGCCTTACAATTCACATTACCAACAATTATTCTGTAAAAAAAATCTTAACAAATTATTTATTTATTTATTTTCTTTATTTAGAAACAAACAGTCTCTTATATTGATAAATTGTTACAATATAGGGTAATAGACTTATAGACCTACAGTTTCCTTAAATATAGTATGAAAACCATATAACCTAAATATATATAATTACTAAACTAAACCTGAAATTCTAAGTTGCCAAATTGAAGTTACAAATAATGCTCGTACATCCTAACAAAAATAAAAGCAAAGATGAAATACATTGCAATAACACTAATAACAAACAATAATTGTAATTAAAGTTAACTATCTAATTTAAGTCCATTAATACATTTCAATGTAAATTCATTTCAAATGTAAATGTGTATTCATTTTGTGTAAATTATGCTTCATCTACAGTTCATCAGACATGTGGGGCCTTGGCTGTCTTATCTGGGAGGCATTTAATGGCCCCCTCAAAACCCAGCCAGCCCTCAAGACACTGGACTACATTCCGAAGCAGCTGTGCACTCTCTATTGTGAGCTAGTCAGCGCCAACCCTACATCTCGGCCCAACCCTGCTGATATTATTACGAGGTATAGTATTTTTAGGGTTCGCTAGCCAACAGTGAACCTTAAGGACTAGAAAACTGTAATACAAACGATGTAATATAAAATAAATAACATGGCATAATCATATCATTGTTTCTGGTCAAAGAATGCAAGGACTAGAAGCAAGTATATTATGTTATAAACTTGTTTGTTGTTTGTAGTTTTATATGTATGTAAAATGTATAATTATTGCTGCACTAAAGAATATTTACTTACTTGTTACTTATGTTGTAGATGAGCATTACTGAAAAAGTCTTTAAATTTCACCCACTTCATTTATATTATTTAAAATGTAACTCTTTTCTAATCACAATTTACCACATCTGAATCTTAACAGATTCGTTTGCTTTTGTATTGTTAATGTATTATATTTGAAACTAATACTTTTAATTCATTCTCAGGTGTCGAAAAATGGGTGGCTACTTCAAAAACGACCTTATAGACACTATGCTGTTTCTAGAAGAGATCCAAATCAAGGACAAGATCGAGAAGGGTCGTTTCTTCTCCACCTTGAGCTCGTACTTGGACAACTTTCCGGAGGCTGTGTGTGTGCACAAGATACTGCCCCAGCTGTTGACAGCGTTCCATTATGGGGACGCGGGGTCGGCGGTGCTGGCGCCTATGTTCAAGGTATGTTCAGTAAAACCCAGTTGCACCAACCAACCACAATAGGGAGCGTGCATGAACTGTAGGAGGCAGCACAGAAGCCGTCCGATTTTTGGCGCGAGGCGTAAATGTGATGCTTATTGTTCCGATGTAGCCCACAAGATGGCAGACCCTCCAACGCGCACGGTTCCTATAGGGATGATGATTGATGACACATGTCAGTTTTGAAATTTTGTAACATTATCTAGTAAAATGATAGAAAAAAAGCAATCTATCACAAGAAATCGGACTAAAAAAATGGTACATTCATTCTATAAATTAGATTCCTTACATTTTATTGAAAAATAAATTGTATAGCATAGCAACTATTTCATAAACTCAATATTTCACTGTTAAAATATCAGCTTTTTTGTTTTCCATACTTCAAGAGGTCTTCGTGATCGTGACGTCTCACAATCACACTGATTAATAGTAAGGGAAGGGTAGTTTTGTGCATTGTGTACGATTGTCAGACTTTTACTGTTTTTTTCTAAATCTTGTATTGCTTTAATGCAATGGGTTCCATACAGACATTTCATCCTCAAAACAAACCGACTGATACCAAAAAAACTTGTCATCTAGCCTATGGACAGACTTATCAACAGCGGTTAACTTTAAAAATTTCCCATACAAAAAAGTTTTGCGAACGCTTTAACGGTGGCAAATGGTTTGGTCCAACCGACCCCAATTGGTGCCTGAGACACGCTGTTCAGTAATTGGAGTTCATTGATTTGTGATTGTTGTCTGATAGACCAGTTAGATATTTAAATTGGTTGTTCAATCAATTTTGCATTAATTTCGAGTATAGTCTAGCTAGATTCTACTATAAGTAGAAGTACTGATATGTAGAATAGTTTTTAGCAGGTAACTATTGCCATTTAGCCATTAAGAATAAAAGTGTGAAACAATTTGTCTTTCTAGATAAATATAGTAAGTTTAGAAATGGTTTTTCATGAACATTTATTCTGGTTGTGCAATAAAGAGGATTTGAATTGTATAGTAAGTACTGATAACCATTTTAATATAATAAAAATAAAATAAAATTTATTTCGTGAAAAAAACACGTATACAATTTTTACAAGTGTTGAGCCCTCCTAGTAGGTATGAAGACACCTGTGTCAATACTATTATTATATTATTTTATATTAGAAAGTTAGTCCTAAAGAATTAAAACATTAAAATATTTTGAATAATTGTCCAATCTCAGAAAAAAATCTTTAGAGGCTCAAACTTAGTTTAAGCCTTTATAAGGCAGAGGGAATATATGTAATTCCCACCTGATTTTGAACTTTATTTCAAAGTAATAGGGTTCAATGGTGGAGTACCTGCCCCAAATCGTACATGACTTAGAGCTAGTTGCACCGACCAACATTAAAAGACTGAATAATGTCACTATGAACTTTAAAATTTCCCATACAATAAAAAATTACTAATGTTTAACCGGTGATCAAGTGGCATAAAACAACCCTTTGCCATTTCTATCCCTCAATTTATAAATTCATTTTAATTTTATATTTCAGTTAGGTAAACTGCTAGACGAGGAATCCTACCAAAAGCAGATCGTGCCATGCGTAGTAAAGTTATTTGCGTCGAATGATCGCACCACGCGGTCGCGACTGCTTCAACAATTAGATCAATTTATCATGCATCTGCAGAACTCCACGGTAAGTGCACTTTTAATTAAGGTTGTTGTCTTCTTGATAAGTGCAATAAATTATATGTTATAGTATAGACTTCGTGTTCTTGGATTACTTTTATAAAGATGTGAGAAAAATACTTTGATGGAATAATAATAAGTTCTGGCCTACCTTTTTAATTGCTTATAAGTTTTGGGACCAAAATGACAAATTCTCCTTAGGAGAATCCAAATTCTAAGTATTTATATATCCCAATATCTTCTCCACACTCATATACCTACAGTAAAATACTACTGTGAAATTATGTTTGTTAACAAGTTGCAGAGACCAGTATAAAATGACGTTTTACACTTAAAATCTTACAAAAAGTGATCGCATTAAGCGGGTTCTATCGTGTTTACGAATTGAAACTTTGAGGTAACTGAGAACGCAACCCAATAGGTACATACCTAGTTTCATTACAATCCAAAAATGATTTTTGGACTAAAATCTGGAATATATCCCGATTGGTAGGATCCTTTAGAAGTGCTATACGCGTGCGTGAGGGACAGAACATACGCGATCTGACAAAATTAAAAACACGTTTTAACTTTCTTGACAACATGCCAAAAACAACCTACGTAATTTGGTCGGCTTATTCGTTGCCCACCATAAACCATGCTAAAAAGTACGGTGGAGAATTAAAAAAATGAGACTGTGACATGGACAAATAATAATAGCGCTTTCTCTGCTACTCCCACTGAAAGATATATAAGACTATCCCGTTTTGTCGTTCCCTCGCCGATCTTGCCCCGAACAATGGACAAAATCTTACTTTTCCACAGGTAAACGACCAAATTTTCCCACAAGTTGTCCACGGATTCCTAGACACCAACCCCGTTATACGGGAACAGACGGTCAAGTCGATAGTACATCTGGCGTCGAAGCTCAATTACAATAATCTCAACGTGGAAGTATTGAGGCACTTCGCCAGGCTGCAGTCTAAAGATGACCAGGGTGGCATAAGGTATGAATAGTTAGGAATTTAAACACCAACCCCGTCATACGCGAACAGACGTTCAAGTCAACTCAAGTCTATCCCATATTGCACCTAGCGTCGAAGCTAAACAACAATAATCTCAACCTTTGAGGTGCTGAGGCATTTCGGCCGGCTGCAGTCTAAAGATCACCAGGGCGGCATAAGGTAGCAGAAATTAGAGGAAAAATAGTGCCAGAAATGTATTTAATAGAAAACCTTACAGATGTTTGCTTGAACGCGCGGATTAAACGTTTATTAGTGAAAACGTATTGTGTTTTTTTTTATATCAGTCTCCATAAATTCACTGAATTATGAAAATGACTGATATTAATGTAAATGATTCAATCCAGTTCAGTGCTGGATTCGATCACTGGACCGGAATGCTACTGGAATAGATGTGGATGGGGCATAATAATCATTCTTTGCTTCATGATTTGTTGTTAGGGTTAGGTTCAGTCGCCATCAGATCAGATATATTGGAGCGGCCAAGGTGTTCACAAATATCTGATCAATGCCTCGATTATTGTAGCCGCCGTGCAGGTCAGGATCTCGACGACGCAAATAAAACTTTGATTTCTTCCAAAAGGTACTGGTTTGCAAGGGTTCTTGCCAAAACGGTTAAATGTAGAAAGTGGGTGTTGATCTGTTGATAGTATGGGGGATGATAAAAAAGTGATTTCCAATATTTGATTAGTACAAAAGGTGGTCTAAATTTAGGTGCTTCTAATTGGCCGAGATACAAAATATGTGGAGCGCTCCTATTGGTGCTTTTGAAACGCCTCCGAATACTAGCCGAGCCCGACGGCTGCGTTAGTTAGTTAGTGCATTCGCAACAATTATCAAGACGTTAAAGTGCATGCTCAGATATTTTTGATCACCTTGGCCGGTCCGATGTATCTGATGACGACTGTAATATTGAATTAAGTTTATTACAACGGCAACCCGGTTCTACAATTCCGCTATAAGTAATATTAAATGTTTTTTAGGACAAACACCACAGTGTGCCTAGGCAAGGTGGCAGCGCACTTGCACCCCCAGATCCGACAGAAGGTCCTCGTGTCGGCGTTCGTGCGAGCCACCCGGGACGCCTTCCCGCCCGCGCGGCAAGCCGGGGTGCTGGCGCTGGCAGCCACACAGCAGTACTTCCTGTTGGCTGAGGTGGCTAACAGAGTGCTGCCGGCGTTGTGTCCTTTGACTAACGATCCGGAGAAACAGGTAAGTAATGATCTAAGTTGAGACGAGAAGTCCATTAATTTTACGTGAGGGGTTTTTCAGTATTGTTTGACCCCCGTTTCCCTCCCTGGTGAGATGTGGAAAGATTTGTTTTGATCTCGACTCCCTCCACCCCTAATATAACAATTTTCTTTATTAAGTTTATTAATAGTAGTAAAGACTAGTATTTGAGATAATTTACATATTTTAGTCTAGAAACATGTTTTACTTTGAATTAATCTGATTTTTACACCACCGTTGGAGGGTATTAAGCAGAATCTCACTAAATCTCACATGGGGGACAGGGAGAGTTTTGGCAAATACCATATAATTTTTTTCGAGCAAAAAATTGTGTAAAAATCAGATTAATTTAAAGTAGAATATGTTTATTGACTAAAATATGTAAATTATCTCAAATACTACCTAGTCTTTACTACCCCTGAAGCCCTAACGTAATTAGTGAACGCCTCCTTTATAGATTGTGACTGTCTGACTGAGCCTGCTTTGTTTTACAACAGTCAGTATAATGGCCCAATTGGAAACGCCTGATTACTTTGACCCAGTTTTCTACGTATTATATATTTAAATTTCGGTCAAACAAAAAAAAGTTCATTCGGAGTGCATTATCTGACTTTCTATAGTTCCTCTACAAACATAGATAAAAAAAACCGGCCAAGTGCGAGTAGGAAGGGTTCCGTACCATTATCTATAAAAACGGTCACCCATCCAAGTACTGACCCCGCCCGACGTTGCTTAACTTCGGTGATTGGATGAGAACCTCGAGATTGGAAAGAAATATTTATTTTGTTCTGTTTTTAGTAGGTATTTGTTGGTATAGCGGCAACAGAAATACATAATCTGTAGAAATTTCATCTTGCTAACTATCACGGTTCATGAGATACAGCCTGTTCACAGACGGACGGACGGACGAACAGCGGAGTCTCAGTAATAGGGTCCCGTTTGACCCTTTGGGCACAGAACCCTAAAAATATAAGGTTCACGATCTCTGATGACATTGTTCTAATTTCGAAGCATATGTTGTCATCGTTCATTAAAATGTGTTCAATTTATTTGACCTTTAAAATTATCGTTTCGGTTCGTAACTGCAGTGGCAGCATGGTTCCATTGTTATCGCTTGTCACTATGCCCGTCACTTTCGCACTTACATACTTGTTAGAACGTGAAAGGCATGGTGACAAATGATAAAGAGCCGACCATCTTAGCCCTACTGGAGTATTGAGACAAAAGTTCGTTAGCCTATGTTACTCAATACGCAATATTTATTGCAAATTCACAAAGTAGTTGTACAGGTGGTAAACTTATAAGCGAGGTCTTTGTGAACCCTGTTGGGCACTGCAATATTATTCTTTGCAATTTCAAGGAGAATTTACGATTCTAACTATCTTATAAACAATAATTATAGGGACCGTGCGCGTTGGAGGGTCTGCCATCTTGTGCTCTGAATCGGAACCATAAACGGGCACATTTACACGTCAAGTGTTTTCTTGTGCATAGTAGGTTCTGCCATCTTGTGGGCTACATCGGAACAAAAAACATCAAATTTTCGCCTCGCGCCAAAAATCTGACGGCTCCTGTGCTGCCTCCTATAGTTCATGCACGCTCCCTATTAGCAAATATAAAATTTAATTTATGTCAAAAATACAAACCCTCCTTGTCAAAATTTTGAATTTCAATGTCATTTGTCATTTATTATTCCAAACATGAAATTATTATATTAACAAGAACGAATAATCTAATAATGCTTGATTCACTTTTTGTTTTGGCATTTTATATTATTTGGAGATACTTTGCGAAATAAACGAAGGATTCCACATTTTTTCTTCATGTTCTTCACATTATGCTTTCATTGCTCTTGAGTCTCTCTTGACACACAATGTTGGTACACCCAAACCTATTCCTGGATACCATATCGGAATATACTTCTAATAAAAACGACATCAATTAATTTTAGAAACAGAAGAAGTTTCTTATTCATTTTGTGTATGTTGACCCAAAAAGTTACCACCATTTTTAATTGCATTATTATATTATATAATTACATTAGTACCTGGGCGACCGAGCTTAGCTCGTTTATAACTATTTATTGTAATACTCGTATGGTGGTGTATAGGTGATAATCTGAACTAAATGAAACTTGTCTAAAACAATAAAAATTTAAAAATTATATAAAAACTAAAAAAAAACAAAAGTTAGTCACCGGGCGAGATTCGAACTCGTAACACTCGTTTAGCAGTCCGCGTCTTAACCCGTTGGACCAGACGGACAGTGGCCGGCAACACGAAATTAGCGACCATATTCTGCGTCGAAAGAAAAACGCATGAAAACTCGAAAACACGCGTTTTACCAAACATAAGACTAATCTAGATCGATTGTATACCCCCAAAAACCCCCATACACCAAATTTCAGCGAAATCGTTAGACCCGTTTCCGAGATCACAGAAATATATATATATATATATATAAATGTATATACAAGAATTGCTCGTTTAAAGGTATAAGATAAGTATCCCTTATGGAGATAAATTAGTCTTTGTACCCTATTTTCTGTAAATTTTATGTAAACCTGTGGTGTGTACAATAAAGTGATTAATATTACTTCTATTTATATATTTGTATAGCTTGTAGTTGCGCTCTCTCGAAAGGGTTTCCACGGAAGACCAGCGTCAGGGTCCTCAAAGGTTCCTTGACATGAAGCTGAGTGGAAACCATTTCAGTAACGCTTTATAATGATACCATATCAGTGTTATTGTGAAGTTTAATTTAACAATTTTTGAATAAAGCTTCTTCTATTCTATTCTACTATATGTATACTCGTAGGTTCGTGACGCAGCGTTCAGGACTATCAAGGGCTTCCTCGGCAAGTTAGAGAAGGTTTCAGAAGATCCAAGTCTAAAAGAAGGAATGGGTATGTATTAAGCATCACTACAAACGTAGTTTCCTGGCTGTTCATCTTTTATAACAAACGGACCAGCCTTAGGACTAGGTGCGCTAACCACAATGGACGTACTGATTAACATAAGCAGACATAGGAATCCGGCAAAATTGTTTTTTTTTTTTTTTTTTAACAACAAAATTACACAGCATTACAGTATATACTAATGCACTGCGTAATTTAGGACAGAAAGTATATAAATGCATACACATCAGGTACAGAATACAATCTGGGACTAAGTAGGTCAATATTATTTTAAGTTATATATCCGTACACAAATAGAAGGGCATTGATCATTAAATTGTGTTATACATGAAAAATAGAATTACAAAACACAGGAGAACCTTAATAACTAACTGAGGGCGGACGGTCATCCATTGCCTCACAATGGTTTTTGCATTGCTCACAAATTTGTTTGACAAGTAGGGAGTTCCTGTATCGATAAACTCAACTATCGATGCTAGTTCTATATACTAGTGATCACTCAAGGGTCTGCTTGTGAAAATATGTTTTTATTAAGAGTAAAAAAAGTAATTTAATATAACTCAACGTACAACGTACGTTTTTTAGACACAATTTCTATTTTAAAACCCGTATACAACTAATAATAAGAGTAGATGATTTGATTGTGACGTCACATGCCAGTGTTCCATATAAATTCCATGGTAGCAAAATCGTTTTGACAGTTCGAAAAAAGAAACTGATTTGACTAGTAGTCCTATTGGTTTGGTACAACCGACTTGACGAAAGACTTGCTTTGAAGAGTCTTTGATTAGCGTTGTGGGGAATATAGATGGCAGTTGGCATTAAAAATACGTAATAAATCGGATCAGCCAGTTTGTATGTTATTAAAGGCTTTTTGTATGTATATAACTAATTATTATTATGACTTTTTTATTATGGTTGTACGGGTCAAATCTTGCTACTTAAATTTGACCTACTTATTTATTTTTTAAATTATTTGTGTTTGGGGTTGTAAGAATTGTCTTGATGAAAATTACTTGCCTATGGAAAGAAAAATATAGTCAGCCATAAAAGCTTATACCAAAAATGAATCTTTTGCCATAAACTTTTTAATTACGGAAGACGATTTGAATATGATTATTTATGATTTGCAGAGGCGGACGTCCACACGGCCACTCCATCCCTCAGCAACGCGGCAGCAACGTGGGCGGGCTGGGCAGTGACCGCCGTCACGGCCAAGTTCTACCGCTCGCACTCCGACACGGCGCGCGCGCAGCACCCCAAGTCCGTGCTGTCCAAGCCGGGCTCGCTAGGTAACTATTACTACATTAGTAGCAACGTGGGCTGGGCAGTGACCGCCGTCACGGCCAAGTTCTACCGCTCGCACTCCGACACGGCGCGCGCGCAGCACCCCAAGTCCGTGCTGTCCAAGCCGGGCTCGCTAGGTAACTATTACTACATTAGTAGCAACGTGGGCTGGGCAGTGACCGCCGTCACGGCCAAGTTCTACCGCTCGCACTCCGACACGGCGCGCGCGCAGCACCCCAAGTCCGTGCTGTCCAAGCCGGGCTCGCTAGGTAACTATTACTACATTAGTAGCAACGTGGGCTGGGCAGTGACCGCCGTCACGGCCAAGTTCTACCGCTCGCACTCCGACACGGCGCGCGCGCAGCACCCCAAGTCCGTGCTGTCCAAGCCGGGCTCGCTAGGTAACTATTACTACATTAGTAGCAACGTGGGCTGGGCAGTGACCGCCGTCACGGCCAAGCTCTACCGCTCGCACTCCGACACGGCGCGCTCCGATACACCTAATCACAGTCCGTTATAAATGTTTTTTTTTTTCAGAGCAACCTTCATCCTCAAGCATGTCGACGACGACTTCGTCAGTAACATCGATGACGTCATTAGAGCACAGCGAGTCCGCGTCCGACTACGACCCCGACCACTGGGACATGTCGGCGTGGGGCGAGATCGACTCCAGCGCGGGTACGTAACGAACATACATACACAAAACAATGTTTTACAGTGTCTCAAACTACCCAATAAAAAGGTTTCAAAACCTCTCACTTAAGGCCTGAAATTTTGTAATTGACTCACTGACTGATCATCAAAATAGAATGAGTACTGCAAATAAACCTAGAGAGCTGAAATTTTGTGAATATCTTACTTAGGTTTAGAATACAAATGAAGGAAACGAACCCTCAAATAAATGACTTACGCTCTGCAGTTTTTGAAAAGCATAGTTCATATAGAATTGGTACGCACGCACTAGAAGATTGTTATTTTTTTAAGTAAATAAACTAAGAAAGTTATGAATGGTGAATTTTAAATAGTAATGTATTTAGCTTTCAAATATTTATAAATTAAAAAAAATCTCTGTTATATAAATAATTACGAACTGTTTTCATAATGGACCCCCCTCATCTTCTGCACAAAACTTGTCGATATTTTTGGCGTGTTGATTTCTTGTAGATCGCAATGAATTGATACCCTGGACAATTTGACTAGTCTTGTTTAATTTTTTTTTTATGATTGCCCAGTAGTTTTCGATAGATTGAAATTGGGGACAATTCGGAGGATTCATCTCGCGGGGCATGTAATTGGCCTGATTATTAGCATACCATGCCAAAACTTTTTTTGAGTAGTGGCAGCTGGCTAAATCTGGCCACCATTTCACAGGACCGTTATGGGTTCTAATAAATGGCAATACTCATTTCTCTAAGCACTCTTTAATATAAAGGTCCGACTTCATTGTTGAATATGTCATAAAACTTTTCGTCTTACAGCCGCAAAAATTCCTTGCCATATCATATGTGTTTTGCGAACTTTTCAAGTTTCACGATAATATATTTTTCGGGTACATTACATTACGTCGGGTACATATAAAACTTCGAACCGAGTAGTTGATTTAAATCGAGTTGTACATACGTCTTGTCGTCCAACAACAAGCAACCTTTGAATTTTGTCAATACTGGGTCGTACAATAGTCGAGCTAGTGTTTTAGCTTGACGGATCTGTTTAACAGTCCGA
Organism: Cydia pomonella; assembly: GCF_033807575.1. NCBI lineage: Eukaryota > Metazoa > Arthropoda > Insecta > Lepidoptera > Tortricidae > Cydia > Cydia pomonella. Next base: position 4,631,995 of record NC_084721.1, on the reverse strand, counting down.
TTAAGCTGTTTTATTGCTCGATAGCTCTTATAACCAGCTCTGAGGTGAATCATCTTTATGTTTCTAGAAGTTTCTTTGAATTTTTGGGATAAATCGTAATTAGACCGTCCTGAATTTTGTTTGAGCGACCTTAGGACTTTATTCCCAAAATCTTGTTATTTGTCCCAGATCTCCGATTAGTTTGTACGAGTATTTTCCTGTCGGCTGATAGAGTCTCCTTGTAACGTTTTATGACCCTACAAATACTAGCTTTTAGCATCTTAAGCGACTTAGCTGTCTTCGTCCAGGATCGATAAGAATATTTAAAGTATTTGTGCACAATCAATCTCCTTTTCCCAATTTTCATGGTCGAAAACTTTAAAATGCATAATGCTAGAAAAATATTATTTTCACCATTAATAATTTGAAGGTTGGTGATTGAACTGTAACTGTAATTTTATTTCCCGCCATAGAATTATTATTTTTTAAACATTGCTAATTATGTGCCAATTCTATATGAACTAAGCTTTATAATGTTTCGTGGCTATAAAAATAAAAGAAAATAATAGTTCAATTATTTATTAATACCTTAATATTCAATTACGTATATACAATTTGCCTTATTATTCCTTGTTATCACTAGATAGTGTCTCCTGTGTATCACACATATTCGCCAATAACCTGAAACATAAAATTAAAATTGTTAACTTTTAAACTATAACCTTCATTAACACCCCAAACGTGCGGAAAAGTTTTTTCACATGTTTTTATTTTCGTGTATTTTTAATTTCCTATGCATTATAAAACGTTAATTGCGGTATTTGCGGCAAGCCAATATCCAACTAGCGTCACTCGTAAACTACACTAGTTTGCGGCACGAACTCTAGTATCATATTAGTAGTTTATACAATCGTGTTATAAGTACAGAGCTTTTCAGTCGAGTACTGTGTTTAGGCAACCAAGCTTGCTAAGTTGCCTAAGTAAGGTACGAGATTGAAAATCTTGATTATATCACTATTATATACAATACTTTTTCTACGAGTCATCTAAAATAATCATTTGTTACTTTAAAACCTAAATAATTAATGTAAAGTCAGTAGACAAATATGTTGTACAAAAGACCTAAACGCGCGACTCTTCTATGGGAGCGCGGCGGCACATGATTGGCCCAATTTTTTTATAGTTGACCACAGCTTATATATCGAAATTAATATTATAGTAGAATTGGGTGTCCATACATGAAAAGTACGTAATTATAGTTCAGTATACGAAATCTTAATTCAACCATTACAGTCGACGAGTAGAAAAAGAATTGTGTTGGTTATAGGCACAGGAGCCAGCGCCAAGTCCCCGGCGAGCAGCGGCAGCGCGGCGGCCGCGGCGCCGCTCAACACGCTGTGCGAGGACGACTGGGACAACGGCGAGTGGGGCACGCTGCAGGAGCAACCCGTGAGTGCACTTATTTCAATACAGGCGGCCCGTTCACCTAGTCATACAGGCTTGTCCACACCGGCTGGGATAACTAGCGGAACGAGACTCGTGTGTGGTTCCGCAAAGCATAGACACGCCCCGCTTGTCCGCATCACGCTCCTGGCCGTTTACCTACTGAGCATCGTGTCGCAACAGCTTGCGTTTTAAGGAGATAGTACACAGCGTGTTTTTGCAGCGATACACTAATCTATATAGCCTAGCTACTGTGGCGATACAGTCGCGAGTTGCAATGCAAAAAGTCGCAGAGTGCGCGATGCTTGGCGTTACTGCTGAGAAATTGTCTTTCGGGGTTTTTATTTTATTTTCTTTATTGGGGAAAAAAACAGACATAGGCAGATGATACAGAAAAGAGGATATTGGTTTTTACATTATAAGTGCAACCTACATCCTGAGACAATTCCCACTAGGAATTTTATTATTGTTAGTAATTTCAGCAATATTTCCCCTATTATTGTATTGTTTTATTTTAGTCGGCGGAGGCCGAACTGGTGAGTCCTTCGGAAACGTGGAACAGCTCAGCGTGGACAGAACCTGCTGTCAACAATGCCAACGCTACATACGTGCGCCCAGCGCTGCAACATAAGGTACTAATCATGTATAAGTTTCAATAAATAATCAATACCATATAAGACACTGGGATAAAATACAACATCAATTGTGCCTTCGAAGGTAGGTACATTTTTTGATCTGTTCCGACTATAACAAAGGAAACTAGGTATATATTTAAAACTAATGATAAATAACTCATACATCATATCATTATGCCACTATATATTCTGGCTATTTTGGTCACGCGAGGTTGTAAAAAAACTTTGCGAAAAATGTATTGGGTATAACGTTATGAAATACCGGTTACATATCATTACAATTACGATAACGTTATATTATAATGTTATGTGTGAAGATTACGTTATAGGAGATAACGTTACACGGAAATAACGGTATTTAAGGTCTGAGCCGAACTTGAAACTAACTTCGACGTACTTACTAAAGCAGAGACGCTTTCCATATAGATTGCTGACAACCTCGCAGTGACATTGACAAGCGTCATGATGGGCGAGACAGCAATATAATTATGCGCGTGCAATAGAGATAGCAACAGGCTGGTCAAAGTACGAAAATCTGGAAAGCGTCTACTTTACGCGGTTGTCTCCTTCCCATGTTATACACCGTGATTTTTTTTCCGTTAATTTCAAGGATGCATTCTTGAGCTTAAATTAAGTAACTTTCACAAAGACACCGGTATTCTAATTGTTGTATTGTATTGTATTGTAGTACTAGTGTGAACGTTTGCTACTAAACGTAAATACTATTTCGGACGATTGATGTTCGAAATGACATTGATATGTCACAGTTTTCAATTGTTTGGTAGAATTAAATGTTATGCCCGTGTTACAACAACGCTATATGCAACATTTAATTACTTTTTATTAAATAAATTTAAAAAAAAAAATTAAAATTTACTATGCCATTTAGTTCCTTAAACGTATTTATCCAATAAAAACACGGTGTATAAAATTATTAAACTAAAAATTAAATTAAATATCATTTATTTTCAGGCAACTATGGCCCATATATACAGGTTAACATACATACAATAATAAAAATCTTAAAATATAAATATCATTTTGACGACGCAGTTTTCGGTTACGCCGCCTGTTCTGGTGCGGGATTCGGCAGATTCCCACAAAACCGCCGAAATATCACACCTTTCGGCCAGAAGTCTGCGCTCGCGATGGTTTCCAGCAGCGGCCGCGGGACGCGCACCACAAACGAGCTGAAGTGCACGTAATGCCGCGATCGCAGCTGGAATACTTTCAGCTCGTAACGAATCTTCTTGCGGACATATTCCACCACATCTCATAAAGAAACAATGTGCAGGAGCACCGGCTGGCGGCGCAGCAGAACAGTAACGACTCGCTCGGCGGCTGGGAGGACGGCGAGTTCGAGCCCATCGAGGAGAACGCCGACGGTGAGCACCATGTCACAGAATAATAGTACATTACTACAGAGGCCGGGACGGAAGGGGTTGCCGGCCGAAGACATAGCGAAGCGAGGCTGGATGGGTCTGAGGCGGGCAACCTCACATTTCCCGCCGAGGTACTATACACACCTCAAACATGCAATGAAATAATAATAAAAATAGGATGATGATGATAGTTTCATGTCCTAATGTGATAGGTTATCCAGTGCGTATAATTTTTTTTTTCAGTCATGCAGAAATCTTTATAGGGCTGTATCTCTTAACCCGTGCGTCGTGGCGAAAAAATAATAAAATAATCGTTCCTCTATAGACCTTAACCCTGAAATAATAATAATAAAACACAAAAAAGAAAAAAGAAGAAAAAGGGCACTTTGCCGGCCTAGGCCTGCAAGATTGATATGAATTTCCATTGACGACCTCTTGCCCTGGCTTCACCTGAAACGTCATACTTCGCAGCCTATAAGGAACATAACATCAATATTTCATTGCATGTTTGAGAAAATAATAGTACTACTGTACAGAAATGACACTTCCTACAAAACCGAAGTTAGACAGCGATCCAGGGACGAATCATGCTGTCCCATTCTAATGTATGGCACTTTTCCTTTAGTCTATTTACGGTTATCAAAATTAGTCAATATCCCTTTCTGCTATTTAGGGTTGTCAACCAACGAAAGGAACGTCAAGTTGTGCCAACCCTAATAATTGCTCGGAGCAATGCTGAGACGAACGGAGCCGCAAATGACCGAAAGGAGGAGTGTCGCCACACTGACCATGTATAACAGGGTCGACCAACGGTAGACGGTCCCTACCGTTGGTCGACCCTGTTAGAATGCCCTTCATCTTATGACATAAATCGATAATGTAATGAACTATGCGTCAAAATGGTCCAAAAACCAATAGAGTTGATAATTACGTCATTAGATATTACCCACCTAATTTCTATATACTTCATTTCGTTCTATTGGCACCACGAGGAATTCCATTGCAGAACTGAGATATTTGTATTTTAGTCAAAATTTCATTACTCTTATTACCTAGGCAATAGAGTCGAACGCTGCACGAGCGCGGCAAATGGTTTGTGCTCGCAGCGGTGCGCGAACATCTACCCTGCAGCAATTAATTTACCAAAAGCCAGTAAAGTAGTTGTTACTTAGTAAGACTCTATTGCCTTGGTAATAAGGGTGATGATATTTTGATTAAAATACACATATTCCAGTTCTGTAGTGGAATTCCGCTGGGTGTCCATATAACGAAATGAAGTACATAGAAATATCTATCTAATGACCTAATTCTCATTTCTGTTGGTTTTTGGACCAGGCTCCATACAAAGTTGGCCATGGTCCTTTGATGTTGATGTTTCGTGCCAATTAGAAGGTCTTCCATCTTGAGGCCTAAACCATGAATTTAAGGCACTTAAGCATACATACGCTTCATTATAGTTGTGATTGACTTTTTAATTATTACAAGGTATTAAATCATGTCCTAACAACAACTACTTAACTGCCCTTTGGTAAACCATATTTAGTTGCAATAAGGTTTACAATGGTCAAACTAACTGTGCGTCTTCTACATATTAGACCGCGGGCCAGGAGCATATATCGTCAGTCATCGCCTCCCAGCTGATACTTTGTCAGATGATTGTTTAGATGCCATTCTTCAATCCACCAACGGAACGGCAGCTGACGTTCAAGACGGTTCATCATACATAGCCGTTAACCAATACACGAGTTATCGCCCGGGAGGCGATGGTCATGGAAATCTGGCTCGCGGTCTATATTTTTAATAATATCCCCCGTTTATTTCAGAAAACAACGCCTCAAAAATGGACGAGATACGACGAAAGCGTGAAGAGCGCAAACTACAGCGTCAGAGAGAGATGGAAGCTCGGCGCAGCGCGAGAGGACAGGGGCCCATGAAACTCGCCACCAAGCTCACGGCGCCGCCGCCGCCCTTCTAAACACAAGTATACTATGGTAACTACTAACTTACGGGACTGATATTGCCGAGTCCCGGGAATTCCCGGTTCCGGAACTGTATTTGTATAGAAATCCAGGAGTACACCTTAATGGTAACCCTGTCTAAAGCGTGAAGAGCGCCAACTATAGCGACAAAGAGAGATGCAAGCGCGGGGTCAGGGCGTATGAAATTCGCTACCAAGCTCACGGCGCCGCTAATCTTTGGTTACCTTGTTACATAACAATCAGAAAGTTTGGTAGACGAGCTTAGTTGGCAACTATTTTGAGACCCCAGCCTGTGCAAGTGTTAAGAGCAATTCCTAGCTGAGCAACTTTTCAAATCTCGAATTTTTGAAGCTATGTTTCTGACGCGCTGCGGTGGGCAAGAGTGCGTGCGTGCGATAAGGACAACTGCAGCTCAGACAAAAATTCCCATGCAAAAAACTCAAAAATCGAGGTTTCGCTCTCGACTGTTTCCTCCTCCAAAACGCAACTAATCATTATTAAATTTTGGAAACTGCAAGAGGAAGAAATAACCTATGCCGCTATCTATTGATTTTTTGGATATTTGTATACTGCGCCTTTTTTGCAGCCAATTCAATCGAGCCGTTTTTGCGATTTTCGAGGCTCTGTAAGTTTCTTCAAAATAAAATAATCCATAAAAGCAAAACATAGCGGTACAGATATTGATAATATGGAAAAAATCATTGCTCTAGGTTAAAAATCCAGGGAGGAAACAGTCGAGTGTTGTATGAAAAAATCGCAACTAGGAGTTCCTCTTAAGTAAACGTCATAATTTCATAGAACTTTGACGTTTAAAATAACACTTAGCTGGGCTATCATAATCAATGCCAACTTATCTTGGTCTGACTCTACCACTTAACTCGGTCGGTGAGAACTTCTAGTTGACTGCGGTGCGGTTGAAGGGTTGGACTTAATATTTACAATAGATTGGAGTAGTCCAAACTGAGCCACCGTCTACTTACTATATTTTGTTTAATTATCATTAGAAAACACTTCGCATAAAAAAAAATGACGACATTTTACGCTGAATATTAATGAAATAATCCCAACTTTTTAAAATTAAGCTCAACCAAATAAGAATTGAGGGAAGAAACTGTCATAGGGACTAACATTCGACGCGAAAAGTATTGTGCGTAAACTGTAGGGGGCAGCACAGGAGATGTCAGATTTTTGGCGCGAGGTGTAAATGTGAAGTTTATGCTTCCAATGCACAAGATAGCAGAACCTACTATGCACAAGAAAACATACGAGAACGGTAGATAAAAGTGCATGGCGACTTTATCAATGAATCCATTCACAATTTCTCCATGCAATTTCGCAGCTCACTGTAAATGTTTATATTTCCGATTCAGGCCACAAGATGGCAGACCCTCCAACGCGCACGGTCCCTATATGAGATCATACAGGACCTCATGCCTACTTCTCTCAGGTGTTCAGGGCAACACTTCAAAATGCAAGATATACGACGAATCTTTGCATGACAGCCTTTTGTTACGTGGCATCTATGTGGCACTTTCGCCAAACAAAAATGTGTTTTATCATATAGAGATAAAGTCGATTGTTGGTTAAGTAGAGCTTCTATCCTGATCTTACCAGACATTCGAAAGCAGGGGTTTTCAACCTTACTTACCTTAATGGTTTGTTTTGCGCTCACTCGTTCATATAATTCATGACAAATAAGTCTTCGTTGACCCCAAAGGGTAAATGGTAAAAGGTTGGGAAACACTGTTCTAAAATGTTACGATTATCATTATTGTAGATATTGTATTATGATTATTTACTGTTATTCAAATTATTAATATTTTTAGTTTACTCAAGTTTTAATTATTGTATAAGTACTAAAGTGTATGTATTTATGACAAAACTATCACTGCAGCGAACGAAGCGAAAATGTCAAAATGTTGATCAGTAGCTCTGAAAGTTTGGGAACAAGTGTTATAACTGATGCACCAATAGAGCGTTCCAGTGAGATTAGTAGCCAATAAGGCGTTTTAATTAAATATAACGTGTTCTATCCAGACAAAAATGTACCACTTTGTCGGTCAATAAGCGATTTCTACTTGCAACTGTCTCAGTGCCTTATTGATAGCCGACAAAGTGGTACATTTTTGTTCACAAATAGCTGTAAGCCGCGTCTCCATCAAGCGCACACGCTCACGAAGCAGCCTCGCGAGCCAAATGCTCGGTGTGTGTGGACGTGCCTCGGGGCCGTTCGGACGCACGTTGGCTCGGCCGAGCGTGCCTCGGGGTCGAGTCGTCGGCTGTCGGCAAATGCGCCTCTTGTTAAGGCGTTAGAGTGCGTGTTTAGATATTTTTGAGCACCTCGGCCGCTCCGATATATCTGATGGCGACTGTATTTTTTGCCTGAAAATGGTACCATTTTCAATTCGTATGTTAAGGTGATCTTTGCAACCTGCGACATACAGGTTTTGGACCCGATGTGGTAATTTATTAAATTGTAATTGATATATATAAAGAATTGGAACTGTTATTAGATAGGTGAGAGAATTTAAGCCGCGTTTTTTTTCGGTCACGTCTCTATTGACAGTTTGAGATTCTTAGGGCCGTGGAGTTACTTGCCAAAAATCCATATTCTAAGCCCAAAAATGATCTTTTTCGACGTATGCACTTTTCCAAATTAGGAATATTTACTGAATGTTATGCAAATAACTTTTCCAAAAAATTTTGGAAAAGCTGAACATTTCTTACCAAAATGTGCTTGTTTCTCAATTTATTTATTTTTCTTTGGATTTCACTTAACTTACTTTGTTGGTGTATTTTTGCTGCGACTATAATCTTTTGCAAATTTCCAAATCGATTGTCTTTAATCGATGATTAGTTACCTAGGCAGAGATAGACCAAAATAAGTCCGTAGCGATTTTGATAGCCCAGACTGTGCAAATGGTTTTTGAAACGTCAAGCTTCTATGAAATTCTCATGACGTATAAATAACACTTGCACAGTCTGTACTGTCAAAAGCGTTGCAGAGTTATCATGGTCTAACTGTAATGCATTGCTCTTCTCATTTATTTTTTTGGGAAAAGTGTATACTTATTCTGAAAATGGATTTAATATTTTTAAGTAACTGTACCGTTTGGGAGTTTTGAAAGTACTTCACAGGCCCTGAACGGTAGAAAGCCGTCGCCATGTTTTACTCTAGCATATAACTTCGCTTTGTACAGTCGGTTAGCTCGAGGCGGGCGCGTGCAATCGGAATTTTGTACCTTAGAACCAGAGTGAATTTAAAACGACATACAGTATCGTTCAATCAAAGAGACAGCCGTGGTCGTAATGCTATCTGACGTACCTAGACTATAACAATATTTAAAGACATAGCAAAATAGCGCTTTGATTGAGTATAGGACAGAGGGTTCTAGTCTAGTAACTTGAATAATTCTCTGCTAAATGTCTGGTCTTATAGTTCGATTTTTTTTAGCATTAGACAAAAAGTAAACAATTTTGAAAGGCCTTTTTATTGAAAAACGCTTTTAATAAATAAGGATTTAATACGTATGAAACCAAAATAATGTAAATGATCGTATATGATTTATAATTGTTACATATTTGCTGTGACTTATTTTTCAAGTGTTTTTCAATAAAAAGATGTCAAAATCGCTTACTCTTACTAATGCTAAAAAAACGAACTATAGTCAGTTCAATTGTCAGTTGGTTTGTAATAATATTCAACGATATAGAGAACGTGCATAGACTGTAAGGATATAATAGCACAGGAGCCCCTGGTTTAAGGTGGTCTTCATATTGTATGCACATTAGCACGCCTCTCCGGTTTGCGAGCGGGATATGGGACACGCATAGCGCTGTCACGCTTATCCACCGAAGCGACGTGCGAATTCGCATCAATGTGTAACTGCGTTACGCTTCTATTACTATTATTATTATTAGTTGTCAGTTTTTCCAATGTACAATGAAACGCGCGTGAATTGTAGGGGGAAGCACCTGATCAATCAAGTTGAAATATGAAGTTTGAAATTTCGATTTAACCCACAACCCACCCTCCTACTGTCAGCGGGGAAACTCCAGCATTCGGGCGTGCTCGGCTCCGTTCGGCTCAGCATTACTACGAGCAATCATTAGGGTTAGCAAAACTTGACCTCCCTTTGCGTGCATAGCCACAGGGCACAGATAAGAAAATTATTCGAATTTTGATAACCGTAAATAGCCTAAAGGAAAAGTGCCATACATTAGAAAGGGACAACATGATTTGACCCTGAATCGCTGTCAAACTTCGGTTTTGTAGGAAGATTTCTTTCTGTACGGTAGTACTATACTTATTCTGTGCTACGGTCACGGTCTTGTCCTAAAAGTTCTTGTCATTTAACACACTTTACTCTGTATCTCGGGTACAGAATGGGTAAACCCCATTTGTTCTATGGAACTGCTATTAGTGTTAATTTGAACTGTATTCCTAACACATAAGTTCCATGGAACGAATAGGGGAAGCCACGGAAATGAGGGTGTCAATTCGGTGTAAGTGCTTGTGTGTGTGTGTTACTGTCGACATTCCGGGCCGGTACTTAATATAGCTGATCTGATTCATGATGATGGCTGAATTGGCCTTTTAAACAAATGAAGCTTTTTAAATTTACTGAGCAATTAACAGCTAGTGTATCATTTTCATTTGTATTACCAATTTTCATTTAGATAAAAAGTAATCTCAACACTTAAAAAGATGAGTACCGTTAGATTGTTTTCAAGTCGGGCAGGAATGTCTATTTAAATTGATGATTGGAATAATGGGATTCAACATGACTATTGAAACTACATAGAATATTATTAAATTTAGATGTGTGATGAATGATCGTCCGTTTCTAGCAAGTTGAAAAAAGTTTGAGTCGCCATCTTGAATTCCATTATTTGAGTCACAATGTCGTAAGTAATGTTGGACAGAGCAGACTGAGTCGGTCTATGAATTTTACTTTATAATTACAAGCATTTTACAATCATGTTACTAGGAAATTTAGTGGAACATACTTTCTGTAATTAATCACATTTTTTGGTATTTGCTCATTGAAAGCTCTAGTAATATTTTATCCTATCCGATACGCTTTAGACTCCGAGAAGATTGTATAGATTATTGTAAGAAAGCCTTAGGGGAGGCAGAATTCATACGTTTAGTTTCTTAACATGAATTTTGGGACACGGCCTTTCTTCTTGACATAAGGCTGCTTTTCCAAGTAGGCGGTGATGAGAGGTGCGGAATTTAACCAATACTGTTCTCGGCTCTGCTGTATTAAAAACAAATTGGTTGGTTGGTTGATTCCCGCACGCCTCCTCTAATCTCCGCTTCAGTGAAAGGCCTTAATTGATAAAATTTTCCGGGCGATGCTCAAACGATAAATTTGGTACACGGCGGGAAGAAGTTTATATGATATAAAATTGAAGATATTTGAACTTAAAATTGAATTACATAAGGTTCAAATTTCTTCATGTTTATATCTCATGAATTGATTGAAAACCTTCATGTAGTAACCATGTCAATCAGAAAGGCTTGCGCTCAAAAGTCATGCGACTAAAATATGGAAGTATTCAACTTCTCAAATGTATATTAAATAGTTTTTTTTTTATATTGTGGAAATAAAATCGACATTCTAGAGGGTAGAATGCACCCATGTTTTTACACTTAAATTGACGACGGCGCAAACAGATATACAATTATCTACTTTATCGCAATTTAATAACGTTCCAAATTGTATAATTGTGTGCCTTCGTCAATACATTACGCAGCTAACTTTAAATATTTATTTGTTAATATCCATTGCGAGAAATAAATGTCCTTCAAGTAAATTCAGTGTGGAGTATATAAAACCATGACAGGATTTTAACGATTCAGAGTATATTAACAATTTTAATGTATGAGAAATATAACAGATTGTATATTCAAACTAAAAAGGGATTTGAACTAAATATACTGAGGAAACTGTTATTGTGCGTATGTTGATAAGTTTTCCGATATTATTGAACGGATATCGAAGCCGTGTGGTATTCTGTCTGCAACTGAAATTTACACTTCTGTAAATAAAAGTTTAAAATTTACAATTTTAGTCTTTTATTCCCTGAGATTGAACCTAACATCATGGGAGTAAGTAAAGCTCACAGTCTCCGTTGGTTGGGCCACCTTGAGAGAATGGATGAAAATCGGAGTGTGAAAAGAGCGTACCTGGGTCGCCTAGCAGGAGGATGTCCTATCGGACGCCCCAGGTATCGCTGGAGCGACATGGCGGAGGTGGATCAGCGCGAACTTCGACTAAAGAATTGACGAGAAGTAGCACAGGACCGAAATCATGTGTGTGAGGCCCAGTCTCATTTTGGGTCGCTGAGCCAACGGAGTAAGTATTCTAGTCTGCAAACAATGTTTTGTGCACGACTGTTCCGTCCTCTTGGCCCATTATCAACTGTTTTAACGTCACGCCTATCGTGCGCGGCGCGTCATCGTGAGCCTTGTCGGGATGCATTAGGGTTGATAATTGTTCTGTACACGCCCGCGTCAGTTGTCTTAGGCGGCAAAAGGAGGATCAAAAAGTTAAACCTTGTTTTTCCGTTCCAAACTAAAGCAAGCAAGCAGTTTGATTGCAACAATTTTTCCAACCGATGTCATTTCAGTATAAAATTGGTACAGTAGTAAATTAACCAATCGAACTATCATTTAATATTTGGCATGTAACAACATAGCTAAGTGTCTATCGCGTTCAAAAATCAAATAAATGAAACCAAATATAAGTGAAGCATGATGTTTTTATTAGCAAAAATCATAATGAAATGTTAGCAACAATATTAAACTATGTTATAATTAATTAAGTACGAAGTTGCACATAGATATTTCTACGTAACAAGATAATCTCAATATATATAATCGAATCTATGAAATGAACACAATATGACCGTGCGAGTATTGCTTGCTGGTTACTTCACCTATTCTTATAAAAATAGTTAATAATAGAGAACTAAAATTTTTGCTAAAGTAACTTTTCGAAAGTAACCAGCAACTTTTGAAGCCAAAATTAAATGAAACTATGGTTAAATGGCAAGCAACTCGCTAGCGGATCTACAAAGCTTACACTAATAAAACAAAATTATATGCTAGGACATCCAAAATCAATCGCACACCCCATCAAACGCGAATTTTCACAAGTAACCATAAATACCTTTCGTTTGGTGGCAGTCTTGCACCTTATTTTGTACTTTGTAAAGCTCAAATTCGAGGAACAATAAAAGTGAAAATACACTTTTGATGGATAGAACAACTGACCCTGCACTGTAAACACGGCAACCAAGCAGAAATCACAACAGCTCAAGCAGAAAATATGGATGGAATACAGTCTAAATTTTAACACTTAAAACTTTTTTAACCGGTGTTTTGATCAGCGATTCTTCTATAAATTTTACCCAGTGACATATATCTAAGGACGGGCCTTACGGGCAAGCATAACGGATAACGGTGTCACGCGCACGAATTCGAGCCATTCAGTCTAACGCCACAACGCGATTGGTTGATGAGTTTTCATCACGCGCGCGATTGGTAGCAACTAGTTGCGTTAGACTGCACGATTGGCTAGAATTCGCGAGTGACACCACTGAACTAGCACCATTTTTAGTGCCCGGAAGGCCCGTCCTTAGATATATGTCAATGATTTTACCACTATACTATATACAAACCAAACTGATTACCGAGGCCGTAAAACTTCTCATTCACACTTGCATGGTCTTAGCAAGGGTGAAAGACCGTGGTCGTCTTTTTGGTTTGCGGATACTATGGTGAAAACGATGTAGAAATCGTGGAATAATCGCTAGAGAAAACGCCAGGATAACAGGCTTTTTTGACAGCAGTGTTGGCCGAACGTTAATTAGAATTGGCCATATTGAAATATACCATTACAAATTGAACCGCAAACCGTAACGGACGGTTACAGTTTACGGTTCAATTTGTAATGGTAAATTTTCAATATGGTCAATTCTAATTAACGTTCGGCCAATACTGTGTGACAATACGACATTACTGTATTTAAAAAATGCGGATAATTTGATACACAGGCGGCTTAATATGACGGAGTGAAAAGGGTGCAGCTTTAATAAGTTATCTAATGAAACCTTAAAAGGTCAAAAAAAAATGTTAATGACAAAAACAGTATTCTTACAAAAAATAAAAACCTAAAGATTATGTGGACGAAATTATGAATTTTAGTGAGAAACAATTATACCCAAACAAACACTCAAACAACCTTTAGCAAACCTAGCTGCTTATCATCATAATTGACAACATTTCATATTTTTAAGTGCTACTTTTTATTGTCTACATCGAAAGAACGCACTAATTTAAGGTACCCGTATTTTTTTTATTTTGCGTAAGTCAGGGGTTCCCAAAGTGTGCGCCGCGGCGCCCTGGTGCGCCGTAGAAAGTAAAGAGGGGCGCCGTGAGTTCTATCATTATCCGAAACCACAAATATTCGCGGGTACCTATTTGAGCGCTCGCAGCGTTAAATAATATAGCGTCGTGTCACTCTTTTTCGACCGTGATTTTAAATTTACAAGGGCGCCGTTGCAAAATACTACACTTGTAACTGCGCCGCATGTTGAAAAAGATTGGGAACCCCTGGCGTAAGTCCTATATTTTGGTCATAAAATCTATTTATATTGTTACTTGAAACAAAAGGGCGTATGTAACAAACGTCATTTGTGAGAATCGTGACGTCACGGATCTGTTTCATACACTGGAAAAAACGTTGAATTAATTTACGTTTGAGCATAGACAACAGTGCGAGTGACATAACCTCAAACGTTAAAAATAAAATCACTAATTAACAAGTGTCACAAACGTCAAAACTCAAGTCAAACGATGGTTTTCATCCCGTTTTCAATGACAATGAAAATGTCAACCCAATCGGAAGTCATTTTTTTGCTTGTAGTGGCAGAACTGAAGGAGCTGGGTGACGTCAATTTCCGTTTTAACTATTTTTAGAGATTTTGAATACAAAAATTCGTAAAAAATATATAAAAAAAATTTTTTTGTAATCTACAGGAGCCCCTCTCGAAATGGTTTTCGATTAAGGGATATTGAAAATTTTGAAATGTTGTCAATTCATCGATCAGTATACACTTTTCTGAATTTTATTTAAACATTCTTCATTCATTTGTCAGAAATAGTTTGCCCTTTATTCGACAGTAGATATACTGGTAACTTATTAAGTCGCGTGCGTATTATGCGTATGTAGAGAACGCGGAGTGCTATGGCGTAGTGCTGTGGGGTAATGACGTGGGGTTGCGAAGACTGCTCGGCGCGCGGGACTTACAGTTTAGAGCGCAGGTCAGACGTCCCGGCGGCTAATTGTCAGGAGGGATCCTCGAACCTGGAACATTATGTTTTTTATTGTGGATAAAAATAGCAAAATTACACTATGTGAGTTTGACATAAGGTCTGATTTGGGTGCATTCTACGAAAAGACCTACTTTGTCGGGAACGTGACAAAAATCTATATTATATACTGATGAATTTAAAGCTATCACACGTTATCATGCCAAATAACGGCTTTTTATCTTTATCAGAAGTGTAGAAAAAACGGTGTCAGGTATCCGACACTTTGCTTGAATGCCCATTTATTCAGGTACAATACATAATTTCTACTTTATATTATTATTAAATACCAAAAATATTAGTCTGATCCGTTTAAGGGTAGGGTATTTTCAGTATCTTATTCTTTATTCTGATTAAGAAATAGGTGCTCCGTGAACAATCTTTTGTATGGAGCACTAAAAAACAGGAGAATTTTTTTTATCTACTTGGACGACATGCCCCAAATAATCGATACCAAATATGCCCTTAAACAAATCATCAGTATGTATTATTAGTTTTAAGATTCACGATATATAATATTAATATAAATTCGTTACAAACTACCACCTTATAAGACATACACAAATTTACATATTATTGATTAGAAATTTTGATACTATTCTATAATTAAAACATCGAATTCCTAAATGATTGTTGAGTTTTTCTTCTATATGTTTACATGGCACATATTATTTATACAGTTCTTTTTTATTGCCATTGTTTACAAATATCACATTAAAAATCCCAAATCCGATATAAAATTAACAAAGCTCCTACAGAAAAAGTTTACAGGCTCAACTGACCTCATGTTCATAGCGTTAGAGTTGCCTGGCTCCATCTTGTAGCCGAGGGTCTCGTAGAACTTGATGAGCTTGTCCTTGCAGTCCAGGGACATCTTGTAGCAGCCGACCTCTTGCGCTAGGAGGGACACTGTCACTACGATCCTGCAAAAAGGGGGGCCATAAATAAATAATAAATATTATAGGATAATTTTACACATATCGATAAGTCCCACAGTAAGCTCAATAAGGCTTGTGTTGTGGGTACTAGAACTACTAGACGACGATATATATGACGACCGGTTTGGCCTAGTGGGTAGTGACCCTGCCTACGAAGCTGATGGTCCCGGGTTCAAATCCTGGTAAGGGCATTTATTCGTGTGATGAGCATGGATATTTGTTCCTGAGTCATGGGTGTTTTCCATGTATTTAAGTATTTATAAATATTTATATATTATACATATCGTTGTCTAAGTACCCTCAACACAAGCCTTATTGAGCGTACTGTGGGACTTAGTCAATTTGTGTATAAAGTTAATTTGTGCAATAATGTCCTATGATATATATATTTTTTTTTATATAAATCGTTTCGGCGACTTGGGACCACAAATGAAAATGACCACTTTTGGTAATGTCCCCTGCTAAAAATACGTCCACTTCATAAAATGTGCTGTACATAGAATGTATATATAAATACTTATATACATAGAAAACATCTATAACTAAAAATGCCCTTCCCAGGATTCGAACCCGGGACAACCTGGTTCGTAGGCAGGCACTACCGTCTTAGCTAGGAGGCCGTCAAGGGAGGTTTGAATAAAGTTTTGATTTTCTTAATCTGAAACGATATTTAAGTAGAGTAACGAAGAAAGTGTTATAGACAATATTTAAAAAAACCACAAAAAAATCAAAACCTAATTTTTAACAAGCAGAAACGTCTGTGAACGATGCTATTAAGCTTAGAATAAATTTAACAGTGGAAAAATTACTGCCTTGGGTGAGACTTGAACTACCTTTGCTGCCTATGGATGAGGTCTTGGTGACTCAGGTGGCAGAGCGCTGGAGTATCTATCCAGAGGCCGTGAGTTCAAGTCTCACCCAAGGCAGTAATTTTTTAAATTTATTCTAAAATCGAAACTTGTCAAAAATCGATGAAAACCGCAGGGAGCCCCCTTAAGAGGCACTGCTCTTTCTTACTTGCTAAATGAACAACAATAAATAAATTATTATATTGTATGCCTGACAGGCAAATTTTAGCGATACTAATAAAATATCTACGAGTATTATAACCTGTACACCTATAATTATGCAATAAATGACATCTTATCTTATCTTAAATTATTAAAAAATTTGAATAAAATTAAAAGAAATAATATTAAATTTAAACTTAAAGAGAGAACAATTAATGTTTGTATGTGTTCATATATCAAAAACATTTTGGATTAAGTTCTCAATATCATGGTAACTTTAACATTTTAGCCATTTTGTTATTATGCTGTTACTTTACTTTTATGATAATGGATATATATTTAAATGTTTATTAATAGAATTATATAGTTTAACGGAATTTATACTTACAATTTTCCCAACTGCTTTCCTCTGTACGTATCATTGACCACTACATCCTCTAGTCGCCCACGCTGAAAAATGCAATAGCAATGTTTGAAAAATATCCGCTTTTGTGATATACAATGTGTTTGTGCACGTATATTGGAGCCGTTAACCACGTATAGTACAATGAATTTTATCGACAAATCACCCCCCATACCTATGTTTTTTCTCAAACATTTTAAAAATGCACCCCTTCAAAGTTTTATGGCACCGAACACGACTGCTCTTGGTTAATGTACCATTATCTGTCCATTTACCTATCGCGCATTTAAAAAATAATAATCATTCGATGACTTATGAAAGTTATGAATTAGGGCATAAATTTCAAGCATAAATGATACAGAGAATTTTCCACAATTACTCGAGAATTAATAACAAAGATAAAAATTATCTTCAAAAATGTACTCTTTTTTATCATTTTATCTTTTTTTTTTTAAACGAGGTCGTTGACCTGTACTTTTTTATTGTTAAATGATAGTACAGGATATCAGCTAAAAGTCGACATCAAAATAATAGCCCTAGTAAAAAACATTTCAAGTTACACGAGTCCAAACAAGACCTTCTGTAATGTGCGTCGAACTAAGTTGCTTTAGTTCAAAATGATAATTCGGGCGGCGGGCAATTATTTTTTAGAAGTAAGTTGAAGCTCATTAGAGAAGGTCTTGTTTGGACTCGTGTAACTTATGAAATGTTTTAATAAGAGCTATCATTTTGATCTTTTAGCTGATATCCTGTACTATCATTTAACAATAAAAAAAAGTACAGGTTAACGACCTCATTTTCGAAAAAAAAAGGAAATTTTAGAAGACAATTTTTATCTTTGTTATTAATTCACTAATAATTATGGACAATTCTGTGACATGTATGCTTTGAATTTATGCCCTAATTCATAAGTTATCGAATGATTATTATTACGTGTGTGGACCCGGCTAATCTTTCTTATATCTTTAAGCGTAAGGCTGCGTTTCCATCAGATATGTGCGAGGATGCGTAGCGAGGGATGTGTTTGTTAAGAACCAATAAAATCACTTCATTTATCTATTCTCACTCAAAGCAGCTCTAGTGGACAATATTCTATTTTTTCCTAACAAACAAATTCCTAGCTACACATCCTCGCATATCTTTGGTGGAAATGCAACCTTAGCGTCATTCTAGATGTAAGATATACGTATCTATGGGTCTGAACATCGCTGGGTCCCGAAGAAGATAACCCAAGTTGTGATGCGCAGATATCGTAGCAAAAGACATGAGACCTGCGACGTTACAGTGGACGACACTTTATCGCGCTAAGTGGAAAGAAAAGACAAGGAAAGCAGACCCCACAATCAAATGGGAATAATGATGCTTAGGAGAGAGAGTGTGTAATATGTATCAGGTAAAGCAGGTTTTTAACGTACCAAAGAGCAGTTGTGAATGAACTTCTGCTCCACGGTGAGCGTGGCGGCGCCGATCAACTTCTTGATGCGTGTGTCCTCTATGACGGTCACGTAGTAACCGCCCGATTGCTTCATTTGCGTGAAGCGGTCTGGAAATGTAACAGTTATAATTTATGTCAAGGATTTAACCTTTTGAACGCCACGCCTATCGTACGCGGCGCGTAATCGTAAACCTTGTCGGTACGCATAAAGGTTGATATTGGGCTGTAGCCACGCGCGTCATATGACGTCTTTGGCGGTCAAAAGGTTAAGGTTTACACATCATCTATAGGCGGGTCCACACAGAGCGAGCATACGCGCGAGGCAATTTCCTCATGCACAAATCGGCCAGTGTAGGCGTGCCTCGGCCGAGGCGGCGCGCGCGTTTTCCTCGCCTGAGCGCGTCGCCTCAGTATCTCTCTTATTTTTTTTCTGTTAATAATTCACGCACTCTAATGCCTTGACAATAGAGGCGTGTTCAGATATTTGTGAGCACCTTGGCCGCTCCGATATATTTGATGGCGACTGTACATATCAACATGCTAATTATAAATAAACTGATACTCATTTACTGATCAAATCAAGGACAATAAACTGTTCGAAAACTATCTTGGGAATAAGAATAATTTTTTGCTATAATAACTAATGGGAACCGATAATCAAAAGTTCAGATAAACGAAATGTGGGTTTTTTGGGATTAGATCAAACAAATAAAACACCATTCTACATAAAAATTAAAAACAGTACAGTTTATTAAAATTTGACGTACATTGAAATATAAAACACGTGAAAAAAGTCAAATAGAAAAATAAATATCCGAATTTAAACTGTCGTGAGACATACTAACATTAAAATGACTCCGAAACATGTCGCACGAGTGACTAAAAATACGTGAGTGTAATCCGTAGAAGTATTTTAAAAATAAATATGTTTTATTCCATAAAATCATCATCGTCAAGAATGGCTGCAACTTATAGCATTTAACCAACCGGAGACGCCTTGTCTGTAATTTTCTGTACAAAAGCTTAGTCCGCGTTCGGATTTTCGAGGTTCTACTGTAGTTAACTTTGCTTGCAATACAACATATACTATGTATAATGTCTGGTAAACCTAAAAAAGATCTTATCATTAAGAACTTTAAGAAGAAATGCCTTGTTATGCCTGTGTTATCATTATCATTAATTAAAATAGCCGCGTTTTTTTAGGCAATCTAACAAAGCAACCAGATCGACCAGTTTCTAATTATCATTCTTAATGTGATTGATATTTATGGAGTTATTGCGAAAATCGCGAACAGGCAGAAAATCAAGGTTTATGAAAGGTTAAGCTGCTATCTGTCGTGCCGGTTCTGAAGGTCACCCAGTTCTGACATTTATACCTACATACTATATGCGGAATTCTGTACGCCTATTGGGGCTATTGGACATGTTTTTATCAGCAGCTGAAGCTGATAGTGTGGTAGAAATAATGTCTATGACTATTCCAAGTTATTTTGGATTCTGGGTCGTATTCGTACATAAAATTTTTGATTAGTATCTACCTTATTGAAATTAAAACATGAATGAAAATGTGTCCAACCGTAAGTTTCGGTTTTGGCATAAAATGTCTCGGCGGTTTGTTATCAGCAAACTGCTGAACCTTTTGGCCACGGTGAAAGCATTGGGTTTGATTTCGGCATTAAAAATCATGTTCCGGCCGAAACTAGACCAAAACTGATCATTTGTTTTGGCAAAAATCCGGATTCAGTTAAAAGTTAATGAAAATACAATAAACATTGTACATTTTCTTCTTATAAACACTGGCATTAATATTAGGCACTAAAGCAACATGGTTCCATTATAAATTTTGTTCAAACCATAGCAGGTATTACTGTATCTATAGGCGCTCTGTCTATATATATTATTCTAACACATGCTTGCTAAGTAGTGTTAAATGAATGAGTAATGTTCAAATCTAACCTTTCACTAAGAGAAATTTACAACAGTACATTAAATTAGCAGGAACTGTTAGAAAAACACTGCAGAGGAGACCAAGACCTTGTACACAAAAGGTTGTAGCGTCACAGGAAGTAAAGGAGTAAGTGTTTAAAAAAAAAGGAATCAATTTCATATTAAATCACCATTCAGAACTAAGATACTTACCCTGCCTGATATACCTGAAATAAATTATTTTTATTTTTTTTTTTTTTTTTTAAACCAACCAATTTCTCATTTTTCTGGACCATTACAAAGAAAAATTCTCTTGGCTCTCTCTTGTTTTTTTTAAAGATGGACACTGCTTTTTTGCACATTGCTTTTCGGATTTTTTATGTTATTTCTACGCAGAATCTATCAATGCCAATGGGAGAAAAAAAGTGGAATTAACATAAAAATATCCAATTAAAAAAAATGTTTGGTGTACAGCTTTAAATAAATTAACCCTTATAAGGTGTAAAACTCACCATCAAACTGTTGTTGTGTGACATTCCCAACGCTTGTAAGTTGGCTGAGCAGCTGCAGGAATCCTTTGTCGTAATCTGACCGCTGCAGGGGCCTCACAACCATCCAGTCCTCACCCGGCTGTACTGCACTTATTTTTGGGTTGAATGTGGCGGGACTTTTACTGAAGTCCAACCTCTGCAGAAGCTCAGGGGAGTATAGATACTCTGATTTTGTCCCCTGAAAAACAAACACACGTTTTGTTCTTTGTATAATGAAGGCATGTGAATACAAAAGAATATCTTTAATAGATATATAGATAGATACATTCTTTATTCATACTCACAACATACATGGCATCGACATCAGAACAAACAAAAAAGAAGTGAAACATGCAAACTTAATTTAATAAAAAACATTTTTTTTTAGTTAATTAATATGCCATGTGTTGTGGCACAGAAAAGGCGCTGCCTCAGCATGATGATGCAGCAAGCCACATCGCTGGTATTCTGCCAGTACCTTACACAAAAATGTGCTACGCTTTTTAAACATCTAAGTTGGTAATACTTGTAAAAGTTTCAAATTGTAAGTTAATTTATAGTTTCAAAGTAAACTAATAGTATTTATTTAAATATGCAATTGTAAGAACCATTTCTTTACCATTTTTCAAAAATAACATACTTAAATGATAAGGTAAACAATAGCTTTGATATAACTTGAAATCAAATACATCATTTTAAATTAATCTAATCTTGATCATACTGGAAATCAAAACGGATATCATTGAAGCAAGACATAGATAATGATTAAGGGTAAAGTTGTATCAATTCTAGATGTGTATACTATCAAGATAACAATTTAAATAGATGATAAAGGTAAAACATTGCGGATTTTTTTAAGGTTTGAATCATATACTTCAAAAACAAGGTTTGCTTAGGGTTTATATGATTAATACCTTTAAACGCAATATTAACAATTGAAAAATATTTTTAACAACTGATTTAAGTTACTGAAAAAAATCTTGATCAATGAATTTACAGTCAGAAATAAAATATATTTTTAATATAGTTACCGAGACATTTCTTTCCATTCCCATCGTAGAGCTTTTGTGTAGAACAGTTAGAACTTTAAATTACACACCATTATTTGTTAGCCGAGTTTATTTATGGTAAAAGTCACCACGTCATCGGTTCGCGCGGTGACCATATGATAAAACGTAGACGCGAAATCCTCAGAGAACTCTAGCTTCGGCTTCACAAGTTCACAGCGCAGCAAAAAGTGAAAGTTATGTGTATTGTATAATTTTAATACTTGGCTCGATTGTAACCTCCAACCAAATGGTTTTGGTCGGTTGGTAATTTAACGTCAATTTAACGGCAAAAGCTGTCTGAGATTATGTTAAAAACGTGTTTAAATTGTTGACCATCGTGATTTCATGTTTTATCACTGTCTTGAACGGATGAACCAGCTGATTTCCCGGATTGACATTTGGTATTGGTTGTATAGGTTATGTAAAAAAGGCGAAATATTTCAAATGTTTTAATTTATTAGTAAATAATCTTGCTATCAATAAACTATTCGAAGTGTGAAATGGCTTTGTTTAAGAATAATATAGTGAAAATACATCAGTGCTGCCGAGGGTACTCTGTATTAAACAGGGTTATAGATAAAAGGCTAAAGCTATACAATTCTGCGTCAATTCTTACTAATACACAACGATGGTTGTTCCATGAGAGTGAACGTAAAGGTGGATATAATACAAAAGAAGATGTCTCGACGCTCACACACATCAAAAATGGTGCCAAGGAATTAAAATCAGAAGTAAAACTATGGTTGCAAGAAATGAAAGACTTAGCCCTGACCGATCCATTACTTATTGCCAGACCAGGTATTTATTTATATCTGTTTAATTTTTACATCGGAATCTAAAAACATAAGGTAGTAGTAGACTATTAGTTTAGGCGGTCTTTTCTATATTCAAGGTACTCGACGAAGATACAATTTGCCTCAATTTGTCTGAGGGATCTGTCAAAAACAAAAATGCTGAGGGCCTGCCGCGAAAAAAGAAAATCTAAATTTTGTGATCTGCTTCTCTATCACTCTTGCATAACTCTTGCAAATTCGAGCGATAGGCAGCGAAATTACGATTTTCGTGGTAGGCCTTCTGATCAGGCAATAAATTGGCCTATCGAATTGTTTTTTTATTATTTGGCATGTAAATAATATAAATCATTCTTGATTTGGTCTATAACATTCGATGTTTTAAAAGGTAGCTGAAACAGTGTGAAAGTAGGTTGGCAACCCAAACCATTTTTTGATCTGGCAAGAGGGAAAAAAACAATACCAATGTCATATGGTATTTTAAAAATATCCGTTACCTACACAAAATAAAATCGGTTGTAACTTCTGTTTTGTTTTTAATCCTTTTGAGTGCGAGTGACGAAAATAGCGAGACTTAAGTCGATTGACGAAGTTTTTCCTTTAGTGGCACGAAAGTTCGAGGGGCTGAAGGCCGGATGTTCTCTAATATAGTAACTGTCGATCCGTCTCCGACCTACAATAAAAACAGGAGTTTGAGCAACATATATCAAAAGTTTCAAAGTCTTCTCGGCCGTGGTGCGGATATTGACATCGGCAGCTGTGTTAAAGAGGACATGTTATCTGCGAGGAGCAGTACGGTCGCATCAGAGGACAGTTTCATTACGCCGGTGTCTTCGGTCGGAGATCTGATGGCGATGTCACCGCGACGCAAGGAGGCCCAGGAGTCTGCTGATGTGACGAGTGACCTGCTCACGGGTGCTGACTTCGACAGTGTTTGTGATATAACCATGCAGGAAGTTCAACATTACGATGAACCTTTGTACATCGATCCGACAAGTATGGACTATCTAGTGAAGTGTGCCGAATCCACTCGCAGCAACAGTCACGTAGACCGCGGCAAGGAAAGCTTGTTTATAAAATTCGATCCGCTTTACGCTCGACAGAAATCTCCAGCCACTCCTGAATCCCTCCCGGACTCCACAGAGGCTGATATAGGCTACGAAACGGGAAGTGCTGCATCCATTTTCGCTGACAACAGCGTTGCTACGCCTAAGCATTCAATGTCTGTAGGATCTATCTCTAGTGCATGGGAAAAACCAACTCAAGTAGTTCCACCTGTCAAAAACCATTCACCTAAGACTGAAGGTAAACCAATACCACAGTTGGTTCGAAGTGCCTCTGCAATCCTATCTTCTAGTCACGTAGCTACAGACAGGCTCATAAATTTCATAGGGAGCACTCCGCCTGTGGCTGCTCCGCGCAGTCCTCACCACCGTTCCAACACCCACCAGGTTGACAAGCTACGTTCTCTTCAAATAACACTCCAGCGGCAAGAACATGAATCTTTATTACTCCGACAGGAAAATGGAGATCTCAAATCTGCGTTACACAACATTGAGAGTAGATATGCAAGTACTGTTGAGGAGTTAGAGTTAAAAGTTAAGAAGCTTACGGATGAAAAACATAATTTGATAGAAAGAGAAAACCAGCTACTTCAACAGCTTCATGATAAGAACCTGAATAACAAACAAATGGGTGTAGTGATGGAAGAATATGAGAAAACTATATCTTCTCTGATTGGTGAGCATCAGCGGGAGCAACTACTGACGCAGGAAATGCAACAAAAACTAAGCGCTGAACGAGACCAAGCTTTAAGTCACTTAGCAAGCATGGAAAGTTCGTTCAACGACTTGCTGTCCAAGTATGAAAAATGCAAAAGTATTATTATGGAGCATAAAGAAACAGAAAAAATATTTGAGCAAAAAATTACAGAGTATGAAGCTGGTTTGAAAAAATATGAAGAACTTTATACAAACTTGAAACAAATCACTGCAGAGAGCTTGGCTAAAGCTAATGAAACATTGGAAACTGTAAAGAAAAACCACAGTGTGGAGCTGACAAAGTTAAATGCTACCATCAAAAAGCATGAGATCAAAATTTCGTCTTTAGAAGAGTCACTGACTCAAAAAACCAGAGATAATGAGGAGTTAACAAGAATTTGTGACCAGCTCATTAATGAGGTGCACTAGAGTGCATCTTTTGGCACCATTTTAGAGATATTTAACTGTCTATTATCTAAAATCTCTGTGATGAATCTCTACAATTATGACATTATTATGACTTTAGTTGTAGTTAGATATATTATAACTTTTTGATTAGGAACTTATATATCAAATAATGCTATCTTATGTTGTGGCTTATTTGATATTCCATTTACAGGTCTTGGTGCTTGTTGACTAATTTGTAGGAACTGTTTTAAAAATGTACATTGTGAATTCATTTTTTATAAATTCCCTTAAAAAATATAAGACAGCTTCTACTAGCTAGATTAGACTTCAAACTTGTAAACATAAAACATGTTTAACACTTTACATATATGTCACTAGATAAGTTTTGCAATAGACAAATATGAAACAAATAGATTTATACTTTGTATGAAATGAGAATGTCATATAAAATATTTGTAAATCCTCTATAGCCCACTCCAAGATTTTAAAAGTTTTAATCTATTTTTTGATAGCAAATGTTTTTCCACCAAACATTGTCTATGGAAATATAGTTTCAAAAAGTATATGTGATAGGCCACCTCTCTTTCATATTTGTCCATTGCAAAACTTATCTAGTGACCTATCTATAATAACAAACTCAATTAACAAATTATGTGTAAACACTGTAAACTAATCAAGTATTGTCCTTAATGCCCTTATGTTGTTAATTGCCTTGTTTAGACGCTTGACTGACTTAAAATATTTATTTCTGTGTTTTTTTTTCTGACTGTCAATTAATTATTGCGTCCAAATCCCGCCTATTTTTAGTATAGGCGGTTACTGGTGCTCATACACTGGCTGTTTATATAACATAGTGTGACAGGGAAAACAATAAAACACAATACATTTTCTCTCTGCCACATGTGGCATCATGATGTGATATAACTTTATATAACAGCTAATGTACCTACACCACCATAAGTTTAGGTATATTAAAGATTCAACTATAAATTGAGAGATTTAAAATATTGTGCAAAATATTAAACAGTTTTTCTTGTCTTTATTGCCATACCTACCTGCCTACCCAGACTTTACTGCATCTAATTCATAGGACTGAGGTGTAGTGCTTCTTCATTTCACCTTATTCTACAATATAAGAGCCCTTGTTTACGTGCTTGATGCTTGTACTTAGATTACATTTTTCTGAAATAAAAAGCTGTAATTAAGTATGTTTTTTTATTTGCAGATTTTCATAGGATTATAATAAAAAACAAGTATTCAAGAATTATTGCATAGTTTTTCGACCATAATACATGCATTAAGTATTATAATTATAGTTAGCATTTTATAACAGATGGTTGGAATGGAATATGCATGTAACATATAAGTAATATATTTTTGAACCAACATACCATACCACCAACATTGTAGAATTTGTAGATGGACAAAAGATCTTTTAATTCTGTCCGCCGAAGACGTTAACTGATGCGCGCGGTACAGCCTAATATCGACATTCGTGCAATGCGACAAGGTTCACGATTACGCGCCTCGCACGATAGGCGTGGCATTCAAAGGAATAATTAGATTTTGGCCGTCTCTGTATTTCGTACTAATTACACAATCCACTCCAGCAGTTAGCGATTACTGCCATCGCGAGATCTTGAGCACCTTTGTGCAATATTATAATCACATCTTTCCAGGTGAAACCGACCTAATCTGGTGCTTCAACGAGCGCTCGGTCCTGGACAAGTTTGTGACGACAAGCGACAGTGACCACAACGAGGGCTTCAGCACGTGCAAACTGGACATGAGTCCCGCGGGCCGGGCCCTGTTCCACGGATATCTGGACACTAGGGTACCCAAGGATGGAAGGATTAAAAAGGCAGGGTATTGTGCTTTAAGATCGCAGCGAGTCAGGGTAAGTTGTTTCAGTGTTGGTCTGCTCTCCCTCCAATTACGTGCTGATCGGACTTGAGTTCCGCAAGTCTGGCGTTGTTCCACGAATATCTGTACAGTAGGGTATCCAAGGATGGGAGGATTAAGAATGCAATTGTGCTTTAAGATCGCAGCGAGCCAGGGTAAGTTGTTAGTGTGGCTCTATTAACCATCTAAGTAGGCGCTGATTGGACTGGAGCCCTGTTTTCTAACATCTTTATCTCGTAGGACTATAGTTGGTATTACGGACACGTAAAGAAATTGCACAACCAGCAGCTAAGCGGGCCCGGTTCCCGGTTTTCAAAATGGTCAACACGTTACACCTTTATTTTTGGGAGAGTAAGAGCGTGTGTAAGTCATTTTGAAAGATATTGATATTGGCGTTTACGTCGTTTATTAAATGTTCTGGTGTATTGATCGTAGGTAAAACAATAATAAAGGTAACTATTAGGCACTTCAAAATATTATAGCTCACAGTCACGTCAAAAAAGCATTGATACACGGGCAAAAAACCAAAAATATGTATACACGACCTTATCATAGTACAAAGAGTGGGGAAGTAGGTTATCTTCATACAATGCACCGCGCGCGGCTTGTATGTGTGCGCCATAGTATCTTTACGTCGCCGCACGCACACTCATCAAAATCTCGTTCCGTTTGTCAGTGCGCCAGCCAGTAGGGCCTTTTGTTTGAGTATGCGTGCGGCGACGCCAAGCCGCGCGCGGTGCGTTTGTATGAAGATAACCTACTTCCCAACTCTTTGTACTGATTGCCACAGCCGGTATCGGAATCCTTGGCGTCGACATCTCGAGTGAAGTCCAGTTCCGCGGCCATCTAGAGGGCAAGGCTAAATTAACCTCAAAAAAGCTCGGTGTACTCAACAGATCGAGACAGTATTTGACACCGGCCCAACGCCTACAGCTTTATAAGGCGCAGGTGCGCCCGCACATGGAATACTGTTCTTATCTATGGGCAGGGGCACCCCAGTACCAGCTTCTCCCTCTGGACCGCATCCAACGAAGAGCGACTCGAATTGTCGACTGCCAGCGTATTTTGGATCGGCTTGACTCCTTGGTGCTGCGTAGAGATGTAGCCTCGCTCTGCATTTTCTATCGCATGTACAATGGGGAGTGCTCCGAGGAATTGTTCGTATTAATCCCTGCCGCCTCTTTTCGCCATCGCCCTACGCGACAACATTTCCATCCTCACCACTTCAATGGTTGGCAGTCCTCAACTGTGCGTTTCTCCAAACTTTCTGCCTCGCACAGCTAAACTGTGGAATGAACTGTCGCCTGCGGTATTTCCGGACCGATACGACCTTCAAACCTTCAAGAAAAGAGCGTACTCCCATCTTAAATGCCGGCAACGCACTTACAACCCCTCTGGTGTTGCAGGTGTCCATGGGCGGCGGTAATCGCTTACCATCCGTCTGCTAGTTTGCCTCCTCTACCATAAAAAAAAAAGCTATGACCTTATTGCCGGTAGTGTACACATACATATTTTTGGCACTTTGTCCGTATCGATATTTTAGATGTGACTGTAAAGTGCAATGCGTTTTATTATAAGTGGATTGTTAAACGCTAGCGCTTCGCGAGTAATTGTGCGAAGCAGCTCGGAATTTGGAGGTCGAGGACGTGCCTTGTCAGAGATACTTATTAGGGCCGCGTGTGCGTTAGCGTTTGCCTCGAATGAAGCACGTGTACACAGAGTGTGCTAAAGCGTATGGCACACTTATCCGATTCGCACATCGCTTTAACGTGCTAGCGGGATCTCGCTATAATATGCGCATAGCGTTGTCACTAGAGATGCAACGAATAGTGGCTTGGCCGAATACCGATTATCCGGCAGAGCCATCGGCCGAATATTCGGCTAGAAGTTTTACCTAAAATTAAGTAAATTCGAACGCGCGCGTGCGTGCGCTGTGCAAGTTGCAACTTGTTTCTCGCTGTAGGCAGTCTTTGATAGAAATTGCGCTTATTGGGAGCGTGCACGACTGTCACGCAACCTAGTGTCCGCAATTCTAGGGGAAAACGTCAATTCACATCATCTTATAAAACTACTCCAAAACTAAAAACTACTGAACGGATTTTCATACGACTGTCATCTCTCAATAGAGTGATTCTTGAGGAAGGCTTAAGTATATAACTTGTTAAGGTTTTGTGTAAATTGTTTGAAATATAACGATGTTGTCGGAAAAAATCACGCTGGCTAGGAGCTTTAATCGAAAACGCTGCCTAATCCGTTTGAGCTATAACAACACAATGTATTGTGGGGTTGTTTCTCATTCACAGGTCTACAAAAAAGTCCGCGATGTGAAATGTCTATCTTTTAAGGATAACTTATACTATATCCATTCTTAACTTCTAGAAAAAGATCACGTAATATGTGGTATTTGCAAAGCTATTTACATGGATACATTATTAACAATTATCAAAATAAATACGTTAGTTATATTAAGCATTTCATACAGATTACAATGGTCCTTTACACCATACAATTTAAATGAATATTTTGGAGTAATCGTAAATCAAAGTTTCATTTCGAGCCATATAATCGTACGAAATGTTAAAGACGCTATCCGCAGTTAGTTCGAATTTTTACCACCTTATGCGCTGGGATCGCTTTACTTACCCCCACCACGCACTTCGCACGGTCCCAATTCTGCACGCACGCAGTGCGTATTGAATTGCGGACATTGCGGCGCGTTAGATTTAGTCGTGTGTGTATTTTTTTTATATGGTTTTTTTCTCATGTTTTTGTACTATCTATGAATACAAAGGTAGTCTGAAAGATTATACTGGTCTTAATAATTGAATACTTGCAGTTTGTTACTTTTTTACCCCTCGTTTACCGTTATCTACGTGTTACGTACTATTCGGTATCCGGCCGAATACTATGCCACTATTCGGTATTCGGCCGGATAATAAAAATATGGCCGAATAGGCCGGATACCGAATAGTGGCCGAATATTCGTTGCACCTCTAGTTGTCACGCTCAAACTTCGGAGCGACGACGTGCGAATCTGAGGCAGTGTGCCATGCGCCTAATTTTCAGAGGACTTTCCTCGCGCGGTGGCTCGTTACCTGATTATTAAGCTATTCCGTAATGTACCAGGCCATACAGTGTCATCAAGCTACCTCAGAAAACCAATTTCCATCTGCAATAGCCACAATTGATTGAAAATACCTAACTTTTAAAATTAAATTCATTTTTTTCATTGCAGAAATCATTCAAACGCGAAGCCACTTTCGACTGGCATCTATACAACACGCTGGTGCTAAAGATACGCGGCGACGGGCGCTCCTACCTTCTCAATCTGTCGTGTGAAGGCTACTACGATATCACGTGGAACGATATCTACCACTACGTCCTGTACACCAGGGGAGGGCCTTACTGGCAAATTGCTAAGGTATTATATATAATATATAATATGTGTATGTATCTATAAACTCTTTATTGTACAAAAGACAAAATATAAATATGGCACAGGATAAGCAGTACAAAGGCGAACTTATCCCTTTAAGGGATTTCTTCCAGTTAACCTTTGAGTATATGAGAGTTGATGAAGAATGATAGACAAATATAGCACTGAGTACAATAGACTAGAGGAAAGTCAATAAAATTATAAAAGAGGGCGAAAAAAAAAAATAGAAGTAATAGTATAACAAATATATAGAATACCTATATAACCTATATTATATACAATAATTATATATTTATAGTCACAAATAAATTAAATCTGGTCAGATAGCCACAGCTGATATATATTATTGCGTTTAAAAATTCACTATTCGGCGACTCTGCCTTTATTAAAAATTAACTACCTAAAGAATTGAATAAATTAAACTATGACGCGCGTAAAGTAGAGCTATTGTTGAAGCCGCGAATCGAAAATAGATAGCCCTGTAGTTACTTTATTGTACAATATACAAGTACCTGGGCGACCGAGCTTTGCTCGGTTATAACTATTTATTGTAATATGGTGGTGTGATAATCTTAAATACATTTTTTTACGAAACTAAACTTGTCTAAAACGATAAAAATTAAAATATATATATATGTTTATATATTGAACAAATAAAAAAATAAAAAAAATATTCACCGGACGAGATTCGAACACATAACACTCGTTACTGGCCGTCCGCGTCTTAACCCGCTGGACCAGACGGACAGTGGCCGGCAACACGAAATTAGCGACCATATTCTGCGTCGAAAGAAAAACACATAAAAACTTGAAAACACGCGTTTTCCCAAACATAAGACTAATCTAGATCGATTGTATACCCCCAAAAACCCCCATTTACCAAATTTCAGCGAAATCGTTAGAGCCGTTTCCGAGATCACAGAAATATATATATACAAGAATTGCTCGTTTAAAGGTATAAAATATGTAATAACAAAGAGAATTTGAAATAGAGGTGGATTGTTAAAGAAAATTTTGTATCCACAATAAATTTACTGTCATCTTTTGACACATGATTAAAACTTTTGGAACGCCATTTGACTATGATCCTTATTCTTTCACTGATATGTGTTAAATTTGTTAAATATCAAAAAGTGGCGCCATCTTATCGGACATACAGTATAACCCAAAGCTTATGGCGCCATCGCTCGAAACGATACCTTTTATTTTATTTGTTTTTATTTTTTTATGTCAAAAGTTACAGAACCGGTCGTTAATCATCCAAATGATGCTGGTAACAGAAATTATCTCCTTTTCAAGTATTTCTATAAAATGTAGACAAATTAATGTTAAACCTATCCTACCTACCTTTATATCAGGCAGATATAGTAAAGTAGAAATACTAGAAATGGAATAATGTACTGCCAAAGTCTTGTCCAAAGACTCGAACTTACGACCTTTCAGAAGTTCGGAACACTAGGCCGATCGCTCTTAACCAACTAAGCTACCCAAGTGTGCGAATCTTTCCATTCCTTTTTTTTTGTTTACACGCCTTAGCCTTAGGGAAGCGCATAGCGACATCTACCGTTAGAATCTTGTCAAATTAATCTTAAAATTCATAATTTATGTTAGGGAGGCGCATAGCGACATCTACCGTTAGAATCAAAATCTCATCATCTTGTCAAATTAATGTTAAAATTATTTCGCTTTCAGATTCCGTTTTCGAAGTTTGTCTTAGGTTCGAAAGGCCGGCTCCAGGACAAGCAAGTCCGGATGCGGCTTGACAGAGTGACGCATTTCGGCATCACCTGTTGTGATAAAATTAATGGCGAATTCAATTTAGAAATAGAATATGTAGGTAAGTAAGTTACAGATATGGCATACATACTTATATGTATAGAAAACTATGCCGGAACATGTGTGATGTGTTTCGAAATACGCATTAAAAATATGCCTTTTGCTAGAACATAGGTTCGAAACATTTTCAATTCCCGTTATATTTACCTATTATTTCTTCATATTAATTTACCATTATTGACTGAGTGTTTCCGTTTCAGCTGGGGCAAAAATGGTTTTGTATGTTTAGTTACTCGGTTCTCGTGAAATTTTGTGAATAATGATATGGATTTTTTCCGAGATTCATTTTTTGAAAAAAAAATTGTGGCATTCTTGTAATTTATCGAAGCCTTAGCTGACAGAGCCACCAGTATTAGCTAATTAAATATGGTTTTTTTCGGTTTCAGGTCTAGAATTTGATCCAACACATGATGAAGAATTTGCATATGAGATGTACAAAACGGAAAGATATATCGTCGGTGTTTAAGTTACTTACCTACATGTTAATATAAATAAACAAATATAAATGTTAATATTTTTTCCCTTTTTTTATCGTGGGATGCACCACATTACAATCATACGAACCCTCAACTTTAGATTGCCGGTCTAATAGTCAACCCAAAGATGTGGGTTCGAATCCTACGTGGGCTAGAGTTCATCATCGTTATTTTTTTCATTGTTATTGACATCATAATATACAATTTTTAATTGGCACTGTATCATTTATTTATAATAAATGATACAGTGCCAATTACATCCACAGTATCCACACTTCCCGATTTCGGGTCTGATAAGCGTTTTCGTTTTACGGAATATCAGCACATCGTTAAAGCCCGACCAGAAAGAAATATATGATAATTGTCAAAAGGGCGCTGTTATTCACATGTATAGGGTGACAGTTCCGGTTAGTATCAAAAATTAAGTTGCAATTAAATTCCGCAATATGGCGCGTGATCATATATTACTGGTCAAGTTTTATATTTTTACACATTTTCAATATTGTAGACGATGTGCCGATATTTGTGAATCGGAAAAATATTATTTTTCGGGCCCGAAATCGTCTTGGTAAAGTGTGGATGTAATTGGCACTTATGTTATTAAATATGTTTCTGCATTTCAAGTTCGCCATTACTACTTACAGGGGGCAGCATTTTCCATTGAGACATTATTTTATTATGGATCAAGATTATTATGCGATAACAATATATTTTACAGCAGCCATTCCGCTTCTTGCTCCGTCGCACAGACCGTACATAGGTAGTGATTCACTATGTTCTATCGTCTGTTATGTCCGTTATTTTTCACACCTGGAACACTAAACAGAGCTGTCAATTTCACGTTGTCTCTGGTCTGGCAGTAATTGGTAGTGGACGGACTTGACTGATGTCATCATCGTTATTTCCTAATAAAGTTTGTACTGTGGTGAATGTTTATTTAATTATAAAGTGCAGGCATTGGCATAAGATTCCAATCTATCTGTATTCCTAATTAGTGATTTCTATCCAAGTGCGCAGTGTTCAAGGACATGCGGTAAGTTTGCTTTCGAAGGTTTTCTTTATGATCATATCGTATTAGGAATTATATTTCCGAGCGTAGGATGTTGACCTTTTTATTGAGATGCTTCGGTACAATTTGTTGTCTCCAAAAGTATCATGCTGGCCTTCACTTAATTAGGACACCGAGTAAAATATGTACTCCAGTTGACTCACCTTGATATTTATATTAAGTATCATTATGTATTTCCAGGTATAAGATTCGTCAATGAACACTGTGTTTGAGATATAGTGAGAAACTTTTAGCAGTACCATGTCAGGTACGGAGCAAAATATAGTGAACTCAATGCAACAATTGTCTGTTCAGCCAAGTCATAGTGGTCATACCGAGAAACCCACGCAGGTGGTCACCCCCGCAGTGAACAGAAGTCAGCTGTCTTCAACTCCGAAGGTTACACCCGTTAAGGTGAACACAGTGTCACCAGCTATTGCTACAATCGACAGACTTCTGAGCTTGGGAGGAAACACCCCTCCACCCCCGCCAGTTCTAACCCGCACGTCAGACATGGACCCCCACACTGTCGAACAGCTGCGGGCTGTTAAGGAACTGCTCACTGCTCAAGAGGAAGAAGCACAAAACCTCAGAGATCTCAATCGGGAATTAAGAGATCGTCTCGAGGAGTGTGAGACCAAAGTCAAAAAGCTCTCAGAACAAAATGAAGAATATGCTGAAAAAGAAAAGGCTCTCTCGCAGCGTGTTGCGGAAAAAGTTAAAAATAACAAACAGATGAGTGTAGTCATGGAGGAGTATGAAAGAACCATCTCATCCCTTATAGGGGAACGAGAAGCTGAAGCCAAGAGATGGGCGGAGGAACGAGTCACACTAGTTCGGGAACGAGACGAAGCTGCATCACATCTGGCATCCATGGAACATGCCTTTAATGATGTTCACACAAAATATGAGAGATGTAAAGTCATCATACAAGGCTACAAAGGCAATGAGGAGGCTTTGAAAAGGTCTGTAGAAGAAAACAATGATGCGATACAGAAATTAGAAGCAAGGTATGAGACTTTGCGTCAACATGCCATGCAGCAGCTAAACAAGGCCAATGCTGAGCTTGATTCAGTCAAAAAGACTCACCAGGCTGATATATTGAAGCTGAATGCCATGTTGAAGAAGAGTGAAGTACATGCTTCCTCCCTGCAGGAGTCCCTCGCTCAGAAGATCAAAGACAATGAGGAGTTGACGGCCATCTGTGATGAACTCATCAACAAGGTCGGATAAATACTTACTAATCTTGTAAGCCACATTTTCATTTCACTAACCTGCATTTAATATATGTGCATTTTCAACAAATGCTTCATGAAGTTAATTGTAATAATTAAGTAAATGCTTAGCTATAACTTTAATGTGCGCCAGTGCTGTTACCATTTCTTCATTGTGTGTAAATTGTAAATAATTCTGTGCAATTAATTGAGGTTTTGTCCCTTTATATTTTTGTACATTTTTTATAATTTTATACTTAAGTTTTAATTTGTTTTGACATTGAATATAAATTTCATAAATTCATTTAATTTTCGAAGGCTTCTTTATAATTTTGTAATTCAGTATTGTGTTTATATTTTTCTGTAATTTTATTAACATAAGTAATGAAACTGGTAAACTGATGAGACTTATTATTTTATGTTCTGATTGTAAAATAGTTTATCCAAAGATAAAGTAAAAGTGGTAAAGGTTTGGTAAAAAACAAGATTGATTATTTTGTAGTAACATAACATTAATACCTGCCATATTTTATTTGAATGTTGTTTGTATTAGTATTATTTTATAATGAAGTATAATGTATCCATAATAATGTAGAGTTAAATTAAACATCGAAAAACTAACTCAATTGGCTATATCAAGCCAGCAATCGGGAGCTCTGAGAGGCAGATAGTTGCTTGTCTAGTCTACTAATAGAACATGTAATAGATTCAAGCTATAGATACAGCCTACATGTTTTTTATGCCTCATTTTGCATCAGTAATAAGAGAACTTGATTGAAGCCTCTTTTCTAATTTGTGCTTAAGAGGGAAAAGGGGACAACCGCATCTCCATACGTTTGTAGTCCCCATTTTCCTCTCTGGATATTGATATTATGGAAAATATATTTATATAATTTAATGTATATTTACCATAGGTATGCCTCTATGTTAGACTTTTTTCGATTTTTTGAGTATTGTAAAAATTAGGAGCGAAAACATTTCAGTTTAAATGCTCCTAACCCTTATAATAATGAAAAAAAGTCAAACATAGGGCATAGCTGTAGTTGCTATACAACAAACTGTGTCAAAATAATTTTCAATAATGTTAATATGCAGATAGGAAAATGAGGACCATGTTTGTATGAAAAGGTGATTTCGCGCGGGTCCTCCACTTATGTCTTAATTGTGAACTATAAAACCACCCAACATATAGTCCAACAGCTTCCAACTATGGTCCAAAATTTATTCAAATATCTTCATTTAGGTGTGATTATTATACTATGAATTTTCTCAAATGATTTTTAGGCAGACCCTAACCGGTTAAACAAAAGCCATTGTTTATTTTGTGCTAGCGGTCGGTTTTCGTGTAAGGGACTTGTAAAAGCAACAATGCCGTTTAAAAAGCAACTTTATCGTGATAGTATTAAGATTCAAATCTATGTACAGCTCTGGTAATGTACGACGATCGACCACCTCAATGTAGGCGAGCGCTTATATTATTACATAGATTTGAATCTTTAATACTATCATGATACGGTTGCTTTCTAAAGGACATTGTTAGTTTGCCACATGGCTAATCTTCTGGGTCTTAGGCGTAAAAATCATTTCAGAAAATCTATACTATACATGAATGTCGTAATTGTATGGCAAAATATGTTGATAAATGAAAGAAAAAATTCGGACTAAACTAAAAAGAACACCGGTATTTAAACTTAATTACGTTTTGAACACGTGGACCATAGTTATAGCACTGGTCTGTAGTTTGGTAGTTTTAGGGAAATAATTAATTAAGAATTTACAGTGTATGTACTTTTTTCGGTAAAGTAAGTAGAATGTGCAATACTCCTGCAAGGATATCAAATGAGACAATACAGAACTCATTCGGATTGTAAAAAAAAAAACTATAACTTAATGTTAGCTGAATTAGGCCTAGTAGTAGGGTTTATAACCCACTTCCTATCTAGGTTTAATACTTGATACACTATGTACATCAATTTCAGCTATTCATGAATATTTCTTGTATAGTTTATGCCATAAGTTATTTATTTATTTACAGGAAGCTGATTAAATGTACATTGTGCCTTTGAAATCTTCTCCACATCCGGTCCATTATGAGAAATATGATTGAGATTCATAACATGATAAGTAGTTTGTAACTTGTATATTTTAATGTATTTAGAAGCTCATTCATTGTTGAGCGGTTGCGTTGTTTTATCTTATTGAGATGTTCACTGAGAATAGGGGCATTAGCTCACAAAGTTCACACTGCGTTGTGTACAATGGCAAATTATAATATGAGATAAAACCATATTTCCTAACTTAAGATCGCTGAACAATAGTTACGTAGCGTACTGAGCGTGAAGCGTAGATAGCGTGTGTTGTAGTGTATCAATTCATATTTAAGAGACGTCACACTGCATCGCACGCACGAACCACGCGAGCGGTGACGTCTTTTATGAACATCTACATAAATTACACAAGTGCAGGTACAGTCGTGCTCGGTGGTCACAAATATCTAAGCACAATGCTATTATCAAGGTTTTGTTGAGTTAAAGTTCAGATATTTCGGAACACGTGTATTATGCAATTTTATTTATGGTGAATGTCCCTTTTCTCAAGAACAACACTATTTGTAAGAATAGTTAAGGGTTTTTGAAACCTATTTGTGTCAAGTATTTAAAGTTTGGGCTTCTATGTAAGCCACGAGCACTATATCACACATAATGTGAGTTACACACAATACTTAAAAAAAAAAAACTGTTTTCAACAAGAAATGTGATAGTATTAAAATTTAACCCACTACTAACTTAAAACATGTTCGACATTCCACAGTGTTTTAAGATTGGGATAACTTTATAATTAAAACTCATATTAATCATACTCATATTCATCCTCAATGTTTCCATTTTGTATTACGCATTGTCAACTAATTCTTTGGAAAAGAAGGATCAGCACATCCTTTAAATACCTGAAATTAGGTGCCGTCACGTGGGATAACTGGGGACAGGAGGGGTAACATTAGACAATAGAAATATTCCCCAATTATATGTACGTGGCTGATAGCAGTGTACAATCTTTAAATCAGGATTCCCCAAGGGCACATTTTTCAACTAGCTGGATTAGTTCATAGTCAAAAATATTGTCCATAGTCCCCAGTTACCTCACTTGACGGCACCTAATTCCATTACAGGAGATTCAGTTCAATATTTCGTCGTGCATAACGACTGCTATGTGAATTCTAAACGATAGTTCTTATGCAACTTGTGCAATAAGATTATACTAATATTAATATTATTAGTATTAATTTACTGCACATAAAATAAAACTTGAATTATGTTCAATAAATTCTTTCACGCAAACTTCACTCTAATAAATAATAGCATGGCTATGGTTTCTAAAGTAATTACTTTTCCTAATAGAATAATAATATAAAGCGGTATACATACAGCATATATACCTAACTTAGCTAATTTCAATAGACACAAGTACACATTTGAAAAACTACTACCAAACTACGGTTTATCTCGTTTAAATTAGAACCTCTTACTTTTTGTAATCGGTTAAAAACGTAGCCACGTCACCGTCAGCGCCATCCGAATAAATAACTCCGCCGTGTTTGATAGCACAGAGCGTGGAAGACTCGGAAGTGTTATTTTAAACGTCATCATTTCATAGAAATTTGACGTTTATGATAACACTTCCACACCCTGTGTTATCAAACACGGTGCAGTTAGCTTAGACGGAATCTACGAATTGATTGACACCTTATCCACCGAAATCGGCTCAGTAATTTTGACGCTAGGGTGGAACACATGTTACCAACATTATATATGTCGGCG
Organism: Cydia pomonella; assembly: GCF_033807575.1. Classification (NCBI taxonomy): domain Eukaryota; kingdom Metazoa; phylum Arthropoda; class Insecta; order Lepidoptera; family Tortricidae; genus Cydia; species Cydia pomonella. The sequence goes on along the minus strand of NC_084721.1, from coordinate 4,593,212 downwards.
GCCGATCGTAAAAGCATGCAGATCCTGAAATTCTTAGGCATATCGTGCAACGTGAAAATCTTTGTCTCGTACCCTGAGTTTTTCTGGACAGTTTGCCTTTCGGGTATCTGAAGCGACAAGCAACCTAACGAACCTATCCTCCTCCCTACCTATTATACTTTAACTGACTATTACCGTCAAACATTACACAGCCATCACGATCTGCCTGATCGGCCGCCGACATATAGACAGCAAAAAGCAACCATTTCTGTAGTTGAATAAAAGTAGAGAACATTTCCTTATATAGGGCCTTAGGCCATCGATCAGGGGGCCTACCGCGAAAAACCAAATTCGCATATTTGCGGGATCTTTCTATTTTAGATACTCTCACTAAGCCGTAATTAGAGTGACAGAGAAAAATGCCCGCAATTGACGAACTCCGATTTTCGCGGTTATAGCCCTGCTGTACCGCAGTGTTATACTCACTTATAAATTGTAACTCTTTTGCTGCTTTAGCCATTGTTCCAAAATGGCAACTTGTGGATAACGTCATTTTGCCTAGTTAAGTATAATTTTGTAATCATTATATTTATATATTTTTATAATACCTATGCGTAATTTATCATGATAATTTACTTGCAATTTATTCATATGAATAGAACGAAATAAATCAATTCCATATTTGTAATCATTGTATTATTTCATATACTTACCCACTACTCTTATTTATTAATAACAAACTAAGTTACAATTTTTCTATTAAATTTTATCATTTGCAGGCGAATAAGCAAAACACAGCTCTATCATTATTATTATTATATAAGACCTAAACTATCACCTGTGTTCCACAAATAAAATTTTATTTTGGGGTGATTGTCCGGCTACACTACTTTCACACTGACATATTCGCTAACGTCTGCGTAACTTACTTTCTATACATCTCGCTCGCACCAATACGTGTCGTACCTATTAACGCAATCACTGCCACCGACGCATATATGCGTTCAACGTCATACAAGTTTGTTCCTAGGCCACGCCCCCTGGCAGTGAATGCGTTAAGTCATGCAACAGTCGCAAACTAGCAGTCTAAGTAGAAGGCGCTGTCCGCATTATGGAAGGTAGAGGCAAGGAATAGAATCTGCATATACCAAAATGTCCGACAAAAAACCATAAATAGGTGGCACTACAATACCTAGAATACTTGAGAAAAAAATCTAATCATAGACAGCGCACTTCACTCCTTCAATAACGCCTAGGTTCTTAGCTACTCTGGAGAGATTTGGAACTATTATTTATAGCTGACAGCTGGACACTTGCAACAGTTCTGCCTAAGGAGATTCTGTTCCTTGCCTCTACCTTCCATAGTCTGCATGTTTTCAAGGGCTGACAATTGACAATCAGTTAAATACAAAAAAAAAGTATGTCATCGTACAGCATCATCTACTGTAACTGCCTATTAAACCGCTACAATATTTTGCAATACTTTTCACGTGTGCTGGTTGCTTTGTCTATGGTACGAATCGATGAAGATCTCCACAGACGGTGCAACACATGCCATTCGATTTTATATAGCTGCCAGATAAGGAGAAGCAACGAATTCAATCGATCAAATGGCGCAATGTACTTGTTGCAAATCGCGTGCGATTATCGGTGACGTTTGTAGAGGCCATAAGCTGGCATTGAAATAAACAGACAAAAATAATATATACATTTTATTACACTTTCCCGTTTCAAACATAGGAATATTACCGATCAACATTCACTTGTTTTTCTTCAAGATTTTGTATGTGTCCTTACTGATTAGATAACTGACGGCCGACAGCACGGTGGAGGCGGCCGTGACGCCGCACAGCGCGTGCAGCGCGGGGTGGCCCACGTACCCGAACACGGGAGATGCTAGGGTTGTGCCCACCTGGAATAAACATTTGGTTCATTATATATTTTTCGGTACTTCAGAGTAATTGGGGCATACACAGATTTTCAAACAAGAGTTATCATCACTCAGAGGGACAAGCAGTACGCTAGTCTAAAATTGCCCTTACGTTTATGGCGCATGACACACTGCATCCGATTCGCACGTCGCTCCGATGTTTGAGCGAATTTATTGGGATACCATTCTGCCCTAAGATTTGGAGATGGAAACAACCCTATTTGTTTCACGACTCTCATGTATGTACTTACACATAATACGTAATATAGGCACATGGCACACTGCATCCGATTCGCTCCGTGCGAGCAGGGGGCCTACCGAGAAAACTGAAATTCACAAATTGCGGGAATCTTTCTCTTTTACTCTCACTAAGACGCAATTACAGTGACAGAGAAAAATACCCGCAATTGACGAACTTCGATTTTCGGGGTTATAGCCCAGGTGTCAGTCACAAAGAAACTCATAGTTAAAGTTTGTGGGAGTACAACAGATAACATATTTTAGAAAGTTCTTATTCTTAGTGAAGAAACGTGCAACCAGTATTAGTCAATTGGTTTGACGCATTCAATGGCATGGTTAAGTAGGTACAACATTGCTGTGACATCATTTTTTGGGGATTCACAACAGTAGAGCTTCTACTACGTATCCTTAACACATTCACTGCCAAGAACAAGGTATAGGTGTGTTCATTTTGTATTGAACTGGGGCGCTTGGCACTGAAGGTCAACTGGCATCGCTGGCCCAATATTGCAGGTTATCTATGTTAAATTTTCAAGATAGTTGAAATTCAACTCAATGTCACTATAACAATGTTCAAATTTCAGTTCGATAAAAGTGAAACATAGAACCCTGTAATATTGGGCCAGCGATATGTGCAAAATGTAGGTAAGCGATTTTAGTTAGAAATATGTACCAAAAGTAACTGAATGGCAGTGTTGACTTTGCTGATGAATGTGGGAGCGAGTTGAGCGGTGGGATGTGTCACGTCGAAATACCTGCTCAGCGTTCTCTGTAAAAAAATAAATCTTATTAATATGAGCACCTTTTGTTACACATAAAAATGGCATACACTCCCATTTTTTTAAAAGCGGCCATGTGCGAGTCGGACTCGCCCATGAAGGGCTCCGTACCATTTATGACGTATTGAAAAAAAACTACTTTCTAGATCTCATTCAAACCAATTTTCGGTGCATGGTAATGTACATCATATATTTTTTTTTAGTTTTAACATTCTCTTATTTTAGAAGTTACAGGGGGGGGGGGGGGGGCACACTTTTTACCTACTACTTTGGAAGTGTCTCTCGCGCAAAATATTCAGTTTAGAAAAAAATTACATTAGAAACCTCAATATCATTTTTGAAGACCTATCCATAGATACCCCACACGTATGGGTTTGATGACAAAAAATTGAGTTTCAGTTCTAAGTATGGGGAACCCCAAAAATATTTTTTTTTTCTATTTTTGTGTGAAAATCATAATGCGGTTCACAGAATAAATCTACTTACCAAGTTTCAACAGTATAGTTCTTAGTTTCGGAAAAAAGTTGCTGTGACACGGACGGACAGACAGACAGACATGACGAATCCATAAGGGTTCCGTTCTTTGCCATTTGGCTACGGAACCTTAAAAAGCTAGCAAATATGAACCTTACGTAATGGCACTTTGACAGTGTTTGTTGTAATATTAACATCGATGCTTAGTTGGTCAGTCACGTCTAAAAATATCGATACGGACAAAGTGCATAAATTGTCGTGTCTATACACGACCTTATTGCCTATATTTTAAGGCTCCTGTTTGGCACATACACACCTTAGAAGCCTTCAAGGGTTAGGGTTAGGGGTAGGGGCACACCAATGGTGGTATAACTAATTAGGCAAAGGCGCAGATTATATATGACCAAGGTTAATTATGACACAATATTGAAAATATTTTTGAATAATATTCCAATTGCCTTTTTATCATAACCTTTTTATCTTTTTATATATAATTTGACTATACATAGCATAAAATAATAATTGATAGGGTACTTTCCTACTAGTCAAATCAGTTACTTTTAAAGAACTGTCAAAACAATTTGCCAATATGGAGTTAATATTAAAAGTGATGTCATGGTCAAACCACCTACTTTTTATAGTTTTATCCGATTTATTAAAGTTAAATAGGAGTTGTGGCAAAAGATAACTGCTACCTATGTTTTTCTTATAATTATTTTATTTTGTACCCCGGTGTAAAGTCCCTATTGTTAAGTCTTCATCATCGCAATCTCATAATATCCCACTACTGGGTACCTCATAAGCGGGTTCAAGCCCACTAATTATAGTTTCCATTGTAAGATCTATTTTGATTAGTGTTCAACTGAAACATGATTTTTTTAAATGGTTCAGCTTTGGTTCTAATTTCGGCAAAAACCAAAACTTTTGTAGACTTGTTAAAATCTTTGAAAAAATGTCATATAACCACTTTTATACACAAATTAAGACTGTGTAGACCTTCCAGTGGCGCCCTCATTATCGGAATTGTGTTTCCTCCTCCTACCCCACTACTTGTCCTACTTGTTCCCCAACTTTTAGTTTTTGTCACATAGTTTAGTTTCACTGTATTAAATACCATTTCGTATGTTTCGATCCGGCCGAAAGGTTCGACCATTCTTTGTCGGAAACCGAAACTACGGCCAAAACATGACTTTTTAGCCGAAACTGGGTGAAACTGAATTTTCAATGAGTCACTATTTTATATATCTCAGATACTAAAATGACAGTTTGATTGGTCAATTTACATCCTCATGCTTTTGTATCAATTTTGTATGACTAATAATAAGACTATAAACAAGTTATAGACTAATTTCGAAACAACAATATAAAAACTTACTGGGGGTGGCAAGCTGACATATCTTATAACAAACGCGGCCACAACCAGGGCCACATCTCTTGCAACAATCAGCACCGTCAATGACAGTGGGATCAGGTTTTGCCAAGTGAGTGTGACGAACAGTGTCGCCACAAGTATCTTGTCAGCCAGCGGGTCGAGGAAGGAGCCCATGCGGGAGGACTGGCTCTCCCATGTTCTTGCTATCCAACCGTCTAGCTGAAACATGGTAATAAAAAATTAACAATATAATTGTGTTTATTCTTATGAATATTATAACTTATCAAAAACACAGACAGAAAATAGATAAAGCTCAAAAACAGGCAAAATATTTTTCTTATGTAGAACACAAAATTTATTACTATTATTATTTTATTTGATACAATAGCAGCTCTTGGAACTGATGCGTGTATATGGCAGCACTTCAGTTTATTTATAGATATTTAGATAGGGCCTTCAGTCTTAATTTCAAACTATATTTAAGACCATTTCAGCTTAGCTTAGCTCAGCTTCATAGAACAGAAGTACACAGGTCCACACAGAACAAGCTGCCTCATGAGGAAATTGTCGTGTGAATGGTGTAAAGCAGCTTATTCTGTGTTGATCCACTTAAGATGTCTTTAATCATACCAGGTCTGTAACTCCAGCAAAGGTCAATAAACCAAGCGCCAAGTGATAATCATCTTGTAGAATAACATACCCCAAATATGGGGAAATTGCCATCCTGGTCACACACAGGAAATTGGGTATTGTGAACATTCTATCTTTCTGTAACAACAGACAATAACATTTATAATTGCAATAAATATTTTTAATTTCATTTCATTTACTTCAACTAAGATTTAGGTAGGTTTAGGTTGTAAGCTAAGATTTCACCTCAACAGCTTCCTCAAACCTTTCCCTGACTTTGGCTTTGGTTTCAAGAATATCCTTCACTAAATGCTCCTTCTTTTCCCGCAGCTTCTGTCCAGTTAGCTCCTTCTGGTGTTTGATATCTCGCACCAGCTCTTCCCCCCGCTGTCTTATCCTATGTTCTGTGTCCTTTAACTGTTCTTTCTTCTGTTCGAATACGTCCTTCAACGCCTCAGCTTTCTTTTCCAATTGAAACAAGTTCTTCTTTTCGTCAGAGTAATATGCACAACCCAGCGGCAGAAGCTTTAAGGGACTTCTTGCGAGAATAGGCCTCTGCTCTCTTACAAATACATCGCATTCTCGCCGTCTATTGCTACTTGTTTTGCAGTACAGAGTTGATATTTGTCTCAAAAAAGTAGATCGCGCTATTAACCGCATTATAACGGAACGAAACAGAAACTAAAATAAAGACGTAACAAAGTATACGCCAGCTTTATTTTCAAATAACGTTAGAAAATATAATTTAGCCAAAGATGAATGTTTTCAATTCATCACATTGTAATTTTTAATTTTCCGACTTTTCGCCAAAAAGGCAGGCATGCATTAACATTTGTCAATTTTGACATGACTTTGACTGAGCTGAGGTCTTTGACAGCTGTCATGTTGCAGGTAGTTTCAGATATAGCTATAAACGTTAATCCCCATTTGATTCCATGATCATCTTTGATGATGATCCGCTCTAGTTTTTAATATTTACATGTATCAATGATGTAAAGTTTTCTTAGAATTATGGATAAAGCCATAGAATTTCTAGCTATTTCTAACTTACTAATGTATTTTAACAAACAAAAAAACATATATCAACCATGGAGATATAAAGTGGAACACACTCTTAACTTTTTTTGTTATAGTAAATTGAACTTTATCACTGAGACAGAAAGGTGTTCTTACCAGACTAGAGAAAACTGTCCACTTGAGATAGCAAAAGTGGGGCACGGTGTCTTACTCACACATGTTGTGTGACAGAATATTTTCACAGGTGACCACAATCATTCGATTTACGATAAAAATACAAGACGATAATTGTAGGTTAACATTTGACAATTATCAGTTTTACACAACTCTTATTAAGTACTTAAGTAAGTTTATCTAATTAGGTGTGTCTATATTTCAACATGATTAAATTGGTGGAGTGATTATTTATTTATTTAATCAGTTTACAATTGTACCTTAACAGCTAAAGCCACAGCGGCACAAATTGGGAGACAGTAATATTTATACATTGAGTACAAAAGTATCTACATAATCACATTATATAATACTACTTACAGGCATCTCTCGCTCTATCACTCTCTTACACTCAGTCATCAGTCGTCCGATTGCACTCACAAACAAGTCACACTCCGGGTGTGCCTCGAGCACGGAGTTGAGTAGAGCGTGCGCGCGCGCGACCGGCGCCTGTGCGTGCGCCGCGTTCCGCTAACAGCGGGTGACGCCGCGCGCGAGTGTACTGGTTAGGAACAAATAATCGCATGAAGGCCTCGACAAGGAAGGGCTACGCTATCAATTGTGTTTCTAATAACACCGATTGAGAATTTTGCTAAAGAGAGCAACCTACGTAACTGGAGCGAGTCGTACCCTAGATGTCCCTGCAGAAATAGAGTAGGGTACATGTACGGATAATAGGTGTGTATCTTTTTGTATAACGCCCTGAGATATGACTTCTGCACTTGATCCAACATAAGTATATATTTACTTTCATGCGGACTCCACACCACTGCATTCGTTTCTAGTATGCTGCGTACGAGTGCCGCATACAACACACGTGTGGCTTCCACAGTCAGAGGCGCCGAATTACGCAGAACGAAACCCAGTCTTTTATACGCAGTTTTAGCCACGGTCTGTACATGTTCGCGAAACGTGATATCTGAGTCAAACAGTACTCCTAAATCGCGTACCTGCTCCGAGCGCGATATGTCGGCGCCGCCAATATTGCAGTGGAATATTTCTGGTGCGCGGGCTCGGGTGAATGACATCATTTCACATTTACTGGCATTGAAATAGAGTTTATTTTCAACACTCCAACGATGGACCGCTCCTATGTCCCGCTGCAGGTCCTCACAATCCCTTAGGCTTTGGATCGGTTTAATCAACTTCACATCATCAGCAAACATCAGCAATGTGCAGTGATGCACCTTCACAGGTAGATCGTTGATCAGCAGTACGAAAAGAAACGGTCCCAAGTTCGATCCTTGACTGATACCAGAGTGCGTGGGGTAGCTTTCAGAAACGTAAGGACCATACTTTACGTACTGTTTCCGATCGGATAGATAATTCGCAAACAGATTCAAAAGTCTGAGTGTAAAGCCCATGGCCCCTAGTTTTAAAAGAAGAACGTCATTATCTACCCGATAGTGATAGCTATTACAGAATAATTGCCAAAATTGAAATCCAAAGTCCTTAAAAATTTCCAGACTTACGTTTATACATTATATTTTAATACTGAAACGGTTTTACTAAGTATTTATATAAACGTAATCGATTCGATATAGGTTGGACCAGCGACTGATAATAAACATAGATGACGAACTAGCTCTACAAAATGACCCCACACACATTGTGCCGAAGCAGGCGGGGCGTCAACTTTGTGCCGCGGAGCTATTTAGTTCGCAAATGGCGGCCCGTTGTCAGTCATAGTAAGAAGTATTCAAATTATATCTTTAATAAAAGAAATATGGCGCTTGTTGTGCGGATAAATGATGTGCTAGTAGTTCCAACAAACACTGGAAAAAATATGGGACTACTCACGAATAGTTTAGCTAGGATCATATTATTTTGATTGCTCTTGATCAAAACAGGCTTTGCAGGCTTTATCTATTTGTATTTGTAGAAGATGATATAGCACTGCATATATTTACTATAGGTACATCAGTACACAATTTAGCTTTAGGAACAAAGTGAAAAAAAAAAACCTGCTCAAGCCATTATATAATTCATTGACTAGAATTAATAAAATGTATATATCAAGGTTAAAAAAGAATTTTATAACTTATTCTATTACATATCATGCACATTATTGATCAATTTACATTATTGTTAATTTCACAAATAAAATATATTTCTAAAACCTATCACAAAATAAGAGTCTCCATAAAATTCCAGTTCTAGTCTTCTTTATTCCTAAAAATCAGCCAGAAAAGGATAATGATAAACTCAATTAATTCATTAACTCTGAATGAATTTCATTAATAAGTATTATCATTTTAACCTTCTTAGAGATAATTAACTCCAATTAAAAAATACTTTTTGCCGAAACTACCCAAGGCACTAACCCCCTTATTCATAAACATGTACTAAAATTACGAAGCCGCTAATAATCGTTTGTCCCTTTCCATCATACCAATAGGTCGGAAAGGGACAAACGATTATTAGCGGCTTCGTAACTTTAGTACATGTTTATGAATGATTTGTTAGTTGTGCGTCCAATTCGCAGTTCGCCCAAATGATATTTCAATTCGCATTTCGTCCAACACATATATAAGGGGGTTAGTAGATAACTAAACAATGATTTAGTGAATAATTATATAATAGGGAATCGGATTGCAATTAAAATCAAATATTTCACAAGTATCAAACATACAGACTTGCACAATTTTCGTTGTATTTTTCGGCTTTTGATTATTTGTAGTTAGTAAAAAGACTTTGTATATTCAAAGGATACTGTAGAAATTCATTGGACTATTAATAACTTATTGTCGTAAGTTGGTATTTTAAACAAATTTCATTATACTATAAGAAGTATGAGAACAAATTAAATTACTTTCAGAAAATATTTTTAATTTGTTTTTATTTCAAGTTTTTTAATTTGTTCTAATACTTCTAATAGTATTGATTGTCAGCGCCATATCTCTCGCTAGCTCGGTATCACCTGAGTTGATCCAGTTAGAAGGTATGAACCATACTGTTCTACCTTAGAGATGGCTAAGAAAGAAATGCATATACTTGGAAAAATTCGACCAATGCTGCCATGACCCCGGTGGCCGAGTGGCTCAGGCACCTGCCGCGATAGAACGCTGGTTCGATTCCAGCCTTGGTCACTTTTTCTTAGTATATGACATTTATTTCAGTTTATAAATTTCATTACACTGGTAAATGTTAAGACATTTCAAAGGGGATCGTGTCATTCACGATTCGGGCCCTGACTCGTATCGTTCTGTTATTAAAGGTTAGATTTGACAAATCTGTGCGTCATCGTGGATGACACGAACTATAACTAATTTGACTAATCAATCCAATCCACTATTCTGAAATGATCAAAATGGAATGTCACCTCACTCCTAGTCCGATTGGCATCCTATTAAAGATGACACTTCCCTTCGCCGTGTTTGCGAAAATATTCGTACTGTATCTCTTTCCACAAAATACAGGAGATGCAGTCGTGTGGTACTGATTCCACCATACCAAATGCCATTATAATGTCATAGATGGTAATAATAATGTATCTAAGGAATTTTGTAATGTGTTGAAGTCATTGATTCATTACATGATTTTGATTATTTTATACTAGTAGGAGCGCATCAAGTCGCGTGTTGTGAGCTACGCGCTGCTGCTGGCGGCGCCCTTGCAGGTGAGCTTGGCGATCATCTCCTGCACGCGCTTCATCTCCTCGAGCTGCGTGTTCAGCTGGTACAGCCGGTTCTCGCGCTCGAGTATCGTCTTTTCTTGATGCTTTATTGTCTGCAATAAAACAATAAATCCAAGATTGAATGTGAATGCCGCAGAAATATTGAAATGCAAATAGTAGAGTTAAACACTCTACTTTTCATTTCTAATACGAGGAAAGCAAAATACACATGTATTAAAAAACATGACTAAGTACAAACTTACATAGAACTTCTTACGGGTACTTTCAATTAACAATTTAGGTATAAGTATCGTTATTTATGGAATAAGAAGTAACCATCAAAATGGTACCTGTCAAAAAAATCCATTTAAATCAAAAAATTTATTGCTTATCCCAAAAAAATATTCTAAAAACGTACTAAGAATGTAAAATGCTCTAGATCACAACGTCGCCGTTTTCATTTTGAGTCCTCGAAAACCACAATGAAACAATGGTTGCGTCCTGAGTCTACCGCTTGACGATGATGATGGAGATATTTAAAAAATGATATTCGATTTTAACCTGCATATTTCTTAAGTACTCACCAATTCTTTAAGTTCTATCTCTTTTCTAAGACTTCGCTCAAGTGCATTAGCTTCTTCTATATCTTTGGCTTGTGCCTTAACTTGCTCTTCGAACCGTATCAGCACAGCCGCCAGTTCATTGCACTTGCTCGTCTGTTACACAAAGAATGACCCTTAAAGTAATTAACCACAAATATATTTTATAGATATATATATGTATATATAAAGGTAGTGCTCATTTGCCATGAGGCTTATAACAAAAACCTCTTATAATAAAATATATTTTGAATAAAAACAATTCGATTCGAACAATTATTTTTTAATTGGTTACGGCGTTAGCCAACGGCTTAAGAGCTCTTCGATGTTGTAAATACGTAACACTGAGCGACACGTTTTAATACATACGTGAGACAGTGAGTTTTGTTTTTAGTAATATTTTATCGCATTGTATTATTAAAATATACTTTCAAACATACCTCTTGGTCCAGTGACTTCTGCACTGCCTTGGTTTCCTGTTCAGCAGCCTTTAATTTTTCCTGGTTTTCTTTTTCGATGGCTTTCATTTCATTTTCTAAATTCTGCGATACAAAAAAAAAGAATGTAAGAGACCATACTGATGTACCTACACTAAATTGTACTTGTTGAGGATAAAAGTGTAAATTTATATGATACCAGCACCATGCTGAGATGAATAAATTTTGTTGCTCTCTTCGGTTTTTTGTTTGCTTTTGTTTTCTTTTTATTCAGCTTTTTTTTCCACATCGCTATTTACATTATTTATCTCTAACAGAGAACTGCCCTATCGCTTTACCTTCTCGTTATGTATAACAGGGCATGCATAGGAACTTGCATTTTCTTTTGTTTGCGAATGCTTGACTATTCGTTATTCAAACACTTGACAGCGTTTTTTAGACCACATCCCGCCCTTTGCATTAAACAGTTTGTTAAGCCTTATAGGAAAAACTTACGGTGAGCTGGATTTTGAATTCATTCTGCAATATCTCTTTCTGCTTTTCTTTGAGTGTTTTTTCCGAGACGACCTTAGCTCGGTACCCGCGAACGGCACCCTCGGCATCCTCTAATTGTTTGTGCAGATTGTTGATCGTCTTTTTTAATCTAGAAAAATATACACCAAAAAAATATTTAACATCGTGTTTTTAATTGTAGTTTGTGACTGCGACATAATGTAAGGCATTAAATACGAGTTTGGGTTCTCGACAGATGTTAGAATTGACGTCAAATTCCTTAGCTTATTAGAGACGTTCAAAATTTGAATGACATTCAAATTTTGAAATCCAATACAATAATGCGTTTAGGATGCTGTTGAGACTCCCGCGGTTCTGCAGCGCGTCTTCCATGTTTGCGGAGGCGCGCACAGATGGCTTCGATGCCGTCTGGCGCAAGAAAACTGCCTCACTGCTTGACAGGGTGCGCGGGAGTGGCAACAGCATTTTAAGCATGATAGCCAATAAGTTTGATTGTCCTCTTATGTGCAAAATGAGCCAGAGGACTAAATCACTTTTATTAATTTATTATTAGCGTTAGTAAACTAACATGTAGATTAAGTTCATAACTAACAATTATGTGGACCATTATGTTGTCTATAATAAATAAATAATAATAATAATAAAATGGAATATGGTGTTAATTACGCTATAATAACATTTTCACAGATACCTATGCTGAAATATGTTAGTTTATAATAATTTTTGTATATTGTGTGGCTACTGACTTTTCATTTTGCATCTGTGTAGTGTACAACACATCTTGCTGAGACGAATTGGTTGCTTGGAGCATCGCTAGAGAATGTTGCAGGGAAGCCATGTGTTCACTCGCTCCCTGAAATGATGAAGGTTTCCCATTAATTCTCCATTTACCGGGAGATCATGCCGTCATAGCCAATTCTTAACAGCACATTATGGCGGCAGCTTCATACATCTACTAAATAAGTGTTCAATTAAATTAATTTGCTATGGTAATGTGTTTTACACCAGCCGAAATAATGTACTCCTTTATTATGAAGTGGTATTGTAGTAGTAGATGTATGCAAGTATGCTCTCTAATGAGGTAAATTGATTTGTTTGGTAAAGTTTGCGTGGTTTACCTGAAGTGCTACGGTTTGTGAATGCAGCCTTTGTTCCAAACATGCCATTTTGTATCCGTACAATTCCATTACACTTGATGTGGCAATATCAGATACCTGTTAAAAACAACATTAACGTCAACATAGGTCACTTCTTACAAGTGAGAATATATACATGGTTAAACTCATTCGAATAAAGTGTTTATTTTCCAGCACATCACAAGGCGGAAAAAATAATTGGACACAGGACTATCTTAGCGCGCAAGGTAACATTGTCCATTTTTACAGAAGTTAACGTATTTAACCCTAAAATTTTAAGGAAACGCTAGGTATACCCTTTATCTTTAAGTGATCCTTGTTTCAACGTCTTATGAGCTGTATTTCCATATGAAATCGACGTGGGCAATGTTGGCGAAAACCTCAATAGCTTCACCCGCCTATCACAAAGGCGGAAAAAAACGATTTGGATACAGCACCATTTTAGCGCGCAAGGTAGACGCGTTTGCGTGTTATAGGGGACAAGCGGCATTAACACATTCACTGCCAGCAACGCCTATACACGTTCACCGTCATACAAAGTCACTCCCGCCTGGCATGTTATGAAACAAGGTTTTAAAATGCTGACGGAAATTAAGAATCTATTCTCATGTAGAACTATACTACATTATTCTTCCACTGATATGTGTTAAATTGGTTAAATATCTAAAAGTGGCGCCATCTTACTGGGCATCGGCTAAAGTTTGTGGCGCCATGGCTCGAAACAATGCCGCCATACTAGTGATGTGCCGTTACCGTAAATTACGAGAACAGAGAGAATTTTCGGGTAATTTACGCGGCAACGTTCTCCGAACGGGTAATTTTGGAGAAAGTTGTCTAAGTTTTCATATTTTTTAACTTTTTTTATATAATTGATTTTTATTTATGTAATACCTAGTTGGTACTAAATTCTGTTACTGGAATAATCTGGGGGCACGGCAGTGCCCCCGCCAAGTCGAGCGCGAAGAAAACACTGCCGTGCCATCCTTTCTGGAACCATTTTGCCGCATTTTCAGGCCCCTATTTGAGAACCTCTGGATAAGACCAGAACGCAGAAATTTTCGTCATCCAGTAAGCTATAATCACATACTTAAAATCCAAAATTTCAAGCCTGTAGGTCATTTAGTTCCGAAGTTAAGCGAAAGCAAAGTTTCGCATTTATGACACTCGCTCACTCATGATCATCAAAATAGAACTAGTACTTCCCATAAACTCAGAGAGCTGAAATTTGGTACAGAGTTAGGGTTTAATGGATACATAAAGGGAAAACTATAAAAATCGGCCAAGCCGGCCTCGGCCAAGAAAAATTGTAAGCAAAATTCAATCGTCATTTAATTTTCTTCATTAAATTGCTGTAATTTATGGTAATTTTCACTAATGAGAAATTACGCACAATGAGAATTACGTTAAGTGCGTAATTTCTCGCCGGCACATCACTACGCCATACCTTTGGCCTTTGATCTATTAGAAGGCGCCACTTTTTGATATGATCAAAGTCAAATAGCGTTCTAAAAGTTTTAATCATGTGTCGAAACATGGCAGTAAATTTAATTTACTGTGGCTACAGTTTTCTTTGACAATCCACCTCTATTTCAAATTCTCTTTGCTATTGCTTATGACAGTAAAATAATGTAAATTATCGTATAATTATGATTTATAATAGTTACATATTTGCCGTGGCTTATTTTTCAAAAGTTTTTTTAAATAAAAATACACGTCAAATACGCTTACATTTTTTCTAACGCTAAAAAAACGGACTATAGACGAGAACATATGCACATCCTGCGATAGTTACACAAATGTCTATTTCTTGTGAGTCATACTTATTCATACCTTGTTCTTCTGAAGAGCTTCTGTGAGCTGGCGCACCAGAGCGTCGACCGCGTGCTCCTGCCCCGGCGCGAGGCGCGGCGCCGCCTGCCACGCCTCGTCCGCCTCCGAGAGGCGCGGCGCCGCCTGCCATGCCTCGTCCGCCTCCGCGAGGCGCGGCGCCGACTGCCACGCCTCGTGCGCCCCCGCGGCGCGCGGCGACACGTAGCCCTCGGACTGCTTCGGACACTCCTCGAAAACCTAAAACATGAGCCTTAGTACGACAACAAATAAACAAGAGGAAAGAACGTTCAAAAATAGATTACTCTAGTGAAAACCTGTTCGGAAATAATAAGCTTATTAAGTATTTGAATACGTAGGTAAATAAATATCACAAGTCTCTATAGCATAGCTATTAAGTAAATTACCTCATCCATTAGATCACAAGGGAAAAGGTGGTGCCTAATCAGCTTCAGTATTTCAAGCAGCCGCGTTCCGTTGCGCAGACCCGTCGATAGCATTTTCCGCACCTGTCATGAAGTAGGACATTAGACAACAATTTTTTGCATAAAAATAATCTTCTTTTTATTATATATGGATTTGGTCTGTAATGGCACTAGTACACTGGCGACAATGCTCAAAGGGTACTACCTGCGCCATTCAAGTGCACGTCTCAACGTCGTCTCGCCTCTGCTTGTAGCAATGGCCTGCATATAACTTTGGTAGATCGTTTACCTGGTTGTTCAGGAGGAACCTCTTGAGCGCGGCGCCCCATGCCTGCAGCAGCGGCGCCAGTATCAACGCCGTCTTGCAGCCTAGTATGGCCGCCTGCTGGCCCTGGTCCTGACCCACCGACCCGTTCTACATAAAATTAAAGTACATAATAAATACATGTTGCAAGGGCACCGACCTTTATACAATGTGTTTATGCACGTATAGTGGAGCCGTGAACCACGTATAGTACGAGGGGTGTTATCGACAAATCAAATAACGATGTTTTATCTCAACCATTTTAAAAATGCAGCCCTTCAAAGTTTTATGGCGCCAAACACGACTGCACTTGGTTAACTCTTTTCCAGGCCGCACCAATCTACAAGGTTTTCTCAAAAAATCCAAATATATTACAATTAATCCAGCTTTGATGATTCATTTGAAGATAAGTAACATTTCCTGAAAGTGTAATCTAATTTGAACCTTAAATCGGAAGTTGAAATTCTAATGGCGCGTATGTGGTCGATAATAATAAATAAATATTATAGGACATTATTACACAAATGGACTAAGTCCCACAGTAAGCTCAATAAGGCTTGTGTTGAGGGTACTTAGACAACGATATATATAATATATAAATATTTATAAATACTTAAATACATAGAAAACACCCATGACTCAGGAACAAATATCCATGCTCATCACACGAATAAATGCCCTTACCAGGATTTGAACCCGGGACCATCAGCTTCATAGGCAGGGTCACTATACCAAACCGGTCGTCAAATCGTACTATGCCTGGAAAAGGATAATGTACCATTATCTGTTCATTTACCTATCGCACATTTAAAAAATAATAATCATTCGATAGCTTATGAATTAGGGCATAAATTTCAAGCATAAATGTTACAGAGAATTTTGCACAAATACTCGAGAATTAATAACGAAGATAAAAATTGTCTTCAAAAATTTACTTTTTTTTTTCACATTTTATCTTTCATATCCTGTACTTTTTTGTTCTTAAAAGACAGTACAGGATATCAGCTAAAAGATGACATCAAAATGATAGCCCTAGTTAAAACATTTCACAAGTTACACGAGTCCAAACAAGACCTGATTGCTTGAGTAGTAGATTTTTTTACGGGAAACAAATCCGGATTATTTTTTACAAATATGCAGACTTCATATATGTAGAGTGATGGGAAAGTAAGTATCCTGTTATCGATAAAGTAAGGTCTACATGATTTCATTTGATTAATACCGTAAATGGGACGAATGCATTTTTTTTTAGTAATCTGAAAATTCTGTCTTTATTGCTGCTATTTCCCCACATTATTAGTCCGTGACGCAGATTTGACA
Source organism: Cydia pomonella (assembly GCF_033807575.1). Taxonomy (NCBI): domain Eukaryota; kingdom Metazoa; phylum Arthropoda; class Insecta; order Lepidoptera; family Tortricidae; genus Cydia; species Cydia pomonella. Next base: position 4,576,401 of record NC_084721.1, on the reverse strand, counting down.
TTATATATGAGTGGAAAGCGAGTAGGGCAGTTTGATCTGATGATACATTTTTTAGTCTTCGTAGAGGGTATATGAATATTTTTTGATGCCAGTTACTATGTGTATCAATAATTATGCCTAGGAATTTTGATTGTTTAACATTTTCTAGCTCACAACCCTTATAACTTATTTTTAGTTGGATGTTTTTTCCCTGTGGTGAGTCCATTAATTTAGTTTTTTGTAAGTTGACTTGAAGGTTATTGGCTTCCATCCAAACATTAACGTCATGAAACACATTATTTATTTCAGCCTTTTAGTCTCATCACCACGAATAATTATGGAGCAATCATCAGCGAAAAGCAGTATCTTATGTTTTGTTATAATTGGTAAATCGTTAATATAAATTAGAAACAGTAATGGACCAAGAATACTACCTTGTGGTACTCCATAAATTACTTTTTTATATTCAGACCTGTGGCAATTGAATGTATTACGTTTTTGGCGGTGTGCTTGAATTTCAGTACAAATAGTACAATGGTGTCTGTTTTCGAGATATGACTTTAGCCACGAGTAGCAATTCCCTAGTATTCCATAGGCATATAATTTGTTCAGAAGCCTTTAATGACACACTCGATCAAAGCTTTGGACATATCCATAAAGATAGCAGATACAGGAATCCTGTCATCTCTACATTCACTGACCGTTTTTGTAAGCTCGTATACAGCTAAATCCGTAGTTTTATTTGCTCGAAAGCCAAATTGTGCGTAAGTTATACGAGGGTGGATTGAAAAATTCGCGGCCTGCATATTAAAAACAAAACAGAGGTTTTTAAATTTATTTTTATTTTTCTACATAGTCCCCGTCGAGTTGAATGCACTTGTTCCATCTGGATTCCAGAGCCATTACACCACTTTTGAAGAAGCTTTCCTCGAGACCTTCAAACTAGGCATCCACCTCAGCTTGGACCTCGACGTTGCTTGAAAATTTCATACCACCCATATGTTTTTTTAAATTGGGGAACAGATGAAAGTCCGATGGTGCTAAATCGGGTGATTAGGGTGGGTGGGGCAATAATTCAAACCCACATTTGGCAATCTCCGCCATAGATTTTAGTGACGTGTGAACACGTGCATTCAACTCGACGGGGACTAAGTAGAAAAATAAAAATAAATTAAAAAACCTCTGTTTTGTTTTTAATATTCAGGCCGCGAATTTTTCAATCCACCCTCGTATTTTCTATGGGAGATGACTTTTTACTATAGAGCTATTCTTATCTGCTATGTTTAATTCAGGCTGGATAGTTATTGCAAAAACTGCCCAGGGTAGTTAAAAATAGCGGTGTATAGTTTTATTTTGGTTTTACTCCTAACTTTCATAAGAACGCGAACTTTTTAATAACTTTATGGTAACTTAAATAAACCGGTTTATTCGACGAATAAATAGGGGCGCTCGCCGATAGATGATTAATTTCTTCACCAAATTTATTTCGTATCCATCTATCTTGTCTAATAGTATAAAAGTGTTGTTTCCATGGTTGTACTATTTAAGATGTATCTAGGATAGGATCTTGTATACAATGATGTTGTTAAGAGTTGACTCACTTGTGAAGAATACTGCAGAACGCTGTATAGAATCTTTTCATACGCCTCCGGCGACACAGCCCTCAGAACTCGTTCTTGCGTCGAACCCGTCTCACACAGGGCACCTACCACATGCAGCTAAAATAATTAAATATCTATTAAACTAGAGAAACACTGATCTAATGGCTAAGGGGTAACTAAAAGACTTTCCAAACGAACACGCGCAACTCTTGACTGGCTCGTAACGTATGGAGCTGAAGCTGTTGTATGCGACAGCTTTGAGCCAATTTGCTCGGAGTTTTAAAAATACCATGATATATAAAAGTGTGACACCCATTGGAACCTTTAAAAACGCGAGGTAATTTCCTCGCAAAGCATCTTGGTCTGCGTAGCCGTGCCTCGGCCGAGGCAAATGCACACGTCGCTGTAATACCTCAGGTGAGATACATCTACACAGACCAAGCTGCTCCGCGCGGTTCCTCGCGACTGCCTATTCACCCGCTCTCATTGAGATATATTATGAGAATGATCATTTTAAAGGAAAGATAACAATTACAATTTACCCATTGCAATCCAGCTTTCCCTGGTTCTAGCGATGGTGGCACTAAAAGCCCTGGTAAACCCTCGCTAATCATAAATGTTAACTCTTCAGGTAGTTGACCTTCGTCTGTAAGAAAACATTAGCGAACATTATTATCATAAACTAAACTACTCAACAATGTTAATGTTAAGCACTGTGATGTGATCAGAGGCATCCAGTAAAAATCGATAGCTAGCAAATTGTATAATTTAAACCATAATGTTACTGTACCTTTGTATAGATATATGATGGACGAAAATAATTCCAAGCTCTCTGGCAGACACAACTGATGCGCTACCAAGCACAGACAAAGCATTTGACAGTGGTTTTTGCGAAACGGATACATATCTGAAAATAATGACACATTTTAAGAATTTAAATGACAAGTATTAGTATTTCAACTATAGACTCAATTAGATCACTAAAAGTGTAGATTATTAAGTTAAATAGGTGGGTTCAAACACAACGAGTCGTCTTGTTTATACTTAAGGTCGCTTATACTGCCGCGGGAAGAGGCATTGTTTGTGGAGATGTGCCTTGCTCAATTAAGCACACGCGGCTGGGATGGGATGCGTTTTTATAGACTTAATTAGCTGGTTCTGTGTGGACCCACTTGTATATGACTCAATAGAGATGTGTGGTATGCACGGTACTTTACCTAAATTAACTAAGACTGCTAGAAACTTTAAAGCATTTCGGACAACGTCAGTGACTTGCTCAGGCTCTAATGCTTCGCTAGGTGCGTTGCAAAACTCCACCAAGTTCTGGAAGAAATATAAGTTATATGCACAGAAATATAACAGTCATATACACTATTATCAATTATGCAGGAGAACACAAGTTGGAACAAACTTGATCAAACTAGCCTACCATATTTACCTTTCGAAAGTTGACTCTGGGCATCATCTCTTTTATCAATATGTTGTAAGTATATATTATGTTCAAGTTCAAATATAGCAACTAGCACTTATGAATAGTACGACAGTATTTCATATAATTATCAGAGCAATACAATAAACCAGTGTCCATAAAATGCTTCAAGAGGGCTCTCTTTTCCTATATACTTACTTTACTCTTTGGTCAGAAAATTGAAATGTTGTCAATTGCTAGATTGTCTATGGTTTCATTTTAATACCCATTTTTTTAAGAGATAGCGATGCCTGACCACCATGAATGAGGAGAATAGTAGAATGATTTGAATAGCTTTTTTCAAGAGACAGAAAGAGATAGCAATAGGTGTCTGTACCGCCTTAAATGAATGAAGGTACAGACACTGGGTCTATTTTATATAGCATAAACTTGCTCATCATAAGTTAAACAAAAAATACTTTCCACCCTAGGGTGGGAAAAGCTATTTCCCAACCGGCTATCTGCTCATGAAAATCACACATGGAGAGATGAAAAAAAATTAATCATTTCATCATATTACCTTCAAGGTGTCCTCGAGGCAGAAGTCCGGCGCGCTGGCGACGAGGTTCCTCAGGTTGATGTCTTGGCACAGTTCGTTCATCAGGGTATACGCCTGCAGCAGTTGAGTCGAGTCCTTATCTCTGGAATGACGCGTTCATTTACTTGTTAATTAGAGCGAACGCACACATGTATTGTATATACCATTCTTTCTTCTTCATGTGCAAATATGTGTATATTAAATGCTCGATAACAGTCTGTACAAGATGTTTATATTATAACCCTTAGCTTAAAGTGAGGCAAATTTCTACCTAGTTCATATTGAACTTTATTTAGTCTGATCAAATATCAATGTTTTCTAAGGAAAAGTCAATTTCAGTGTTACACATACTGTAAATCACTACCCTTGTTTGGTCTTACATATACAAGTATGGCTAAGGTTTGCAAATCCTTTACAATCAGCAGCACCCTGTACTCACGTGACCGCTTTGGTGAAGGTGAGCACGCAGCACGACAGGTAGCTGTTGACGTCGGTCTGGCGCACGGCGCCCACGCCGCGCGTCGCCGCCGACAGGCACAGCAGCAGTCGGCACACGTCAGCCCCTCCGTACCAGCCGTCCTGTGAATAGGCCGGTTATACGTAGTACGAAAAAAAAAGCAAAGCAGATTGGCCGCAAGAACAGTCAGCTTACTTCGAAAAATCCCTTGTTATAAAACCAGCATTGGGGGAAGACAAATAAACCAAATACTAGGGTTGATTGAAACATTCGCGGCCTGACCAATTAAAAAAAAACTTTTCTTTTTTCTGCCCCCATTTTGAACTGTCATTATTCAACTGTCTTCCCGCGAAATTTCAATTGGCGTCTATATTTAAAAGCAATTTTACGGCATATTTAAAGTTACGTGTCGGTAGATATCGTGAAAATGGAGAAATTAGAGCAGCGTGCTGTGATTAAATACCTGCATAAAAAAGGATTGACACCGAATCCTGTCCATCATATACGATGGTGAAAAAATGGACAGCTGAATTCAAGCGTGGACGAAGATGACACTCGTCCCGGGAGGCCAACAACGGTGACTAACACGGAAAATGTGGCAATTATATGCGAAATGATAATGAAAGACCGGCGATTAAAGGTGCGGGAAATAGCTGACATCGTAGGCATCTCTTATGAAAGAACTCAAAATATTATAGTCAACGAATTAGGTTTTTCCAAGGTGTCGGCGAGATGGGTCCCGAGGCTTCTTTCAATGGAACAAAAAATCGCTCGCCGTACTAATTCACGTGAATGTCTAATTCACCTGTATGAAGCCGATACTCAAGACGTTTTGGACAGATTTGTAACTATGGACGAAACGTGGGTCCACCACTATACACCAGAGACCAAACAACAATTGAAGCAGCCAAAGCAATTTTCTCGGCTAATAAAGTCATGGCATCTGTTTTCTGGGATGCAAAGGGAATAATAATGGTGACTATCTCCAGAGAGGTAAAACTATAAATTCCGACTATTATTGCGAGTTATTACGCAGATTACGCGAGGCTCTGAAGATAAAAAGACCTGGAATGTTGACAAAGAAAGTTATCTTCCACCAGGACAATGCACGTGTTCACACGTCACTAAAATCGATGGCAGAGATTGCCAAATGTGGGTTTGAATTATTGCCCCACCCACCCTATTCACCCGATTTAGCACCATCGGACTTTCATCTGTTCCCCAATTTAAAAAAAAAACATATGGGTGGTATGAAATTTTCAAGCAACGCCGAGGTCCAAGCTGAGGAGGATGCCTATTTTGAAGGTCTCGAGGAAAGCTTCTTCAAAAGTGGTGTAATGGCTCTGGAATCCAGATGGAACAAGTGCATTCAACTCGACGGGGACTATGTAGAAAAAAATAAATAAATTAAAAAACCTCTGTTTTGTTTTTAATATTCAGGCCGCGAATTTTTCAATCCACCATCGTACATATACTTAGCTTACATCCTCATTCCAAGAATCAAGAGACGTTGCATTGATTAATTATGATGACGATATACCACCTCCATCAACTCTATAGCAGACACCAATTTTTAATTCAAATAAAAAGTAACTGTTTCCATGTATATTTTTTATAGGGATAAATTAACTTTGTTTTTTATTACCAACCTCTGAGGGGAAGAAATGACACAACCAAGTCTACGCACGCACTTCTAATAAATTAAAATAACTAACCTTTAAACTCATAAGATGCACAAGAAATTTCTTAGTATCTATGGTCCTCATCAAGGCATATACAGCGGGCAAGTTTCCAGAGCAGATGTTGGCCAACACTGTCAGGGACCTGTGCCTGATCAGTTGCTCCTGGGTGTCATTGCATGGGGATGTGATCCAGTCTGTTAACTGCTTCATGAGCACAGGGAGGTATGACTCCTGCCAACTTATTGTAATACCATAGGATATGTCCTGAAAGCATATTAAAAAAAAATATTAAAAAATATTAAAAAATAGGTTCTTAGCGTTAATGATTTAGAAAAAAATATATACTAGTTCCAAGCAAAAGGAAGATAATGCAAAATACATTTGGAAATCTATGTGAAGTTTATAAAGGTATTTTTTTTGGTACAGTCCTGATACGAGGGCTGCTATTTATATATCCGGAAACCGGGATTACAATCTTCTTAAATTAGTACATTACGATACAAGTGCGAAAAATAGGAAATTCGAAACGAGTGGCGATAAATTAAAACACGACCGAAGGGAGTGTTTTAAATCGACACGAGTTGCGAATTACCTATTCGCACATGTATCGTACAACGTTTTACAGTACATATGGCCCTTTAAATGTTCGACACAGTAACGTAATATGCTACTTCTCGCACTAGTGCTATAAAGTAGCCCCATATGTACTGTAATAGTATATTTTGACCTCCATGGTAAAATTTTAACTTTTTTAAGTACAGTAGGGCTAAGATGGTCGGCTCCTTATCATTTGTCACCATGCCTCTCACGTTCTAACAAGTATGTAAGCGTGAAAGTGACGGGCATAGTGACAAGCGATAATAATGGAACCATACTGCCACTGCTGGCCGGTATATTTTTTATTTCTTATTAACGCTAGTGTTTTGTTTTTGACGGGTTTTAAATGTCATCTCGCTGCAAGAATGGAACTCACTCGTGAAAATATTCGTGCTATGATTTATTATGATTTTCGGCGTGGTTTAACGCAACAGTTCATAGATCAACTAACTTTAACTTTTGGTGATGAAGCTACATCTAAAACTACTGTGTATCACTGGTTTAGTGAGTTCAATCGTGGACGTAGTATGCTTACGGACGAAGTTAAGGCAGGTCGCCCGAAATCGGTCGTTGTACCACAAAATATTGAGGCTGTGCGAAAACTTATAATGGACCACCGACATGTTACGTACCGCGAGATAGAGGCGACTCTGGGTATTTCTATGACTAGCATTAATAGCATATTACATGATCATTTAGCTGTAAAAAAAATTTGTTCGCGTTGGATACCGCACAACTTAACTAAGGAGCAAAAAGATGCTCGCGTCGAATGGTGCAATAAAATGTTAAAAAAATATAACCGTGGTGACTCAAAGGCCGTTTATAACATCTATACAGGTGACGAATCCTGGATCTATGCATACGATCCCGAAACGAAGCAACAATCAACGGTATGGGTGTTTCAAAATGAGCGGAACCCTACGAAAGTTACTCGTGCAAAAAGTACATTGAAACAAATGGTGGCCTGCTTCTTCGGTATTAATGGCCATGTAGCTACAGTGCCACTAGAAAACCGTAAAACGGTTAATTCAGATTGGTACACGACCATTTGCTTACCGGAAGTATTTGAACAAATTCGTAAAACTAACCAGCGACGAAGAATCATTCTTCATCATGACAATGCCAGCTGTCATAAGTTACGCGAAACAACTCTATTTTTGGAAGGTCAAAATGTGGAATTAACGGGTCATCCGCCGTACAGCCCTGACTTGGCACCCAATATTTTTATTTATTTCCCAATATAAAAAATAAATTACGCGGTCAACGATTTTCTACCGCTGAAGATGCTGTCGACGCATTCAAATAACACGTTATGGAGGTACCTCAGGCGGAGTGGCAGAAGTGCTTCAAAAATTGGTTCACACGAATGCAAAAGTGCATAGATCATCAAGGGGAATACTTTGAAACACAATAAAACCATTTTTAGCCGTGTACGTTTGTTTGTTTTTTTGTTTCCGGATATATAAGTAGCAACCCTCGTACCACACAGATACTTGTTACAATTATTACTATTATTTTATATACCTAGTCTAGTCATAAATTCTGACACAAGGTTAATTGTCCCTAGAGAATATTATGATTTCAAAGTTATTTAACGTAGATTTATATATTTTATAAAGGGAGTAATAAAGTAATAACGAATAAAAAATGCCTAATAGGCGGGTCCACACAGAGCGAGCGTACGCGCGAGGCAATCTCCTCGCGCATAAACCGGCCAGTGTAGACGTGCCTCGGCCAAGGCGGCGCGCGCGTTTTGGTCGCCTGAGCGCCCCGCCTCGACCGAGGCACGTCTTAAGTCCGGGGACAGCATATTTGTGCGGCACATTCTGTTCTACGGTTGTAGCCGCAGCTCCCACCTTGACGGAGGGCGCCTGTAGGGGAGGCGGCGCGAGCTTGCCAACCCAAAAATCTTAATACAAAAAAACTTAAGAGTTGTATTGACATACCTGCATTACCAACAGCAACTTGATTTTCTTGTCATTTGAAATAGAATTAGATAATAACTGAGTCAATATTGGCATGAATCTGAAAATTATAATAAAAAAATTACCTATAACAAAGCCCGTTTGATATGGCTGGTCAATAGTTTGGAAGACTATAGGTATATCGCAGATAATGCGAGAACGCAACCAGCGTTATGCAATCAATGCCGCAGGCGGAGCTTATAGGGTGTTGTGTTCTTTTTATAACGTCAGTAGAAATATCTATATATACTATATGTATTCTCTCGTTTTGGAGGCCAAGACCCTCTTTGGATCACTGCGCCACAATAGTTAGTTAGTTAGTAGAAATATGTTTTTTTTTTAAAGTATATCTATAGTTCACCTTTTTACATTTTTACTTATCTGCTAGCTTTAATTTAGTTTTCTAGCATTAGAACTTGTTGAAACCACAGGCAAAGTACGCGCGCCCCTCCCGATAACTACATACGCCCCGCTGAAAAGCTCCCGGCAGGGCATAAACAGCCGTGGCCGATTTGGAAAGCTTTAAATAGACTGGTTGGTTGGCCGCAGCAAGGAAAATTTGATAAGGTGGGGCAGTCTAAGCGGCTCCGATAATCTATGTCCATATGGCACGGCTCCCCAAACCAAGATGAGCATGCTGTCCTGCCCAGCGACCCCGCACACCTGTTCCGAGCAAGATCTATGGGATGCGGCAGACAGGGCGTTAAGCGTCGCTACCTTCTGCTTCTGGTCCCGCTTAATATGAATCACGAAACCATTGACACGAGAAGTAGAAGAAGAATTTATTTTTGATTTGATATTTTTATTTATTTAAGTAGAGCCTTGATAATACGAACTTTAAAAAAGCGGCCAAGTGCGAGTCGGACTCGCCCATGAAGGGTTCCGTACCATTTATGACGTATTAAAAAAAACTACTTACTAGATCTCGTTCAAACCAATTTTCGGTGGAAGTTTGCATGGTAATGTATATATATATTTTTTTCAGATTTTTCATTCTGTTATTTTAGAAGTTACAGGGGGGGGGGGGGACACATTTTTTTACTTTGGAAGTGTCTCTCGCGCAAACTATTCAGTTTAGAAAAAAATGATATTAGAAACCTAAATATCAATTTTGAAGACCTATCCATAGTATCCTATCTATCCTACCTATCCTATCCATACCCCACACGTATGGGTTTAATGAAAAAAATTTTTTTTTTAATTTTACAATACAATACAATACAAATATACTTTATTGCACACCTCAATACAGAAACAGTACAAATAATACAACACATAAAGAAGAGGTAAACAACAGGCGGTCTTATCGCTAAAAAGCGATCTCTTCCAGACAACCTTTAGGTAGCGGAATTAAAAAAAAAAAAAAAATGTTATGACAGTAGGTGTTCCAGATGCAATAAAAGAAGTCTAGCACAGAATAAACACAAAACTAAGCAATATAATTATCATATACAAATATAAATAAAAAAGATATATAAATACATATACATACATATATTAAAATACATATTATATATATATATATATATCTTAATTTTATGACGTATTTAAAAAAAACTACGTACTAGATCTCGTTTAAACCAATTTTCGTTGGAAGTTTGCATGGGAATGTATATCATACATTTTTTTTGATTTTTCATTCTGTTATTTTAGAAGTTACGGAGGGGGGGGACACATTTTACCACTTTGGAAGTGTCTCTCGCGCAAACTATTCAGTTTAGAAAAAAATGATATTAGAAACCTCAATATCATTTTTAAAGATCTATCCATAGATACCCCACACGTATGGGTTTGATGAAAAAAGATTTTTTGAGTATCAGTTCTAAGTATGGGGAACCCCCAAAATTTATCGTTTTTTTTTTCTATTTTTATGTGAAAATCTTAATGCGGTTCATAGAATACATCTACTTACCAAGTTTGAACAGTATTGGCTACGGAACCCTAAAAATAACAACCCCAGGCCGCGTAGCCAACGTTACAATCGTTAACGCTCCGTAGCGTATCGTAGTCATCTCTCTCTATCACTCTTCCATATTAGTACGAGTGTGACAGTTGCGTTTCGTTCGCCACGGAGCGTGAAAGATCGGCACGTTGGCTACGCGGATTGTTATGACTCACGGAGCGTTCGGATTATAGTATGATAGAAATAAATAATCATAATTTTATTAGGAACGCGGAAAATCGTGCAGAATGGAGAGCCTTGGTGTAGAAAATAACTATCTCATGTGGTCTCGACCCTCAAGTCATGAGGAAACGAGGAAGAAGAATGATTTTATTCTGAAAAAAATATATTTAATGAGACACCGAAATTACAAAAGAAAATAAACTTATTAACAAATATATATGGGATTAAGTGTGATTGTAAAGAATGAATTATTTATTGTTATGTTATTAATGATGAAATTGATAATTCAATGTATATATATACCGTATTTTTTGACATTTAGATTTTATTCTAGAAAGGTTCTAGACTAGTATTTTTATACAATTTTGATGTTTGACGATCTTGTTGTGAAATTCTTATTATTAAGTTTACCATATCTATAATAGTTCAATGTTTTTTTTAGAACAATAATAACTGCATCAATAAATTGCTCTGATATTTAGATTAAGATGATATTTGTAAAATTTGACGATTTAAAAGTGCTTGTTGCTAGGCCTATTTGAATAAAGAATATTTTGACTTTGACTTTGACTTGACTATATAATTAATTAAATATTATAGGACATCATTATACATATTGACTGAAGTCCCACAGTAAGCTCAGTAAGGCTTGTTGTGGGTACTTAGACAAGAATATATATAATATACACCGTGTTTTTATTGAATTCCGTTAACTTCGGCGTATCGGTAAGTATGTTTAAGGAAACTAAATGGCATAGTTAATTTTAAAAAAAGTTATTAAATGTTGCATACAGCGTTGTTGTAACACGGGAATTACATTTAACTCAAACAAACAATTGAAAACTGTGACATCTCAATGTCATTTCGAACATCGATCGTCCAAGATAGTCGTACGTTTAGTTATTAGTAGCAAATGTACGAACTTGTACTAAACACTAATCAATATGTAAATAGGCCCTAAAAGATAAAAATTAATTATTGATTATCTCCGGAATGGAGTTAATTAGAATACCGGTGTCTTTGAGAAAGTTACTTAATTTAAGCTCAGGGATACACCCTTGAAATTAACGGGAAAAAAAACATGTGGTATAAGTACTTAAACACATAAAAAACTCCAATGACTAAGCAATAAATATCTGTGCCCATCACACGAATAAATGCCCTAACCAGGATTTGAACCTGGGACCATCTGCTTCAAGGGTCACTGCCCACTGGGCCAGACCAGTCAACATTTTCACAAAGTACATAATCGCGATTTGATATAACTCTTCTAATTTAGTTTGCCGAGTTCTATTTATCAACCAAGCAAACGCTTTGTCCCTCAAAAAATGCAGTTATACAGTCAATTTCTCTTCCTTGTCCAAAAGTACCGACACTGACCGCCAGTATAGTTACGGCAGTTACAGGGCGGGGGAGAAAGGGCTCACTTAGCAGTTCGTATAACGAGGCCCTACTGTAGTTTTATTTCATATTACTTAAATTTTTAAGTAGATAGTTGTATTTACTGCTGATTTAGTTTATTCCTGTTTTGTAAATATTATTTGTTCAATAGAAGCACTTTTCCACCTACTAACTAACTAGGCTAACTTTTACACATACCCATGGACCCATCCAGACCTTAATAATTTTATATAATTCTTCTGCAGTCCCGCTGGTTGCCTAGCGGTAAGTGTGCAAATTTGAATCCGGAGGTTGCCGGTGCATAGCTTGGCTCGTAACAATGAGTTTTTCAAAACGAACTCTCGTTTAGGTGAAGGAAAACATCGTGAGGAAACAGGACTAATCTCAAAAAGGCCTAGTTTCCCCCTGGGTTGGAGATGCCCTTTGCCCAAAACTCTTGGATTGGTCTATCTGGAGCCCAGAGTTTTTTATGTTTTTGTATTGGGATTATCTGTATACTCAATTTTATATTGAATTAAAGTAAGTATTTATTATGCTATCGGAAAAAAAAGCCACCTCACATAACATAACATAAAATCCAGCATATACAACTTTTTGCTAGTTAGCTATGTTAATAATAATGGCAGCCCTGACAAAGATACTAGATATTTCTACAGAAAAATAATTGGGACCATGCTGGCTCAAGTTTCATATTACTTCAATATGTTATTTTAAAATGAGAGTGTATAAATGTATTAGTAATTACTATATTTTAGTAACACATGTGTGACATAAATTTCACTCTACAGGTGACCTATGTTCGATGCAGCACTTACTTGTAAGTGTGCGTGAGCGCATGCCGGGCGCTCGGCTCCATACAAGCCCGGGACAGCACCGCGACGCCGGCCCAGTGCGGCCCGCCCGGATCCCGCATCACGCGCCACAGCGAACTGAACAGGGCGCACACCTCCGACCTCCCAGGAGCGAATATTGATAAATCACACGTCGATGCTAACAGCTACAGTGAGATAAAACAAGATATACCATTTTATAATTATAAGTTAAAAAATAATTACAAGTAAAATCAGATAATAACAAAAAGGTTTGTGGTAATTGCATTTTAAACTTACATTTAAATATCTGTGCATTAAACTAACAGACGCCTCGCTATGTGTG